>NC_060240.1:37883773-38188217 GCF_021155785.1 Neodiprion fabricii
TTCAATTTCCGGAAGTAAATTAACAGGGTTTTTTTCTTTCTTGCAATGTCTTGATTTTTTTATTTCATTTTTTGCACGACGTGTTGTACGTTTTTACGTTACGCGAGAGTCGATACCGTTATGACTAAATTATACCTGTTTAATAACGAGGCGTTTTTAGAAGGTAATCAAGAAATTTCGCAAACTTTAGACACGTCCGCGGATTTTGCAATCGTTGGCCGCACGTGCTCGCGGCATTGTACGATATAAATAACTATATATTCTAGAGATATTATCACTGGCAGTTTCGCAATTTTTATTATACAGACTTGTTTAACGAATCGGCTCGATGTCGGTTTTCAAAACAAATATTCCCTTCTCGTCTCTTTGCTTTTTTAATTATACATGTTTTTACCTATCTATAAATTTTTCCTGTCCCTCGTCGATGATTATAACAACGAAACGTCGTTAAATTTACATATCGAATATTTATACGGTATCTAAAAATGTTTATACACACATAGTGAATAATACGAAGCTCTTGCAAGTTTCGCAACGTCGAGTGTCCGCATATTTATGTATAACATGACGCGTAATGTCGTACGCGTTATGGTCGCGTCGCGTTGTCCTCGTATACGCATGGTAGCAACGTTATTTTAGGTATAATTAAATTCAATGCTATAAAATTTCGATGTAATTTATTTTTACGCACGTCTTATTATAATCGAGCGAATAAACGGTCTAATCAAATATCCCTAGGATTAAAATCTTGATTCTTGAAGGAGGTAAAAATAAGATGTACAAAGAGTGAATAAAGAGAAGATAGCTTTGACGAGTCGTAACGTGGTACAAAAAACGTGCGTGAGGAAATAAATAAAATAAATAAAAATAAGGATAAAAAGAAACTCTACGTTTCGAAGCGTATTGTACGTCTATATAATGTACAATGTTATATATATTGCGCCTGTTGACCGTGAGAGGTTTATACGGATTCATTCGTATCTTATCGTCCAGGCTCGCACTCGATACATACACCAAATGTAAATTGCCGGCATTATGGCCAATGCCATTACAAAGTCCAACGTAGATCCGTATACGATCCATTCGCCCCAAGGAAGTACCTGGAACAGATTGATCGTCGGGTATTTTTTTTTTTTTTTTTATTCTAATTTCATCGAGAAAGTAAATGATTTCTGTGAATTCGAAGCAATACGCTTGAAGTATGCAGACACGCACGTCAGGGAATATAAATCGTGACGAGGTGAAAATAAAAAATGAAATTTAAGAAACACAGTGGAGTAGAAAATAATTTTTTCTTTTCCGCGCTTTATCGGTGTATGGTTTTTTTTTTTTTTTTATCGCGCGTGGAAATAAAAAAAAATAACCTGAAACTTTGCCGCGATCAATGCGAGAACCACGAATATCCATAGGATGAAATTTCTGTAGGAAAAATGTCCATCCCACCAGCTCGCGAATTCCCGGGAAAAGTTTCGGGATTCAGCATCGCGTCCGTTCCTATAATCCGCGTCCACCGGATTATCATCCCGATCCGCGTTACGATGCCGTTCGTCGTAATCTTGAACCCAATCCCCGATTAAACCGGCGACGTCTAATTCCGTAAAGACCGGAAGTTCCCGACCTTCGATGCCCGCCTGCAAGGTTAGACAGTAGTTGACAAAACCTTAAATTACAGACATTTAAAATTATACTCGATTATGTTTAATTGTTATAAATATCGTAGGTAGGTACATACGTACATGATGAAAAAAAAAAAAAAACAAATCAAACATTTATTTACTAAATATTTTCTCAATCCGATTGTTGGAATATCGGACAGAAACCTCGAAACAAGTACCCAAATGGTTGGGGAGGTGTTTGTGTTGTTGTTTTTTTTTTTTTTTTTTCGCTTTCGAGTGGTTACAAAATACCTGTAGACGAATTCTTATGCGTTGGAAAACGAAGGGTTAACGAAACTCACGTTGCCTATATCAGGGCCGGTGTTGTAAAAATCGATTAAAGTCGCAGGGTGAAATTAATATGTAATGACGAGGGATGAACGGGGATGAGTTTTTTTTTTTTTTTTTACCGCATCCGAGGCGAGGGTTACGGAACTCAAGGGGGCTCTGCACATCGGACAAGGTGGCGATTTCGTTCGACGCACCTCGCAGTATCTGGCCAAACACTTGGCGCACAAAAAGTGACCGCAGGATGCTCGGACTCCGGTTTTTCGATTTCCGAGACAGACCGGGCAGACCTCGACTCCGTTGTACGAGGTGCTGATCGATCATGGGAGGCGAATTTGATTTATTTGTTACCTTTGTTTGTTTCTTTTTTTTTTTCTTGAAACTCAATCAACCGTCAAGCAAGAACGAAGTTGAATCCAGCACGAGCCAGATTCAGCAGGCAAACGTGCGTCATTTTTTGGAAATAGAAAAATGCGGTTCCGTTTTACCCTCGTAATTTTGTAAAAGTATTCGGGGTCCCAGGTATTTGACAAAATTTTCATTTTCTATCTTCGCTATCTCGATTTCGAACGAATGCTTTGATCGTTTGGCTGCTGATTCTGGCTACCAGGTTCAGCTCGTCACGCGTGATACTTTTTTCTTTTTTTTCTTTTTTTTTTTTCTTTCTTTCACCTGGAGTGATTTTTCATAAGGGGGCTCGTTATGGTTTCTTTCGACGCGTCGTCAGCCGCGGTCGAATCGTGGGGAAAGTATCTTCTCAACGCGTAGAAAAACCGCCTTCCGTTATCGGCGAAATTGATTTTTTTCGCGAGAAAAAAGTAGCCGCCCAATCCAACCGCCAGCAGTGTCGCTCTGGTTAAAAAACCACGCCAGCTATTCCCGCAGGAGCCAACGGATTCTGGATTTACAGGGTGAAGCTGGGCGAAAACCGTTTGCGGTTTTGGGTAATCCGAAATATTCATCTCGTTAGCGACAAGCCGGATTACGCGGTTTACGCGTGAATAGAAATCGGTCTTATTTATTTATTTTATTTTTTTTTGTTTAACGCCGATTCGCAGTAACCGCGAAGAAATTTAACTTTGTCTTAATTTTTTTTTCTTACTTTTTATTCCTCAAATTTCGCGTTTTTCGTTAACAAAAATTTCCGTACAAACGACAGGTTATGACAGTTTTTGAGACTGTGGCGCGATTCAGGCGGAAATAAACGATTTCAACACCGCGAAATCATGTGTCACAATTACCACCATACGGAATTTCCTACGAAACATATTTTCTCATTTACGTCTCGCGATAAATTAACCGCGAGCAGAGGGGTTAACAATATTGGGTATTGAATTATTTCGCGGGTTATTTTATTATTCTCTACGTGATTTGCCAATTTTTTGACATTTTCAAACCGTGCAATACGTGCCTGCAGACAACGCATTGTATACGCGACACAATTGTTCGCTGTACGAATTGACAAAAAAAACGATGCGAGTCATGGCCGCTGTTGTCAAGGCTCCGCGTCACTTCACTTCTGCAATAACTTTTGCACGTTTTATGCAGTCTTATTATTAGAGTATCTACGTGCATACATTTTTTTTTTGCCGTATCCAACTGATACTCGATCGATGAAATCGCATTCTTTACACAGTATAATATGTATATATATATATATATATATATATATATATATATACATAGAACGTCTGTTTAACCCGCTGGCGATTCGTCACGACGGATATTTATAGAATTTACACATCGACGGTGTACTTTCCTATTTTCCATGAATTGTATCGTGTTGTACAAATATATATATATTTTTTTTATTTTACTCACTACAAGTGTAACTATAAGCTATAGATGACGATCGCAAATCGTCAAACTATTCCCGTCTTCATCGTCATGTCGGTCGATCGACCGAGTTTTATCTCGACGAAAGGAAATCCATTCCTCGGAATTCGAGCTATTATTACATGTCCACCTAAGACGTACGCTGTTTACAATTATTCATGCAAACGACATCTTGAATAGTTTTTCTCTTTTACCGGTCGTATGTTTTGCTGAATTTGCATTATAAAAGATAGTAGAAAAAAATTTGTTGTAACAAAATACTCAACCAATGAAACGGAGGAAGGATAAAAACGAGCACGTTATTACGCTGCTGATTTATACTAAATTGTATTTTTTTGCGAACTAACGTTGTCGACTAAACAATAATTGTGAGTTAGAATTCAAGGAAATTATTCTCTAGTTGGCGAAGGAAGTTCTGGTCTTGCTCGGAATTCGAATTACCGTAACTTGGCGTACATGTGAATATATGATATTATCTTAAACGTTATATATATTCTCGTAGCGGACGATACGACACGAGGATTTCTCGTAATTTATTTGTCGAATCATTATGCACAAATAATATCATATAAAATTTTCTTTCCTTCATATCACGGTTAGACATATCCACTTGTCGTCTTTTATATAAAATAAAACTGCCGCAAGTAGGTCATAAAAATTGAAGTACAGAAAGAATTCGGCTGAAACTTGAAGTAATAAAAATTCTAGACTCTTGACTTTTTAATAATATATATTTTCGTCCGCTTTCGTACGTAGCCGGTTTCTAAACTCCATGCGATTCCCTCCTGCATATTTTCCTTCCAGCAAGGGAAGTGTGTGGGCGAATCCAGTCCCTGATCCACGTGGGTAAAAAAATGATTTTACCAATTGGACACATCCCGTGGCCTGCAAGCCACCACGTGCACTAAACGTTATACGTGATATTGCGAGTGCAGCGACAGCGTTCAGTCAGTCAGTCGGTATATAAATGTCCTCTTCTTCTAGTTGACACGCGTCCGTAGGAAGAGCTTCTTGATACTCGTTGCATGGCACGTCTCATTATGCAACTGTTGAAATCAATTTTTTTATAAATTTTCGATTATTGAATCGAGAATGATATAATCGTCTGTTTGATAATAATACAATAATGATCTACTTCCAACGACTACGTTACACCTATCATAGATCGTTTAAAATTGATCTGAGGTGAAGACAATTTTGCCAAATTTACCCGCAATGAGATAAAAACTATTGGCCGTATTTTTATCCCACTGGCGTCTTACTTGGAGTTGCGAGATGTATGTATAAAAAAAAAAAAAGAAAAAGCAACTCAACTCTTCTCGCTATTTTCAATCAATCGCGGTTAAACGCAGATCGATTTTCACGTTTTCAATCCGCGTCAAACTGCAGTTGTAATTGTTCGAACTTGCCCTTGAGGTGTCTGGGTTTTTTTCCAGCTACAGCAGCATCATCAGCTCCAGCAGCAGATCCTACGGCAACAGTATCACGCTCAGGAACGTCAGCTGGCCCAACTCCACGAGCAGCAAATGCACCAACTTAGGGTAAGAAAAAAGTACGAATTTACAGTCGTTGTTAACAAGTTTACAATTAACGCGTACGAGGCAAATTGCAACATTTTAACAAGAATTTCACGTACCGTACAATACACGTAGATCCGCGTATTTGTATGATAATAATAATAATATTGATAATACGAACATCGTCGGTTATTTATTATAAGAAATGAGAAGTAAGAAATTGCGAATCTGAGGCAGTGAACGATTTTTGTCGTGAAATAATATTATTATTACCACACTCGCAAAGAATGAGTCAACGAGCGACCTTTGAAGACTTGTTAACTTTTTTATTTACCAATCTAAAAATAACATCGCTTTGGTATCTCGCTTTTGTCGTACGGTTCTTTTGTGTCGCGTCGTTCTTTGGTTCTCGTTGGGATTCTGCCCGGGGAGAAGTCGCGGATTCATAGATTTCTCTGGATTTTCTTCTCGTCTTTTCTCTACCCGCATCTAAAGCAAATTTACGCGGTACGGAGACTTTGGCGTGCGTACTAACGATTTATAGATTCTACAATACGCTGCAGCGTAAATAACGACTCTTGAAACTTTTTTTTAACGAATACCGCAAGTGTAGCTAATTGCCTCGATCGTAAGTTGAAGTTGACTTTGTTAAGTGGCTTCATAGTCGTGGTCGGTCATATTTCTTACGATTAGTCACTTTTTGTCAATTTTTTTTTTTTTCAAGAAATAGACACTTGCGTCACTTTTTCGATCGTTACTGAGTTTCGAGCGTGAATAATTGTGTCGCACGATTATTTTTCTTCCACGCCTGTATCCGATCGACAAGATTTTGTTTTTCAAGTTTTATTGTCAATAAATTTATAAATCAGAGTTATTGTTAACTCGTCATTCATAATTACTAAACATATTGTACGGTGATAAATTTTTCTGATGTGAAAAAACGACGTGAATAAACAAGGAAAACTCGTCCGCAGCGACATAATTAAAAATAGGACTATTTCGGAATGAGATGAATAACGATGCTGGTTAAACTTCACGTTTGATTATTCTACAACAATTTGAGTAAATTTTTCCCACTTTTTTTTGACACGTGAATTATAATTCGCAAATAACATTTCGGCTACGATATAACGTAATTGTTAAACCAAATTCTTGATTTTCTTAAGAGCGGAAAGTTAGCTCGTGTTTTCATCATTTTTACACAAAACTCGTCGTTCAAAGAGAACGGGAATTGGGTGGTGATAATTATTGGAAAAAATTCGGTGCCGAAATGTTGAGATCCTGCAGTTTTCGATTCCGGGCACGTCTGACCCCCGTAGCGGAAGTTAGCGAATCGCGGTCAACCGGTATGCTTTTACTCGAACATCAAGTATTTATAGACCATGCAGCCCGCGAGACTTTGAACCTATTCGATCTATGGCGAAACGTGTGTGTTGGTATAAAACCACCGCCCTGGGCGTATAATAAAACGCGAAACACCGGCAACTCCTCTTCTTCTTCTTCTCTCTCTTTATATCCTATACGTATCCATCATCGGTCATTAGTCTTCCGGGCCTCGGGTCTCGATTTAAAAAAGCCTATGGTCTATTATTAATTCCTTCGTCGATGGAACGGGGAATTAGACATCGACCGCAAGTTTACAAAAATCTAACCCAACCTAAGCGTCGCGTTCTCGTCGTCGTCCATACGTGTATTTATATTTATATTTACACGTATAATGCACGATATTCTTTAAATATGACATTCGTCGGGGATTTCATTCCGAGACGAATCGCTGTATATGCTTATAAAAAGAGACGGGTCAAGAAACTCATTCTTTCACGCGACGTATAATGTAATACATATATGTATATTGTATATGATTGGATATTTATCTTTGTTATAATTTAACGAAAATTCGTTGTAAAATGGCGGGTGTAGTTCGTGGAGCGCAGCGACAGACGGATGGTTAAAATTCTCGAGGAGCCTTCCTCGCCTGCCATTAAAATCAATGCGGTGACCGCGACTCTTATAATCTATATCCTTATACCTATACCGCTTGTCGTTAGGTTCGTATTTAGTCGAGGGATATCAGAAGAGAGTCAGCCATGCCCCGTTGTACGAGTCTGTACGGCGAATGTAGGAGAGACACGTGCGTTACCTCGTTTTTCGCCTCGCAATCTTAATCAGTCAGACGTGTCAATAGCTGACGGAACCCGCAGGCGCGTGTCGCACGTAACCGGAAACGCTTGACGTCAAAGGGTGCGGCGTTACGTCATCGCAAAAACGCGATTTTATTCGATATGTCGAAGTTATAGAGAGAGAGAGAGAGAGAGAGAGAGGGAGAGAGTGTGAGAGAGGTAAAGGAGGGAGGTCGAATTGATACACGGAATTGTGGAAAAGGGTGTAAGGAAAATTTTGTGAAATTTTGGTCGATGTATAATTGGGATAACTGTAGACGGAAAAGAGATTGTATTAGACATATTTGCAGATTATCGTTCGGCTTGTTATTCAATTTATCCAAACACTTGATAAAATCGGTTAAGATACCGTGCACTGACGTCGTTCGTGAAAATGTAATCTAACCGTGTGTCTGATGCCGTATTTCCCGGCATTCTAATCAGTGTATTATTCAATACGTATCAGGGTGGCGACGGACCGGAGAAACCGGGAACAAATGGTCAGGGAATTTCATCCATCGGGAAACGTAAGGGAATTATAACGGAGCACAGGGAAAAACGTACTTTTTTTTTTACAAATTGTTTTCAAACGTCAGCCACGCTTCGTATATCCAGTAAAGCTAACTTTCGGAAATGGTATCGTTCGATTTCTAATTAATCGTGTGAAACGAAGCAATAATATGTGTGTGTGTGTGTGTGTGTTTTTTTTACCCAAGTTTTGTGGGAAAACGTCAGGGAATTATGAATTTTTTGCGTTAAAAATCAGAGAAGTCGGGGAATTCTATTTGGGAAACATTTTCGCCAAAATTGTATATGTATCTATATATATAAATACATGTAGACGAATCAGAAAATGGAACCGGTGGTTATAATGAGTTAGCCACTGACAAATTGGCGGACATCCATATTACGTACACTATACAGTCAGCGGGATGCGATTGATAATGCGGTAATTTATGTATAATTCTCTTGGCAAAGGCTAGTTTCCATTGTAATATGAAATTTATTTTCGTACGCGCCGACATTGCAACGTTACGCCTCAATTCGCATCGCTCATCCGCTTCAAGTCTTGATGCATCTATACGTATTATATGCAGGTGGTGCTTTTCCATTTCCTTTTTCTTGTTCTTTTACCCCGCGTGCAGAGTTCGCTTTAAGATCCGTTGTAACGTTACCTTCGGTAAATCTTATTACTCCGAAAGTCGGTCACGACTTTAACCTGAGGGCTGAGGTCGATCTTATCTTATCTATATCCATCAGTTATTCGCGCTCTGCCATGGTTCAATATTCGCGTGCTCAACTGAATAAACAAACGATTTTACCGTCCGGTGTTTCGTTCGAAACGCCTTACCTATGATTTTTGCATTATTATTATTATTATTATTGTTGTTGTCATTATAATTATCATTATCGTTATACTTCCGTATCGGACTTCGACCTCCACAGGTGTTCGTATCAGTATATACCGTATACGTTTAACACCGTTGTTCGCGGCTTCGTCGCGATTACACTGATGTGTGCGAAAACAAAAGCAAAGAAAAAAAAAATTACGCACCAATTTTCATATAAAAATATGATAAAACTTCCACGACAGCATGGTTTTTTTTTCTTCTTTTATTTTCTTTCACACGTTCTCTCCTACTATTGAAATTACGTCGATCCCCTCGGCTTTGAGAACTTATTATAGACTTTTATTAATCTTACGCAATATTCAATTCGGTGTACAGTCATCACGGTGTAGCCGTCGTTGGTCGGTCTTGAGCGAAATCGCGGTTAAAATTGGCCGTATGTAATTTTGCAGGATGCATCCGCGATTTGCTGAAGCAAGCTGCAGACTCGAGTGCTGCAACTTTGATTGAGTATCTGGTACGAGTCGTGTTTGCATATTTGCGTTTGCCAACTCAACGCGGTGTAATCAATTTCAAAATTACGTTCCACAATTACGCGATAGCTGGCTCGGTCATTATTACACACTTACAGGTTGTATACCCATACATATGCATTCGTACGCACCTTAGTTATACACCTACATGCATATACGTGCACGATTATTTACAAGTTTAAATCGTGCGTCATATACACATTATTCTATCGCAAGACGTGTGCGCGTCGTATAATGTTAGTGAAAAAATGATTATTTCACGTATTATTATACGTATTACAGGTATCGGAAAGCGCATGGTATAAATTAAATCCTTGAGATTTTCGGCATTCTAATTAATTGATAATATTTTTCGCCAGTCTGTATTTTCGCATATTAATGGTAGAATTAACACGCGTTACAATTTCGCGACATCTGTCTTTTCGCGCACAACGTCGTGTATCAGGCATATTTGAGTCGTAGCGCGCGGTCTTTGCGAATTTGGCAAGATATATTTAGCTGCGAGCTGGGAAAACGTGCGAACCAATAACTCTCCGGACGGCCGAGTAATAATTGTTATTTCAGTTCGACCTACGGACGGTCGGGGAATCAGCAAATCACACAAAACACGGGAAGCACGCGTGGCTCTTTCGTTTTCCCCTGTCGCTCGGTAATCAACGGTTAAACCCTACTTTATTATTATAACCATACGCGATCTATTTCTGTACCCGTAACCTACATAAATATATAACGCAGCTCTGTATATTACGCGTGTATCCCCCCCCCCCCCCCCCCCCCACACCACCACCACCACCACCGCCAAACTCACATGAATTCGGCCAATTTCAACGCGCCGCGAGACTCAAAATTGGCGAACACTCCGCGAAAGTATAATATTATATATATATAAGTGTACGCATGTGTTGAATGCTCGTGAATTCATTAGTCATAAATTCTATGTAACATTCTCACCGTGAAATAAATTACTATCTATATTAAAATATAAATATAGCCTAGAGGTACGGGTGTAAAATTGAGAAGAAATAGAAAATAGAACGAGAAGTCAAGGAGATATTGTAATATAATCGTATGTATTCATGTATGTATTGATTGCGTATCTCCGACACGTGTGCATGGATACCGTGTGTGTGTGTGTGTGTGTGTGTGTGTGTGTGTGTGTGTGTGTGTGTGGTCGCAAATTTGCGATTTGCTCGAACACAGAGAAGAATTCGACCCTATAAGCAAGCAGCGTGTATGGAAGTATGTATAAACTTTCACCGTATTTATAGAAGAGGGTCTCTCTCCCTCTCTCTCTCTCTCTCTCTCTCTCTCTCTCTCTCTCTCTCGTTGCATGGCACAGGGGGCCATTGACTCGTTGAGAATTGCCCGGAGGCAAAACGCGCGCAATTCTGCCGATCGACAATCTATGACTTATACGTGTATGTATATATTTATAACGTATACGTATATTTATTGTATCTGTGTACGTACTCGGCCACCTTGTTACAATCGCGGGAAGATTACGCGGACAACTACGGAGGACATTCTGCACGTTTGATTGATATGATATTGGACCTACGTGGATGTATGCTGGCGTGTATGTTGGAAACAGGTTCGAAAGTTTCATTTAGGTATAAAAATAGGGGTGTAAAAATTTGAGCTTTTAATATTAACATTTAAGAGGTTGCACGTCGCACTTTTCTACTCGCCGTAAGGATAACACGGAATAAATGGTTTTTGTTCCTTCTGATTTTTAGAAACAGATAACGATGCGACGTACAGGAAACTCACAGACTTGTTGTAAATATTAGAAGGAAGAAATACCATTTTTTCCCGTGTCGTTCTTATGAAAAATAGAAAACTGCGACGCGTAGCCTCTTGACGTTAAATATTAAGATACCCGAATGAAACTTTTGAACTTGTTGCGAAGATTGAAAGAATAGAAATCATTTAAACGCCCTGATGTATATTATCATGTATACTGAGAGGAGACAAAAAATGAGCCGATAGGAAGATTTCAAATATTCCGTGTATAAGCCGTCTTCGTTACTATATTTCTACGCAATGTATGTGTATAATATATATATATCTGTATACATACATACACACGGTACATGTAATATTATAATATATGCCAGGTTGTTTTATTTTCCACGCTCAATTAGAAATCGTAACGGTGAGAGATATGCTCGCTCGATTTGCAATGCTAATGATTCGTGCCGGGGAATTTGGCAGGCTGTGCTAACACCAACCTTTGCAACGTTGACGGTTTAAAAATGTCGTAATATAACTTTCTTGCATCGAAAACACACCGGCCTCACTTTTACAGGCCTGACCACACGGGTTGTTGTGAGAATTTTCCGTCACGATGAGTAATTCGGAGTAAATTTACCGCGAAAAGTGAGTGAAGAAACCGGATAGAGCAAGGGAGACTCTGCTGACTAATATACCAACCAGTTTTATTATTACGTGACGCCGAGCATCGTGATACTGCAGACTATATATATATGTATGTACGTATGTATGTGTATGTGTAAAACACACGCGCGCGTAAGAAAATTTATGTACGTAGGACGATGTTTTGGCTAATTATTAATTAACGAAACTTACGCCACTGCAGATATACGTTATACGTTTGTATATGGGGCGTTCAATGACATCCCGATCAAGATTCTACGCGGATGTCTCAGATTGGCTCTGTGATTTTTTGTACGAATGTACATACGTACGTGACGAAATACGGAATCTACCAATTTTTTTTAAAGAATTTTTTAAACCAGCGTATCTGAAGGAGGATTTAAAAACTGGAGCAAAAAAAGCTGACGTTGTAAAATTTGAAAGAAATCTTATGAAATGTAACAAGATTTTTGACACATATCAGAAGATGGAGATTTCTTAACACGAGAGGAAAAATTAACAAAAAATGTATAAAAATTATTATTGTCGGATTGCATTTTCGACATAAGAACGAACATTTAGAGAGATGTTATAAAAAGCTTCAATGTTCATCCTTATGTCAAAAATGCAATCCAATAACAATAACATTTATTCATCTTTTATTCCATTTTCTTATTCATCTTTCGGAGTTATGAAATCCTCCATATTCTAATAGGTGTGAAAAAGTTTGTTATATTTTACAAGATTTTTCTGTTTTTCTTTTTTTGCCAGATTTTAGAAGGTGAGATTGTTTTTTCTCCATTTTTTTAAATCATACTTCAGATACGCAGGGTCCAAAAACTTTGTGGTTGCGTTTTCTCGTCACGTACTTTTGTACCAAAAAAAAAAAAAATTCTAAAACCAATCCGAGACATCGGCGTAAAATCCTTATCGCGATTTCATGGAATGCCCCATGTACACGCCGTAAGATATAAAAACGCGCGCGTTGACTAGAACGGCCTGTCGAATCTCTCTTATTATATTATCATACATATCCACCTACGTGTAATATACGTAAATACGTATTGCTCATACATAATGCCTTGATGGAAAATTACCAGTCGATCCGATGTCGGTGTGTTAAACAGCTGTGTCTCGCTGTAGCTGCTATACCGAGCTGTTGCCTCTTACTCCTGCATGGCAGGTTTAAACGGTAGATGTGCTAATTATAGACCTGCTCATGACGACATCGCATGTACGATGATTTTAATGATTCGTCGATAACGCGTGTATATGTATATGTATATACATAAAAATATATACGACAACGATAATTACACTTTTTCCACAATCGCACAACTGGTATCTCATGATACGTATATGTGTTATTGATTATCTTTTCCTTTTATTTTCGCGTTATTTTTAATGAAATGTGATCTCTGTTTTTATACCAATACAATTGATTACACACCTCGCGACACATTTGACGAGGAATGGAAAAATGTGCAATAAGAATGGTTTCAATTTTCTGTGGTTTCTTTTTTTTCCTCGTACAGCTTTGGGAGCAGCAAAAACAGCTCGAGGAGCAACGGGAGAAGAGGGAAAAGGAGAGGCTGGAAGCTCTGAGGAAAAAGGACAAGCATGACCATAGCGCCATAGCGTCGACTGAGGTCAAGCAGCGGCTGCAGGTAAACATGCCATGTTATTTTTTTATACGTATACTTTACATTATTGTGCAAAAAGTTGCGGTGGGAATTGAGTGTACCGTTTACCGTTCAATTCGGAAGGTGATATTCAACGATGTCTTCGAATTCTATACGGATAAGGTGAAAGAAAAATTCTTCGCTTTTTTCCTCCATCAATTATTTCATTGATTATAATATACACTCCGCGGAGGGATTAAAAGACTAATGTAAAAATAAAAGAAAATAAATAAAAAAATGAAAATGAAAACGGAGCACAGAGCTTGTAAATATGTATAAAATATGTATATATGGGTATACGAAACGAAGAATTTTGATAGGAATTTCCTGCTGTGTAGTTATATATGTATATATATATGTATATATATATATAACTTGCGTACGGAGCCACCGCATTCCAAACTGCAGTTTTCATTTTTTCCTCACTTACAGAGTTTCATCGTGAACAAGAAACAAAGAGAAGCTGCAGCCGCTGCAAATGGCGCAGTTCCAGGCACACCCGGATACAGAAGCTGGTGAGTAAGACGACGAAGACGGCGACACGCGTTTAACATCCAACAGAAATGTGGATGATGATAACGCGACAAATCGCGTACATAGAAGTCGTTTCGGTTGGATCCCACTCTCTCTCTCTCTCTCTCTTTCTCTCCGTATATATATTTTTTTTCTTTCCTTTTTTTCTCTCGAAATTCTATTTTTGAACCGCACGCGTACGCCGATTACGCGGAAATCGAAAGAACCGGAGGTTCACCGTTTCGAAGCTCTTTCATTCGTGGAATACCGTGTATCGATATCTCTTCCGACCATTTATTTGGCATACTTTGCTGAATATTTTATATTGCGCTTATAGTTATATATATATATATATATGGTAGAACTTATCGGTTATGCATGCGTGTACCTGAGGTTATTATAGGCGAGGAATCATCGGGTGTATGGAATATGTAATTTGACCAGTTTAGTTATGGTCAAGTGTGTGACCGATGCTGGCCTACGTGTTCATCGGCACGGCGTACAGTCGCATCTGCGATTGATTGACAGATTTTTTCTAATATTTAAATGCATACAACCGTGTGTGTGTGTGTGTGTGTAATATGTACGAAAATATGTCTAGGCGGTAGACTGCAATTTTGAATATATTACATCCATAAGTAGGTACCGTTACGACACAACTTTTGTCTTCGGCTTTGAAATCTCTTCCTCCGAACCTCAGATTCGTTAACTTCAATAAAGTTGAAGAGATTAAAGAGAAAAGGATTTTTATTTTCCGAGGCAAATCTTTGACGTTCTTTTCTACGACGAAACGGTATCGTTATTAATTAAGCGAAAGAAGGGCAGACTGCATCGCATCGCATCGCTCAAAGCTGCGAGTCGTAGGAGTTGCGGGTTCGCGGGGCATATTTTTATCATTTTTAGACTCTTATTCCAACCGGGTTTAATATTGCCGAGGCTATGCCATCCGGAACCCCCACAAAAGAGGTTAACGTCTGGCAGACTGCCCGCATTGGTTTATTCGAAAATAGAATGCAGAAATAAAAGCGATGTATGTATAGAGATCGTCCGCTTCCACGGATTTCCTCTTTGACAACGAAATCGCGTTGTCAGCTCGTTGTACGCGAAGTCCTCGTTACCACATGTGTAATACGATGTATGAAAATAGTTTTGAACGATCCTCTCTACCGTCCCTTGCGAAATTCTTATTTTTGTACCAAAAAAAAAAAATTCTTTTTTTCTTTTCTCAATTATTCAGCAATTTTTAGTAATTTACACCAGAATTTATTCTTTCCATTTTTTTTTTCTTCCAACCGAAAGAATTTTCGAACACTGTCGAATGATTGTTTCATTGTTTTGGAAAAGGTTGCAGCCCCAATCGGAATCGTCGAGCACTACAAACGCTTCGCATCCCTACAGAATGCCGCAAATGTTGCAAGAGAAATTTGGCGATGATTTCCCGTTACGGAAAACAGGTAGGTCTTTATTACGTCAACTGTTAAGGTATTATTATATTATCTGTGGATTAGTAGAGAGTGCCTACTAAAGCATGGATTCGTATTGTCAAAATTTATATATTCACCATTGGAACCCTTTTATCGGCTCCTGTACGAATATGAAATTGGAACATTTGCAAAAATAAATACAACGTCAGTTTTATTTAAAGCATTGGTCTTTGTCTCTTGAGTTATGACAATAAAAATCACTGTGTACACAGCCTTGATCGTCGTCCTTGATGTTATTTTACTTATGTTGTTGGTTTGTTTTTTTTTTTTTTATTTTTTATTTCCAATAAAAGTATGTTTGTTTTGAGTTTGCTTGTGACTTTGTGCTTTAATATTTATTATTTGATTACTTTCTTATACTCGAGTTTTAAATCCCTTACACATAGCCATGCTGTATGTTACACCGCTTGACAATTCATGATAACAAATTCGTTAATTGTATTATTTATCTGTAATACTACATTAACGAGTAACAGTGTCTGTCTGGATTACGTAGAGATGTTACAGGCAAAATCTATATTTATCTATACAAACGATAAATAAATAAACCAAACGATAATCGGAAGACAGAAAAAATGAATCCCTTTATATTTGATCACTTGCGATTGGAGTAAATTTGTTTAAACTGAACATTTTCATACGTTGCGTTTAAATTCGTGCTTCGGAAAAACATTTTGAGTATACATTTGATACAAGATTCTTATGTATACCTTGACGGTGTTGCCTACATATCTTTCGTTCAAGCTTTCGTAATGTTTGTTGAATATAATTCACGCTTGTCACACACTTTGTACGAATACTGAAATATAATATTTTATTAATCTTTGGTTGAAAATTTGAGGTATTTGTCAATATTTAACGAAGCACACCTTGCATACGGACATGGCTATGTGCAGCTGTTGTACATAACTACGTGTACGAAGTCACAGAGAATGCGATTGATTTTCTTTAATTGATGTTATTTGAGAAAAAATTTAGTTTGTCGAATGAGCGTGGTTGTTAGACAGTTTAGTAATGTAAATCGTTATGGTATGATGACTAACCCTGGCTGATTGATTGGCTTGGCCCTCGCCAGCCTCGGAGCCAAACCTGCTCAAGCTGCGACTTAAGCAACGTGTCATGGAAAGGAACATGGCTGCGCCAAGAAATTCACCGCTGACCCGGCGTAAGGATCGCCTCCTGTCCCATCTCAAGCGGAAATCCCTCTTAGCAAGTACGTTTGACACCCTTGTCTACGGCTACTGTCTGGGAAAAAGTTGATAATATCGGAGGAGAGGAATAATATCATTTCGCACATTCGCTTGTCCGTAATATTCTCCACGAAGAAAAGTAATTTCATAAGATCCTGCATCTCTTTTTCCTCGATAGTAGAATAATAAACCTAAGAAGTATTATTCGGCATCAAACACGAACTTCTAGCCGCATGTCGAAGAGTCGTATACGGTAGAAGAATACACAGAACAAACGGTGAAAAATATCGAGCCTCGTTATTTATTGTCCTGTTCATCCTCGTTAGAAAATTTTCAGTTCAAGTTTCAGTCAAAGTTTTGATGTATCGAAGAGATATATTCGCGAAAAGAAACCTCCCGTATCATGCACAATCATGTACGTATACTTTTTCACAAAACTGCCGTATCATTAATTCCTTTTATTGGCACACAAACATTGCACAATTATATGGCGTAATAGCTATATTAAGATGCTCCGTCAAGCGTCAAGAAAGTTTACGTATTTCTCTTCTCTTCCTCTCGCAAGGTTGATAAATTGCTTTGGCAGAACCACGCAAACGGAGTGGTAACTTTTTTTCATAATCTTACTATTGTAGTTACGTTATGCCATCTAATCTTAATTCTACCGTCAAATTATTCCTGTACACAAATTTTCGCCGAAAGGGTTTTTTGTTAATTTTTTTTTTTTTTCATTTTATCATCTGCATTTCGTTATTTTTATGGAAATTTCAGGTGCGGTGCAGTGATATTACCGCTATTACAATGAGTGTGTATACTAAATGTACACGTGGTGTGTACAGAATTAAGTGACTCATTGTAATGATACGATATAATATTCATAGTTATAATTACCCTGACTAAGAATATTATTAATATGTTTTATTAATTTTGTTGCATTCGTTTTCGATTAATTGGATGTTGTCATGATTTTGTTAGTGTCTAGTAACCGCATGAAAAAAAGCAAACAGAAAAAATTAACAATTTGTAGATTTACAGTTTTTCAAGTTTAATTTCAAAGTGAGGATAAAAATTGTTATACACATTTATTCATTCTTTTTTTTTTCTGTTACGCATCAAAGATCATACACGATTTCACACCTCCAAAATCAACTGTGAATAATTGTTGACCTACAGCTTAAGTTCAAGGTATATATATATACATTTGAGTCAACTTGCCCGGTATCATTTACGGAAACAACGAATGATCTTATATCAAGTATTTGAAATAAATCTGTATAAATTCTCATTGACTATATCATCCACTTAATATTAAGTGATGGAGTAAAATCATCGTCGATACGTGAATCATACATATACTATAATCACAATGAGATATTATTAGTATAACTTCGGGTAATTGAAGGCACTAAGTAAATGAGTCTTTATCTTTTAGATTCTGGTAGCAATCCTGAATCCGGGCCTAATTCACCACCGACAGTAAACAACTCGCAGGCAAGTCCTACCGCAGGCAGCAATACTCCAATACAAGAGGTACGTACATCATTAGTTAAAAGCTTCAAGTATTCAAAAATTCATATTCATATTGAAGTGTGCTGAGTTTTATACATATGAGCTAAAATTCTTTTTTCCAAGAATCGTGGATTCGTCATTTTTTCTGCCGACGTGGCCGTATGGCAATTTGTACGTGAATATGCATCATGTAGTGGTATTCTTAGCAAATTCTTAGACAGTTTATTTGAAAATATGTTATATCTTTAATTCCAACGTATCCCGGCCCAGGTATCAAATGAATCAAGATAAGGATATTGGTATTTATATATTCGTTTTTTTTCCGGCCAAGTACTTAATTAGTCTGGTATCTAATCGGCTTTTTGCTCTTGATCAAGATAACGCGTTGCGTCAAAAATAGAAATCTTCAAATAAAGTGACTTGTATTTATTGTTATGTACGTTATATCAGAATAGACTTATTTTCTCTGTATACACAATAATTTTCAAATGTTACGGGTAATTTCGCAACGGAAGAATAAGCTTTATTCATAAATGTATTCTTCTTAGGAGGGCGAAAACCCAGCTTACGGTGGTCCGTTGACAAGTAGTAGTCAACAGGGAAGTTTATCGGACCTTTCCTTATTCAGTTCACCGTCCATGCCTAACATATCATTGGGCAGACCTCATGTTCCATCCAGCTCAGCAGTAAGTTACGCTTCGCATTTTTCAACCATATTTTTTTTATTCATTCGTATATATTAATGCATGATTAAACCTGTAATATCATCGAGTCACCGAAGGTTTGATTTGGCATGTAGTATGCGACGTGTACGAAGAGGGTGCAAAATGATTACAGTAGATCAAACAGGAGAGGAAACCTCTGGATAATGAAATTGGCGTAGCGGAATCTCTCTCCTGACATTAGTTAATTATATCGATTCATTTAGAGTGCGACAAAATTGGCACCAGTCTCAGAAGCGGAAGTACGGGCAGCGTTCACTGCTCGTCTTGGTATGCCATTGACTGGACAGATGTTGCCTGGTACCTTGCCCTTCTATCCATCGTTGACCGTAATCGAAGGTGAACCCACGTATATTCACAAGCAGATACAAAATCATGAACAAAATCGTCAACATCAGGTTTATCACGGAGCACCTATAACAGATACTCAAGTAGCACACGCAAGACTGCATAAGGCTGGTCACCGGCCTTTAGGTAGTATGTTTTCCTTTTGTTTGTACAATTTTATTCCCCCTACCTTGTTTCAGAAAATGTAGGAAGCATACCTTTGATATTTTTTCGATATGCTTTCAAAGCTGTGAAGACCAGAGAAACATTGGGTGCACCCTTTTTACCTATACAGTTTAGACATTACAAAGTGAATGGATTTTCTCAACTTATGCAACCATCTGATTTAACGTTTTTTTTTTTCTCTTCTTTTGTTATTCGTTATATATAATTCATGTATGAAATTTTCTCTGATTTTGCGCATGCAAGAATTTTTTCTGAAACAGGGTATGTTCTTGACATTGATACGATTTCTAACGAATAATTTTTTTCTTAACAAATAGGTAGGACTCAATCGGCTCCCTTGCCACTTGGGCATCCGATGCTTCAAGGTGGAATAATAGCACCACCAAATCACTATGAAGAGTACCTTGCGGAGAAACAACTTCATGACCAACAACAAGCTCATATTTTTTTAAAACAGCAGATTCGTCAAACCGTCCTAACCCGAGTCGGATCCAGAGGTCAATCGAACCAGCTTGACGAAGCACCGGAGAGTGAGGAATCCGAAGTTATAGATCTAACTGGCAAGAAAGATTTGTCAGAGGAAAGTGAAATTTCGAAACAGCAAAGGGAAAGAGAACAGTTCTTACAACAGCAACGAGACTTAATGATGCGCCATACTCTTCAAGTTAATGAATCTCCGGCTTATGCGGGAAGCCGATCTTCACACTCAGCGAGGCCCTTGTCAAGAGCGCTTTCTAGTCCGTTGGTGCATTTAGGTATGTATATTGCCGAAGGAAGGAAATAATCATTTACAAGTGATATTATTTGGGAGAGAAATTTAAGACGATATGATAATTTTCTTTTTCGCTACACCGTCGTATTTTTTCCCCTCCCCGTAAAATGAAGTATTTGCATGACATTAGATCTAGATGGAAGAAGTGTCACTACCTTTAGCAAGAGTATACGGCAGACAGTGTTTGTCACACATTCAAGGAGTGATTTCGATTAATAACGTGAAAATTGGGTTGCGTGAAGGGCCTCAGGGTGCTGGGGGAGATGTCTTTGCTCGGGGATCACCACATCGGCCGACTACAGGTCTTGCCTACGACCCGCTGATGCTGAAGCACGCTTGTGTTTGCGGCGAAACAGTCAGGGGTCATCCTGAGCACGGTGGACGATTGCAAAGTGTATGGGCTAGACTTTCAGAAACAGCATTGTTACAACGTTGCGATCGCGTTCGATCGCGCAAGGCCACCCTTGAGGAAATACAAACTTGCCACAGTGAAGCGCATGCGCTTTTATTTGGTACGTTTTTACTATACTTTACATTCGCAATATGAGGTATACGCTATTTTGTCAAAATTATCCGTTTACTTATTCGATCCAATATTGACGACAATTTTCTTGTCTTTTAAAGGTACAAATCCGCTGAATAGGCAGAAACTCGATATGTCGAAGCTCTCTCAATTACCAATTAAGAGTTTTGTCCGACTTCCATGCGGCGGTGTAGGAGTTGATTCAGACACAACGTGGAATGAATTTCACACAGCTCCAGCGGCACGTATGGCTGTCGGATGTGTTGTGGACTTAGCATTTAAAACTGCAATGGGCGATATTAAGAATGGTTTCGCAGTTGTCAGACCACCTGGTCATCACGCTGAGACAAATCAGGCTATGGGATTCTGCTTCTTCAATTCCGTAGCCATCGCGACGAGATTACTACAACAAAAGCTTGACACGCGGAAAATATTGATCTTAGATTGGGTAAGGATCTTCTAGTACTCAATTACCAATGGTTATATCACTCAATCAAGGGGATGAATGGAAAAGAGGCATTAATCAGATTGATAAGTGTATTGTTCAAGCTGCCTAGATAAAACGAGTTCTTCCAGCTATAGTTACCCTGTAAAATATGTTCGTTGCTTCATTATTTAATGTGTTGGACAAACTTTACGTTAATTATTTAGAATCAAGAATTTGTCCAACTCTATTTTGAACCCTATTCTTTCTACGTTTTCAAGGATGTTCACCACGGAAACGGAACCCAGCAAATGTTCTACGATGACCCTCGTGTTTTGTACATGTCTATTCACAGACACGATGAGGGTAATTTCTTCCCAGGAACAGGAGGTCCCACAGAATGCGGTGTAGGTGAAGGACTTGGCTGCAATGTCAACATAGCCTGGTCTGGTGGCTTAAACCCACCGATGGGGGATGCCGAGTACTTGGCTGCGTTTCGTACTGTTGTAATGCCTATTGCCAAGGACTTTGATCCTGATATAGTCATTGTCTCGGCGGGTTTTGACGCAGCTATAGGTCATGCCGCACCCTTAGGAGGGTACAAAGTTAGCCCTGCGTGCTTTGGAAGAATGACGCAAGAACTGCTAACCTTAGCTGATGGAAAAGTTGTACTGGCTCTCGAGGGAGGCTATGATTTAGCTGCTATATGCGACTCTGCACAGGAATGCGTCAGAGCCCTACTTGGTGATGAACCGACGCCGCTTCGTGAAGAGGAATTGACACGAGCGCCGTGCCAAAACGCTATTGACACATTGCAAAAGACCATAGCAATTCAAGTGCGTTCAGTTGATTAAAGATTACAATATCTTTACGTCTAATGTATTGGATGATGTTAGCAATATCTTTCTTTTTTCATGTACGATCATAGATGTCGCATTGGCCGTGTGTCAAATTGGCCGCACACACGGTGGGGATGAGTGTGATTGAGTCAAGTCAAAAAGAGCGTGACGAAACCGACACAGTTTCCGCAATGGCCTCTCTTTCTATGCAGCAGCCGACCAATCTCACGTAGGTATAGAAGCCATCTTAATAAGATAGTTAACATTGCACTCTTAATTGAGAATACGTAGCAGTAATCGAAGTATCAATTACTACATTATTTTCTTCTCATTTTGTACAGGACTACACCAGAACATTCCCGCGAGGTCTCCGAAGAACCAATGGAGCAGGATGAAGCTAAGTGAAACCGGTATCGACACAAACCAAGGAGTTATGAATAACTGAATAATAGCGGGTTCGTTACCGAGCCATGGTACGCTATTGCCTTGTCTTCAAATCCGTCAAAGTATCTTCATGCAAATGTACAAGTAACGATGAATCGTTCCTTGGGCGGAATGCAGGGTTTATCAAAGGTATCGGCTGTTTCAATGTGAAACTTTAAGTTATTGAAATATTAAAGGAAACCTAGATGAAAGTACGTGCATGAAGTAAATCATAAGACAAGCGTTTTGGTAGCTTGTCTCTAAAGTTGATAGAAGAACGTGGCTGAGCTACGGATTCGTTCGATTGCACGGTGTTAGATAGCCTAGGTATGAATAAATATTTGTTATGTTGTTGAGAAGTGTACTATTTTGTGGTAATATGAGATTTTCTGCTCGATGCAGTTACATGCATACGCAATGAATATGTATGAATGTCCTATTAGGTAGAACAATTTATTCACGGCAGAGTTGGGAGTTGCATACCATAACAGAACTTGCGGTTGAAAGATATTCTGAGACGGCTGAGAGTGTGAAAAAATCAAGTGACTATGGTACTTATCGCAATGTTTCGTTAATCCTATTTGATTCGTTTCATTATTAGTCGTAACTTGCGTGGAAATGATGGAATCATTTGTAATTATTATCTTAAGTATTAAAAATGGGCGTAGAAAATTATTCTATAGTGATGTTCTTTGATCTTGAAAAAGTTACTTGCAGTCCATATTGATCAATAACAAAATTAAACCGCCATAGTTTGATGACTTTCCAATTGCTCGAAAAGTATTCTATAAAAACGAATCAATATTTTTATTCGGATAAAAAATGTTGAATTAGTGTCTTGCTAGCAGACAACGAACGTTTTTTGAAATATAATTTCGCTTAGAAATAATTCAAATTCATGGACCAATAATGGAGTTCAATATGATCGAATAAATTTTCACCACGTTATACACTGATTATAGAAACACAATTTTAGTAACAACTGTGGACGGGATGTATACAGATAAAACCCCAGTCTTTTGATGTTTGTATTCTTGAATATCGAATTATTGTAGTTATGAAATAATATAAGAAATAAATGTATGCATAAGTTCAGTCTGCGAAGAACATGCATAAATTTATAAAAGACAGTAATGTTAGTTTAATTTTTTTTCCTTTGCAATCGTTGCTGGGATTTTCTTAAATGCGTTGTGCTGGTCACTAGCGCTTATCAAATGTGCTTTATTCGAGAAGAATGAACAATTTAATTTTTTTTCTATCCTTGTACAGCATTCGCTTGCTTAAAGTATATATATACAAAAATAACACTAAAGTTTTTATCGCATTATTTGATGTATTATGTATAGATTTTAGAGAAATAGTTTTTGCGTAACAAGCATAATACAATTTAAAATTGATAGAAGAGACGGTTGAAGTAGGAGAATAATTTTTTAGGGGTGATTCTTTAGCTAATTTGGTTTTCTGCTACAAACAAAGGCTGGTGCGATTTTTGTGATATTTTGTAAAAAGTTAGTGGAACTAAAGTTAAGTGAGAGTATGAGGATGGAAGAAAATGTAATTTAAGTACAAGCATTTATTTTTGTGTCGTGCATTTTACGAAGATAAGGAAAATATATAAAATTTATTATTAAACGAATTTAATTAGATATACATATACAAATATGTACAACACACACAACTTGACAAACAATTAAAAGAATATTCTATATACAAACCACACGGTAGTAGGAAGTAGATAAGACTCAGCGATAAAACTTGTCCCCAGTTTTGAGGAAACGTAAGAAGAATTGTCTGAATGTGATATAAGCGTCTCTTGCGGAAAAAGGTGACATTTTCGTTATAAAATGTAATAAAAAAGAAGGGCGGCGATCGCAAATTATAAACCTCCATGCTATAAACATACTTCGTAAATTCGTAAAATACGCATTTGAAGCGAGTGATAAACCAGTGAAAACCGAGTAATTGCTTTTCCAACCTCAACTGACATTAAATCCGAGATAAAGGTGGCAAACTGCGAATCGTAAGATCCATAAGGGGAAGGGGGGCGAGCGCTATACGTTAAATTGCACTCTGACAATTCCCTCTTACGTTGTCCCAAAAACTGGACCAGCTTTTGAGCCGAGCGCTGCTTGAGTGTGTCTCCTTCTTACCTACTCCGTGATACAAACATATAAACTATATGCATATTGTATATCTATATATTATTAAACTATAGATAATGTTTTATCACACGAATCTCAAGTGTCCGTTACATGTTGCCCAAAAATTACTGATAAAAGAAAAATGAATAAAAATTACTCGTTGTATATTGTAAGTGTGAGCCCAGCCTACTCTGTGTATAATTTACGTACTATGAACATAATGCATGATTAAGTTTTAAAATCATAAGCACGTCTATTTAAATGTAATATTGATTAGGTGTAAAACTGCTCTATACTATATTTTAGGTGATAAATTAGATATAGATGATATTTAATTATTTATAATTTAGAATCGATTATTTGATTAATTCATTTAGTTTAGTGCGAAACCATTTAAAATATTTTACTCAATGTTGTCGCGTAACTATAATATTCACGGCAATCATTGCTGTACAAAATCTGAAAACTTGCGTACTAAAATGTGATTTAAAAAGTGTATACATATATACTTTATCACGAGTTGATTAAGCTATGGTATCCATCTTTGGGCCTATGAATTTAAATGACGATTGGAAAGTTTCGTGTTTCGAACAATCATATTCGAGACGTTGTTGATTTTGTTCAATGCCAAGTTGTAAGTTTGCCAGCAAGTTAATGATCAAGTTTGGTTCAAACAAATAAACTTTTGACATTCCGGTATCATTCATAATAAATTGATACAAATTAGGGGTAATAAAATAGGTATCATGAGAATAGATGATAAGTTACACAAATCTATATTATTAATATTGCATATGCACGAAGTAATATCCATTATTACTTACCTTCATTGTAACAGTCCTAAATTTTTTATGTATATAAATGTACTTCTTAAATTAATTTTAAATAAAAATATAATCATTGTGTTATTCAATACTATGCTTATCGGTGGTAAGGAGATATCAACGCCAACCAACGCGCTAAGTCATGTGCAAAATTTACAAGATGCGTATGATAAATGATTAAAAAAATCATCAAGTATAATTAGGCGTGTAAACACTTTATCAATCATATTCCTGTTAATATAATTCTAAACGTGAAAAATTTCGCAACTATACATGTAGTCCTGAAATTACATGGTTTAGAAATAGTGGAAAGGATTTATGAGCGGGATACTGGTAATGGATTGTTTTTAAAAACAAATGCTACGTAATTGAATTTTTTTGTTTATTTAAGATGTGTCAAGTTATACACTGTCTAATCATCTTCGGGCTCTTGGGTATCACCACTGCTTCCTTTGCGCAGGTTCTTCCTCTTTACACGACCAGGGCGGCCACCACCAAATGGTGATTTCAACGAGAAGTCGATATGCTTTTGAGAGTCCAGGCGTACAATGAACGACGGGATGTTCACGACTTGTTTGCGCACACTGAAATTAAATATAGTCTAAAGTAAGCATTGTGGGATTTGATGATCAGTACCTATATTATGGCTCAATTTAGCGTCAGCATACAGAATTGAATTAACGAAAAAAATGCATTATACCAATAGAGCAGCAAATCGAATTTAGATTATTATTCCAGTGCTGTCTAATCATCAGACGTTGATTGTTAAATTACTTTAACAACCAAGTGGCCTGCTAAAAATATAACATGATCTAAAATCCCAGGTGCATCAAGCATTAACCAGATTTCAGCTGTTTTCGGATCTGTATCTGAAGAAACAAATACTCTTTAAGCATCTTTGGGATTATTTGAAGTTGTATGTTCATCGATCCATGAAATGATTAGCTATGCTAATCGACAGAATATTATATGTTTTCAAATGCAATAATTCTTATTCAAATATATACTACAACGCACCGAATATGTCTTTGCCGAATCAATACACGGGCGTGATGGATGGACTTGGCTAATCCCAGTTTGAACACTTGGGTCTGAAGACGTCTTTCAAGAAAATCTTCAATTTTCAAACCAAGGACGTAATCAAGTTTCATACGTCCTTCATCCAAAACACCGATTCTTACCAAACGACGCAGCAATGCATTACCTGTGATAATTAATAAGTGACGATTAATCAATTGTAACGTACATAAATAACATGGATTGATTTTAGCAATTATTCAGAAAAATCTTAGTATATTCAGCAGTTTTAATTCAGACAAGAGGTGTCAAAATACTTTTAATTCATCATCTCTGTACCTACAGCTAGCACAAAGGCATAGCTCGACAACAATTTTGTATCTCTGTTTAATCACAGACTCGATGTTTGAAATTTACCTTCAAAAAGTCGCTTGGGATCTTTCTCTTCGAGCGTAAGCAGCTCACGAGCAGCTTTACGAATTTTGGCCAAAGTGTATTTGACACGCCAAACTTCTCGTTTGTTACGGAGTCCATATTCTCCGATGATTTTCAACTCCTGATCAAGACGAGCCTTCTCGTAAGGCCTTCTCGGAGTTACGTAAGTCTTTGAAAAGACTGACGGAATTCTTCCGTTCACCATTGTGAGCACGTGTTACCTGGAATTACAATAACTAAATTCAATTTCCAATCATCTAACTCCACCATTGGACAAATATTGAGCTCCGTACATGCAATTTATTTTCGTGACGTTCAATATGTTAAGAAAATGATTTGTGAATCCGATAGTTTTCTAGTTTAAGGATGCCTTAATTGGCATAAAGTAAAATCTAGCTCGAAGATCTGGATGCATGGGAAAAGAATTACAGCCGCGCACGTGGCGTTGAATGAGGTTAACCAAGTATGGCGATGAATATAGAAGTAATGTGATTCGTATCTGTTATGAAATTGTTTCAGAACGGAGCAAAAATACGTTGAAACTGAATTTAGATCGTCCAAAAGTTCAGGTGGAAATATTATTACTTACGCGTCGACGCAACACGAGATCTAACCGTCCAAAGCAACAGCCACTGAGGAAATGGCCGAGGATCGAACGCGCCCTTGGAGGGGTCTACAGGAGGAAATACACGGAACAGGAAGACTCCTGGCGCCTCTACTGGCGCTACTTGCAAGGGACGCGCGTGATTGCAGCTGACATGAAATAGGCTATTTGAAATAATGATTGAGGTGCGTGGTTGGTATATCCATGTCAGTAACCGACCAGCACTCTGCCGTATTTGGCATGCGAAAAGCAATGAGCGATGCGTTGATAGTGTTCAATTCGGTGACAATTCGATGTTTTGTAAAACGTTGACTGAAGATATATAAAAAGACTCACAGTCCTGGGTTATTTTTCGTAACAGTTTGGCGAGTCTGGCCGGGTTTGGGGGGGATTGGCAGTTTAGGCCGTGTTCGAAAATTGACTGACAGTACTGTCAGCAATCTTTTATCTCTTTTGCGCTTCCAAGTTCGTGGATAGCTCTGACTCTGTCCTAGGGAATTTTGAGTACTGTCAGTTAATTTACGAACCCGGCCTTAATGTGTTATCAACCGTTGACTGAAGAATACAAAGGGCGTGTTCGGAAATTGACTGAAAGTACTGTCACTACTGAAAATGGTATAGTCCAAGTGACGTATACTGTAGATTTTCAGTACTGACAGTAGTTTCAGTCAATTTCCGAACAGCGCTTGCGCCCCCTGAGATGTTCCAACGGTAGAGTTTAGAACTTATTGAGGAACATCAGAGAGTTACCAATTTCGACATCATGCTGGCTGCATTCATCTTCCGAGTAACACAGTCTTCGCAATGATAAGCCCAAGCTAGTACTTGGCCTGTGTGTATTTACCGACTTGTGGGCGATTCAATACATCGTACATCATACACCGTACATCATACATCATACATCATACATCATCATACATAGTATTAAAGTTCGAATCCAAAGTTCGGATGTCGGATGTTCAGAAAGTGACGTCACCAATTCAAAATCAGCTAGCCGAATTCCTCAGTCTGGAAACAACCGCGCAGTAGAGCGGACGGATGAGAGTCGCGCTCCGCAAATTTCGAGTACCGGGTTCTCAACCTCCCGGATCCCGCGCTTCGGGTCCGCTACGTATTTCGAGTACCGGGTTCTCAACCTCCCGGATCCCACGCTTCGGGTCCGCTACGCGGTGAAACTCGACTTCCAGGATAAGCGCTCCGTGGTTCCCGGTTCATGTTTACAATAAATTATTTCAATTCGTTTTTCGCGCAATCCCAAATTCGGTAGCTGTCAGTCCGCTAATAAAATTTCTCGACTTCCAGGATAAGCGCTCCGTGGTTCCCGGTTCATGTTTACAATAAATTATTTCAATTCGTTTTTCGCGCAATCCCAAATTCGGTAGCTGTCAGTCCGCTAATAAAATTTCTCGACTTCCAGGATAAGCGCTCCGTAGTTCCCGGTTCATGTTTACAATAAATTATTTCAATTCGTTTTTCGCGCAACCCCAAATTCGGTAGCTGTCAGTCCGCTAATAAAATTTCTCGACTTCCAGGATAAGCGCTCCGTGGTTCCCGGTTCATGTTTACAATAAATTATTTCAATTCGTTTTTCGCGCAATCCCAAATTCGGTAGCTGTCAGTCCGCTAATAAAATTTCTCGACTTCCAGGATAAGCGCTCCGTGGTTCCTGGTTCATGTTTACAATAAATTATTTCAATTCGTTTTTCGCGCAATCCCAAATTCAGTAGCTGTCAGTACGCTAATAAAATTTCTATAACTTTATAATCTTCTCATAATCTTTCTGGTAGATTAAATCGATAAAAAAATTATATCAAACCTTGCACATTATTTTTGATTTGTTCTCATGCTGAAAATATTTATTAGTATTCGGGGTATAACTCGAGGTGGTTGAAGGTGGTCGGAGGTGGACAAGAAGGAGGACGAGGAGGACTAGGATTTGTGCTGGGTGAGTAAAACACTTTTATAATATTTGATGGCAATTGGAATTATATTTCATCTGAAATATTACAAACTTGTCACGTTTACAATAAATTATTTCAATTCATTTTTCGTGCAAGCACATATTCAGTAGCTATGAATAATCTTATACAATTTATTATATTATCAATTAATTAATTAATATTCTTATAATATTTGATGGCAATTGTAATTATATTTCATCTGAAATATTACAAACTTGTCACGTTTACAATAAATTATTTCAATTCATTTTTCGTGCAAGCACATATTCAGTAGCTATGAATAATCTTATACAATTTATTATATTATCAATTAATTAATTAATATTCTTATAATATTTGATGGCAATTGTAATTATATTTCATCTGAAATATTACAAACTTGTCACGTTTACAATAAATTATTTCAATTCATTTTTCGTGCAAGCACATATTCAGTAGCTATGAATAATCTTATACAATTTATTATATTATCAATTAATTAATTAATATTCTTATAATATTTGATGGCAATTGTAATTATATTTCATCTGAAATATTACAAACTTGTCACGTTTACAATAAATTATTTCAATTCATTTTTCGTGCAAGCACATATTCAGTAGCTATGAATAATCTTATACAATTTATTACATTATTAATTAATTGATTAATTACATTAATCCTTACACAATATTTTTGATGTGTTCCTATACTAAAAATAGTCATTACTATTCCAGGTATTACCCGAGGTGGTCGGAGGTGGACGAGGAGGAGGACGAGCTGGACGAGGAGGAGGACCAGGTGGACGAGGAGGAGGACGAGGTGGACGAGGAGGAGGTGGGGTGGGTCGTGGGAGAGGACCTCTCTTCTCCTCAAAGGAGGGGAGGGGGAGGGCAGGGAAGGGGGAGAAGTGGGCGGGGACGGGGAAGGGAAGGGAAGGGAAGGGAAGAGGATGGGAGGGGTGGGCGGCGGGGAGGGGGGAGGGGCAGGGAGAGGGAGGGCGGGAGGGAGGGTGGGAGGGTGGGGGGGGAGTGTAGAGGACGGATGTTAGTGCGACCTCTTAAAATTGATAGAGCAGAACACCACCCACCCGCCCTCCAGCCGTCCCTCCCTCCCGCCCTCCTGCCCTCCCTCCCTCCCGCCCTCCCACCTTCCCGCCCTCCCGCCCTCCCACCCTCCCGCCCTCCCTCCACCTCCCCCCCCCCCCTCCCCGCCGCCCACCCTTCCCATCCCCTTCCCTTCCCCCTCCCCACCCACCTCTCCCCCTCCCCTCCTCTGAGGAGAGGAGAGGTCCTCTCCCACGACCCACCCCGCCGCCTCCTCGTCCACCTCGTCCTCCTCCTCGTCCACCTGGTCCTCCTCTTCGTCCAGCTCGTCCTCCTCCTCGTCCACCTCCGACCACCTCGGGTACCACCTGGAATAGTAATGACTATTTTTAGTATAGGAACACATTAAAAATATTGTGTAAGGATTAATGTAATTAATCAATTAATTAATAATGTAATAAATTGTATAAGATTATTCATAGCTACTGAATATGTGCTTGCACGAAAAATGAATTGAAATAATTTATTGTAAACGTGACAAGTTTGTAATATTTCAGATGAAATATAATTCCAATTGCCATCAAATATTATAAAAGTGTTTTACTCACCCAGCACAAATCCTAGTCCTCCTCGTCCTCCTTCTCGTCCACCTCCGACCATCTTCAACCACCTCGAGTTATACCCCGAATACTAATAAATATTTTCAGCATGAGAACAAATCAAAAATAATGTGTAAGGTTTGATATAATTTTTTTATCGATTTAATCTACCAGAAAGATTATGAGAAGATTATAAAGTTATAGAAATTTTATTAGCGTACTGACAGCTACTGAATTTGGGATTGCGCGAAAAACGAATTGAAATAATTTATTGTAAACATGAACCGGGAACCACGGAGCGCTTATCCTGGAAGTCGAGAAATTTTATTAGCGGACTGACAGCTACCGAATTTGGGATTGCGCGAAAAACGAATTGAAATAATTTATTGTAAACATGAACCGGGAACCACGGAGCGCTTATCCTGGAAGTCGAGAAATTTTATTAGCGGACTGACAGCTACCGAATTTGGGATTGCGCGAAAAACGAATTGAAATAATTTATTGTAAACATGAACCAGGAACCACGGAGCGCTTATCCTGGAAGTCGAGAAATTTTATTAGCGGACTGATAGCTACCGAATTTGGGGTTGCGCGAAAAACGAATTGAAATAATTTATTGTAAACATGAACCAGGAACCACGGAGCGCTTATCCTGGAAGTCGAGAAATTTTATTAGCGGACTGACAGCTACCGAATTTGGGATTGCGCGAAAAACGAATTGAAATAATTTATTGTAAACATGAACCAGGAACCACGGAGCGCTTATCCTGGAAGTCGAGAAATTTTATTATCGGACTGACAGCTATCGAATTTGGGATTGCGCGAAAAACGAATTGAAATAATTTATTGTAAACATGAACCGGGAACCACGGAGCGCTTATCCTGGAAGTCGAGAAATTTTATTAGCGGACTGACAGCTACCGAATTTGGGATTGCGCGAAAAACGAATTGAAATAATTTATTGTAAACATGAACCAGGAACCACGGAGCGCTTATCCTGGAAGTCGAGAAATTTTATTAGCGGACTGACAGCTACCGAATTTGGGATTGCGCGAAAAACGAATTGAAATAATTTATTGTAAACATGAACCGGGAACCACGGAGCGCTTATCCTGGAAGTCGAGTTTCACCGCGTAGCGGACCCGAAGCGTGGGATCCGGGAGGTTGAGAACCCGGTACTCGAAATACGTAGCGGACCCGAAGCGCGGGATCCGGGAGGTTGAGAACCCGGTACTCGAAATTTGCGGAGCGCGACTCTCATCCGTCCGCTCTACTGCGCGGTTGTTTCCAGACTGAGGAATTCGGCTAGCTGATTTTGAATTGGTGACTTCACTTTCTGAACATCCGACATCCGAACTTTGGATTCGAACTTTAATACTATGTATGATGATGTATGATGTATGATGTATGATGTACGGTGTATGATGTACGATGTATGATGATATGATATGATGTATAATGCTTTTAGTTTTCACGTTTCATACAAGAAATACACACGTCATCTCTCCTGCCGATTCCAGACTCAAGCGGCCAGGCCCTTCGATGGTCAGCCGTTGACTGAAGATATATTCTTCAGTGAACGGCTCGGCTAATAACGCTGCCGTTCTGCGACAGTTGGATGATGAAAAATTTCGCTCGTATCTTTCAAATATGTGTTAAAATACACTCGAAGTGTTAAGAAGCGTCGTTCTTTCTCTCCCTATCACCTTTCTAGGTCTTTAAATCACTACGCAGCGTTAAATACTGTCTCATGTACGAAGCATCCATTTCATCTCGTTCAAAATTAGCGCATCCGGGATGTATTACAGTTACTCTGAATTTTTTTCCATCCGAATACTTTTCGAAAAACAATTCTGATCCTCCACCCAACGCAGATACATCACTTGCGACCAGCCAAAACAACGTTTCGATTCTATGCCTATGATAATTCAAGATCGAGAGAGCAAATGAAAAGTTGTTAGAATAATTATGAATAGTAATGTAAATACATGTCGGAGCAGTGGGACGAAGAGGACGAACGTGGTCGGAGGTGGTTGGAGGTGTGCGGAATTGGTAGGCGGCGGTAGACGTTGGTACGAGGTGGTAGTGGGTGGTAGAAGGTGGTTGGAGATGGTAAGAGGTGGTAAGAAGTGGTTGACGGCGGTTGGCGGTGGACAAGGTCACGCTTCTTCTCACGGGGATGATCGAGCTGATCGACATTTCTAAGTCGCAGTCGACAACTAGTCTTACGTGCTCGCTTTGTGCCCACTCAATCTCAAGCTTTCATACCGACACCACTTTGGCTGGTACGAATGTCGGTGCGAGCCCGTTGTGTAGAGTCGATAGAGCAGAAACCTTCCTACGCTCCCAGGCCCACCTGGGCCCACTTGCCCGCTGAAAACTGGTCACAAAAATGTACCCAGGGGTATCCGTCTCTATGTTCTTCGGTCAACGTATCAACCAAGTAACTGACCATGCCGGTAGAAGAAGTTCTTCATAGCCAACAACTATGGCGTGCAAAACGTTGGTAACTCAAGCAACGTCGTCATGGTGAAATTGAAAAATTGAGAAAATCTCACGCACTCAAATGTGTACGCCGCAATTATATAAGAAGTTTAATGAACATCAAACTAATATATGAGCAAAACAAATATAGACGATAGTAGCATCTCTGAGGTATTCAATTTATTGGTTCAAATTTTTTTACAAAGTCAACTTTGAGTTGCAAATATTTTGGAGATATTCTTAACTACTTCATTTTTAGTTCTGATCATTTCAACAATGTTCGTATGATGAATTTTTTTTTTGATTTCCTGAGAACTTTCAAAATTATGAATTAAAACTTATCAAGTTCTGAAGTTTTTAAAATATTTAAAAAATTCTGAAATTCCTTTCTCTTTGCTAGAAGTACGTTGAAGGCGCGTAGAAGGCTGAACATATTTTCTGAGTTTTTCCTAAAATTTGGAAGTGGTAATTGGGTTTTGCCAAATGAATGTTGAAAAAAAATCTATGATGGGATTCGTTGCAAACTAACTGAAATGAATATTTAAAATCTTTTGAATTCATTTGAGTTATTTCTTTGATATTAATTCTTTCGACCGTCTATTCCCTGCGTAGAGAATTGGAGCTAAAATTTTTTGCATCATAAATTAAGACCGAATACGTTGCGGGTAACGGATCAAAAGTGACTGTCAAAAAGCTTGAAATTCATGTCGGGTTTTCAGAAAGAAGGGGAAGGAAAACGGAAAATTCATAGCTACAAAGATTTTGTTTCAATTCAATTACAGTTTATTTAATATACCTTAATTCTAGTACAAGTGTTTGGATGTCAGTGTATAATACTTAAACAACAAGCCAAACAGTAATTTAATTAAAGGCACAGAGAATTTGAGAAAAACAAAAAATGGTTTACACGCTACTTCAAGCAGAATACGAAGAATGTTCTTGAGATAGTTATTTTTGTATTTTGTAAGTATAGTTCAAATTCTATTCTTCACACAGGCGCAGTGCATTTCTGCAGGACACGATATGTATGTTATTATATTCTTACTGTTTCATGTCGCCTGTATCAAAGTCAATTTATAAACGAAGTTTTTCTTATACTCATCGTATTTTCTCAGTTGTTGCTCCTACGCCATGTTAAATGCCTTTCTTCCATTGCTGGTAATTTTTTCGCTGCTGGTCCTTTGCTCTCTTTGTTGTCATTTTCGCGTTCCTCAGGGTCCAGTTAGACAGGAAATGGTCATAAGAATCGATTCTGAGACGAAAGAATTTTTGCCAAAATAAAAAAGCAAGGCTAAGCCCTCAGTGTTTTTGGTAAAAATTTTGACGATTCTGGAAAGTGGTGGATTAAGTTCTTTGATGCACTATTCCGACGTAATTTTTCGAGAGGAATCGATTAAGCGCTGTCCCAATACGCTCGACGATGATGCTAGCATACGAATTGGCATGTATTCACGTTAGCAGATTCCTCGGTATTCTTTGGTAGATTAAAGAGAATTAAGCAAGTCAATTATTCATCGCCGAGATGAATGGGTTAATAAGCTGGTTTCATAATCCTAGTCACCTACACGCCCACGCCGTGGAAAATTTGTGTACACACTCAGTGAAAAGCAGAGATGAATGATCGTAAATGTAAATTAGGCAGACTCGCTTGGTTCATGACTAAATGCGGCTGACAGATGAGCTCTCTGCGAAAGCTGCATCTCGTTTTCCTACCCGGGGGATGTTTGCAGAGCCTGTGTAATCGTTCGTAACGTAAAGGCGGTCGGGAGCTTCGAGAACTTGCAAAAACTCAAACGTATTTGACAAATTTGTTAATAAAATCAAACGAACTTTTCGTACGTCGAAGATTCGATTCAGAAACAACTGTCCTGCAGTGGTATAGAAAACAAAATTATTAAAGAAAAAAGTAACCAACAATAAGACATGAATAAGAAGTTTCAGAAGCAGAGCAGAGAATGGCTATAAGAATAATCGATTTCCAGAGGAAGGCGATAAAACTGCAGAATCCTGCGGTGCTTTCAACAATTACCTACCCAGGGGTTGATATTTACCGTCCTTATGGTCCGCCGGCAGGTCTTAGTCTGGCCGAGGGGCTTCTGTCTGCAAGCGTGAGGGAATGCCGAGTCTCCGGAGATCCGAGAATGCTCCCCCCCTCAGGACTTATCTTCTCATCCCCCTTTTTCGCCGTCGTAGACAGCCAGAACCCCCAGGACGAACCCCGGTGTTGTAAACTCTCGTAACAAATATACCCACCGCGTGTACGTACATACACGTGTATATGTGAATGACCGCATGCATGTAGAGTTTGAAATGGGCGAGCGTGATTGTGCGTCTGCGTATTATACATACACCATTTCGTACGTGCGTCGAGTCGCCGTCTGACCCTAGGGGTATTCGTCGAGTATACATATATGGCATTCGCCGAGGCGTCTCGGAGATCGTGATTTACATGAAATAGCGTCGTAAGGTTCACCGAGGTGGTGGCTCCCCGTTGTATCTTTGGCCTCGTTTTTACTCCTTAGCCACCCCTCGGCAACCTTTACTTTTTTCCCCGCAACCTTTCTCTATTCGCTCGGTGTTATTATGAGAAAAAAAACGCCTCACAACTCCTTCCACTTTTCGAAGATGGAGACGTTCGAGACATTGGAAAAATTCCTCTTCATTTTACCGCTGTCACGTGTCGATTAGCAATTCCGTTGTTCGATAAAAAGATATTGTAAATAAGAGTGCAAAAAATGATCTTCAATGGTTCCGTGTTTTTCATTCGTTAGTTTTCTATTAAACCACGTATAACGGCAGCTGCTGCTACGCGATTAAAAATTGAGAAAAAAAAAGAAAATAAAAAATTCCTTCCACTAAATTCCACTCGCGCAAATATGAAGTATCAATCTCATCCCTTTGTGGCAGCATCCTCCGGGTTAGTCAGACAATAAACTAACCATATCGTCACCCTCAAAAGCAGCTGGTTAATCCCGGCCTGTAGGAGACGCATAATGGGGGTCGACAACGATCCATTTTATCTTAGCAACAAAGCCAATTATGGAAAGTTTCAACTTTCACCCGGGAGCTTAGAATTTAGGTTGATATTAAACTGACAATTGGGAGACGAACTTACACCGCCCAAGTTTATACTGGGAATCGTTTCAGTCGAGCCTCCGAATATTGCGCCATTCTCGTTCTATTTTTTAAATAAAAAACGCTGCTTGTTACACAGGTAACGAGGTTTCCGAGTCGACTCGCAATGCTGGCGAATATTTATGCTCTCGTTGTCAGTAGGACCCGGGAAACGTAAAAGTTTGCTCTTTTTATTTACTTGTTAAGAACCTGCAGGAGTAAAATCTTGAATTCGCACAACTCCTCTACTATCGTTATTATCATTATTATTATTATTATTATTATTATTATTATTATACATGCTACGCTGTTTGTTGGAAAGCGCATTATATACAGGCTAGGCTAGACGCACAAAGTGTTTGTGTAATTATATGCTCAGAGAGCATACTCGTGTTTACATATACGTTAGTTTAGTATATGTTTTCGATTACGTGTAACACCAGTCGACAGTAATTATACTTACTTTGCGAAGTCGAGCAATCTCTTTGCCAAATATTCTCCCAGATTCGTATCTAGTATTCACCGTACATGGAAGACAGAGAAAAGTCAGAGGATTTCCAAATTACCGTAAAAAATTTCGGAAACTTGATTAGAAATCTGATATTTAGAATTAACCCGAAAAATTCAACGCGATTAACTTTGCGTGCAGTTATCTGAACAATATAAATAAGTTGGTTCACTTCGAATACGTAACCTCGTAGCAATTATCCATAATACAATAAATTAAAATAATTCTGGAAACAAACGATATCCCATTTTCAAAATTAACACACTTTACAAAATAAGGGTGGAGTTTAACACAGCGTGTCTCTCCCTACTTTGCGATGCATCGATCCTGTACTCGGATCCTTCAGCTTCTGGTCTACCCGTTTTGCACATAGGCAAGGACACCATCTGTCAAAGGACAAACTTCTAGAATCCTCGAGTGTGATTTATCATACTTAGCCATTGCTTATTCACATCAAAGAGCGAGGGAAACGCAGGATCCGGGATACGGTGTACGGGAGATGCGGGTAGAAGGCGATTTTGTTGCGAGGTTGTTCGCAGAACGAGATGTGGTCAAAGAAACGTCCGACCGTTTCTGGCTAACCGCGGAAACTCCTGCGCGACGGCTAAATTTATATCGGGCATTGAAAAGTTCCCGCTTTACCTACTAACCGCCTAGCAAATAGAACTCTCGGACTTGCATGGCCCAGGGGCATGGTTGCTGTTTGCTCGCAGACCGTCCCTGCATTTTTTCATATTCCGTGCTTTTTTGTGTCACGCGGCTAATTCCCGGTGAACATTTTTTTCGATAATATTTCAAACTTCTGCGGGGTTGTATTTTATTTTTTTTAATTGGTAACAAAGAGAAAAAAAAGTATGTCAGGTTTCATTTTTGAATCTCGGAAGCTTTTGGTTTTTGAGCATACCCCCCCTCCCTCCCCCCGGGTGTTATTACGGTTTATCCGGTGGGTCGAAATTATTTCACTGCCAGCTGTTAGCGAGTTGGGAAACTAGTTTGCCACTTCGACTAATAAACGTATAGTGCTAATCGTATATCAGGGAAAGCGGCAAGTTTCGCCGTATGTTTCAATTTATAACTCCGCAGCTGGGCTCGTTCTTCTTTCCGAAGCGATCGTACGAACGGGGCTGAGCCGTTGCCACGACTTTGTTCGATTATAATTTTCTGTTGCTGGAAAGGAGTGACGGTATATATCCCGAAAGATGCGGAAAGATTATAATCATTGAGTGTGTGATGAAATTTATAAGCTCGCAATTCCGGAGATTCGTCGAAATTCATGAGGTGGAAAATTCTCAGTATTTACAACCCGAATACAGCTATGTTCCCTTATACGTATTACGTGTTTAAACTTCGAATGTAAATCGTTGAATGAGGTGAGATATATATTTACGAAGGAAGTTTGCAATGAACCGCCTGCTCCCGCCATAAAGTAATATTAAACATGAAATTCACAGTTTCTTACCTCGTCCTTCCTTGGTACTCGAGCCTTCCCTTGCCCTGCATGATTTATGCCGAGAGATAACACTTTAACACGGGAACCCTCAGCCCTCTGGTACCTACAAAGTGCCACAGCTTTTGGAATACGTGAGTTCTCGTAACGACTCTGCGACAGTGCGATCAATTATACACACACAAAATGAATTCCCCATTTCCGCCTCTAGAATTCGTCTCAAAGTCAAAGCGGAATAACCGTAGCACGGAAATTTTTTTTTTAACATTTACGTATATCTAACGCGTCGCAATTACGCATGCATGAGCTTTTTTTCTTTTTCTCCGAGCATCGAAAGCGAGAGTTTCAAATTTATCGTACACAGAGAGTAACGTTCCTCGACGCTCGACGAGTCAAATTATTTATCATCCTACGGGATGCGGAGTCCCTCAGGGGTGACGCCTCCCAGGAAAGAAAGCATTACGTGTCAGCGAGTTATGCGCTTGCGGCCGTGTATTACGTTTCGGAAAGCTGCTGTGCCGGCGTGCTCATTGTCTGTGTAACACGATTTCACGTCCGTGTGCTTAGCGTGTAGATACGTTATACATGACTATGTTTTGCCGAGAGTGAGCGTGTAGCGCGTTCCGTGAAACCATTAACCGAAGCATCCTGCTCGCGTATTTTGCGGTCCGTTGTTAACCGTTTTAGGTGTTATCTACGAATGATTAATCGCCACAGAATTGAGAAAGTCTCTTACTACGCTCCGGGGACAAGAGTCCAATTTGTGGACGTCCTGATAGTCCGGCCCAAAGCATGCATGATGTATAAACTCACCATTTGTCTCCTATATTAGCGTACCTACCCTTAAGATCGAGGAGAAAAGTATCGTTCGCAATAAATTTTCACCGACTAATACAAAGATTTCTTCCGCTCCGACAAACCAGCTCCTTAAATCCGAGTGCTGATATTTTTCTTTACGAATTTCTTTGCGTTATGCTATGTGCGAATAACGATTCAGAGATTGATGGAAAAAATAAATTCCCACATAAAAAAAAAAAAAGGAAATTATTGTAATACGGCAGAAGAGCAGAGAATTGAATGTTTGCGAAACGAAGAAAGTTGCAAATAAGAAGGTGGACCTGGGTTTGCATAAAATTTGTCAACAAAAATTTCAAATATTACTTGAAGGATTTTGTAGAGAAATAACTTGAAAGATGCAAAAACTAGTCTCTAAATAATTACCTGAATTCCATGAATTATTTTTCCGCTCAATTTTAATGAAAGATGTATCATAGGTACGAAAAGTTTTACCAGCATTATTTTTCCTTGTGCAGAAACACACATTATATTATTATATCCGTAGAGCAAATCGCTGAAAGCCGAAGTAATTTTATTTATCGCACTCGAACGGCGTTTGAAAAACCAATTCCAATATTAAATCCACCCCGTGCCTTGAAATAATTTTCCCAGCTATCAGATCTCTCCATATCTGTGTTACATAGGCATACACTGTTCTTTATATGTATCCTGTAGTCACCCGGAGGTGAGGTCTCCGATATTTGATACTTCTCGAGAGGGTCAAGACGAGACATTTTCGAACCTCGTTAACCTCGGGCTGTCCGTTTGTACAAGGTGACAAGCTGTGTATATTTTTATTATTTTTTTGTTTCGCGTTTTTTTTCATCTCTCTTTCATCTCCACATTCCGATCACGTTCCACAGGACGGTGTAGAGTAGAGAGAACCGGAGTGACCGTACTTTCGGAGTTACAGCTTATACGGGAAAGTCGGGTTTCCCTTTTCGCACGACCCTGTCATCCCCCAGCTTCCCCCCCTCAGTCAATGGGCCGTGAATACGTTTTCTTTCACGGAGGCATCCAGGGATTGCTGTCCGCGATTGGGCAAAGTGTTAGACATCTGACGTAAGTGTGACACTACCGAGATAGTGCCGGAACACCTCGCGTTATGCGAGGGTTAAAGGGATCCTTGTAATTACTTTTGTTTCAAAGGACGCGGGGCGAGGAGCCCACGCTTTCATTCTCCAGAATTTTAATTAGCTGCAGGCCAAGAATACGAGAATACGGAAACAGGCAGCGCCGGAAGTCCAGCTGTCCTCTGCGGTTGGTATCCAGATGCTCCGGTGTCACGGAATTAACAATTCCTTATCCCGACGTCATGCCTCCGGTACCAGAGGGCTGAAAAAAGTCCTGCGGATTAAAAGGAGGATCGAAAAAAAAAGAAGAAGAAGAAGAAGAAGAGAAAAGAAACGAATACGCTACTCAGGAAGTGTCCGATACAGCGCGTGTCTTCGGCACCGTCTTGACCTCCGTCGACCCTCCGAAAAAGAAACCCCGAGCGATTTGCATCTCGTTCTTCTTCACCCCGATGTCCCCACCTTTTTCGCTCCGGGCAAAGAGCCTGCAGCGTGTTATTCTTGCATTCTTATTCCGCTTTTTTTGTATCCATCCATTTTAAAATCATTTCCGGCAGAGAACGAAGCTCGTCTTACAGACTCAAAAGCTACCTATTGAGAACGAGGAAACGAAGAATTATAGCCGCATCGCAAGGACGGTGAATTCGATTAGTGAAAAGCTGATTTCACATCGAAATTCTCGAGCTTCTTGGTTACTGCCGAGACCGGCAAATTCGATTTGCTCGGGATATTGTATATATTTTTTTCTCGTGCACGCGCGTATGCATATTACGTTATACGTATATGACTTGGAAGCATCACCGACATACCGACTTACAACCACCGTCACTGACGGATTTGAATTTTACCCACGGTCTCATCTCGCCTGCTGGCTGCAGGATCTCCCTCACCTTTCGCCCCGTCCCTCTTTTTCTCGCCTTTTCACTCCTTTTCTATTTCGCTTTTTCCTCTTCCCTTTTTTATTTTTCTCCTCGCCAGCGAAATACCGAACTGTACATATATCCTCCAGGAAAAGACCCTCGCATTCGACGTATAGAAGGGATTATTAGGAGCATGGTAGTAGAGTAGCCTTGTAGTGTAGGGGTGGATTTCTCTATTACGGGGGTGACTTTTATTGCTACTCAAGCCGGGCTATCCGGCTGGTCTCGATACGCTCCCTCTCTCGCTTTCCTCTCCTCTCCTCTCCTCTCCTCTCCTCTTCTCTCCTTTCCCTCAGAGCAGAGCACCCGATATTATTATATTTCCGTCTTCCTCGGCTCCAATATTGCCCTCGCGAAGAGCCTCGAAGCGCGTAACTTATACCCGCGACTTATAACGTGGCTAACCACGATAGTGGGAGTATGACATGCATAAAAGGGTCCGCCGCCGGAGATAAAGCTCTAAACCCTCCGGAGGCCGCCCCTGATATTCGGAGTTAAAAAATTGTTCGGCAAACGGAATCTTGTTGAATTTCAGATAAGTGTCACGCGGCAGCCTGCAGCAGCGTATCATAAGGTGGAGGGAAAACGAGAGGCCCGTGAAACGGTATGACGAATCGTGTCAGCGTCTGGGAACGGCGCGTGAAAAAGCCTCACGCGTTTCTCATCGTCAAGTTTTTCGGAGATGTTCCGGAGGCGAAGGGTCGTTCAGCGAAATACAGCTCAATCAAGGAACTTATCCTCGTGTCGGTGAGCCGAAGGGTAGGTAATATTTTCCGATGCGATTACCCGAACGGAAAACTTACGAATTTAGAGCCTGATTCCCGGCGGTCAAACAAGCATAAACCCGGCTTTTTTTCTCTTCATTCCCGGCTACTCTTTTCCCTCTCGTCTATTTCTGCTCCTGTCTACCTTCCTTCTTTCCTTTCTTTTTTCTTTTTTTTTTTTTTCTTTTCGTTAGAAAATAGAATTACGATCCAACGGGGACTCGGAGGGAATCTGTTGGCGACCTCTCTTCGGCCTGTCCCCGAGAGGGAGCTCCTCCTTATTTAAACACGTCCCAGTACTCTCGCGGGACTCTCTGCATCCCATTCCCTCCGTTTCTATGACTTATTCCTTTTCTATCACGGAGCTAGGAGACGTCCTTCCGCGTGACGTGCAACTGCACGCTGCCTGCGGGCTCCGGGACGACTCGGAAGAGAACTGCAGCAGCCCGTTGTTGCAGTTATTGTTATGTACGCAGCTGAAAGCCTCCCCCGCGATACTTTCCTTCGTTATTTGCGCATTATTGCAAGTCGCCGGCGAGTGACTTAGTTCTAAAAGACGGCATACAGCGGATGCATGAAACTAAGAAAGGTAACAAGAACTCCGATCGGCTCCAAGAAATTATAAAACTCTAGGGGAGTTATTTGTTCGTGCAGGAAAAGCTTCGAGACTTCTTGTGAACGATGGTGGAAGACTCGAAGCCGGCCAGGAGGAGTGCGCAGCAAAATTCATGGGTTAGCCGCACGTAGATTGCATATACCCCATAGCCCAGCGGGAACCGCCCTGAATGTGTCTAGCGTCTAGCGTCCAATATCTTGGCCGTGTCATCTGGTGTATTATGCATGTACTCGTGTAACCTGCACGTAAGTCTGGGGCACGTGGGTGCAGACGTATGTATACCGGGATATACGGTGTGCGGGACTCCCCAGGGATCGGTGCGCTCCTACAGGACCTCGGGCAACGCTTCCCCGCCGCTGTATATTATAATACGGATTCTCCGCATTCGCATCCCGCCTCTCCGCGCCGCTTTCAGTTCATCCTTCGTGCATCGGATACCGCCGCGACATCCGAAACCGCGGATCCTCCAGGATTAGAGCCGGACTGTTTGGAAGCCCGGGCCGGCGCGATGCGCCAGGATTCTGCAGTCGCTGAGGACACCGGCGAATCAACTTATTCCTCTCGCCCGAAATGTTGACTCGGAAAATCTTATCGAGGATCAAAGAGCCCGCCTACTTTTGCCCAAGTATAACACGGGTGTATCCGAGCGGTGGATAAGTTCGAAAGTGTCTATCGATCCGCGAATTTCAAGGACTGTAAAGTCGCTACGGGGTGTACCACACCCCGTGTATGGGCGTGGGGTAGGTATACGTGTGATCCGTACACCCCGCACGACGAAATCTTTCCCGTTCTAACGGTTTTGACCCCGGCGGAAACACTCTCCGTATATACGTAGGTATACTGCACCTTATACCATACCCTCGCGCTATGGAGAGCCATAAAACGAATCACAATGCTAACTTTTTACAATTCTCGAATCCCCGTGGATGTCCTTCGCCGTGTACCTAAATCATGTAGTAGTCGCCTTATTCCGATTCCACCCCGGTGCAGCGGGAGACTGCCGTGCGCGATTGGAATTGGGACTCGGGTATGCCGATCTGCAAAATTATTCACCGAGTATAGAGTTGAGCACGGTGTTCGGATAACCCGTAGGGAGAAGCTCGCGATTGCAGGGAATTTGAGGGAGTGAAAGAAGGAATTGGATATCCTTGTACCTACAGGGTGAAAGCGCGAAAGATTCACGATGGCCGAAAAACTTAACGCATAGGCTAAACTTTGCCGAAGCTAGGACGGGGGACGAGACGGATAAATCTGCTGGATGGATACCTCGTACCTGATAGTGCAGGAGTATAAGGCCCCCGGCAACCCCGCCTACACCGAGATTCAATATTTATAAGTTTGCGGAAATCCGGGTCCCCTGACACGTTCCTGCAGGGGATAAGTTTCGCGAAGGGGTGTAAAAGGGGGGCATCGCGTCCTACGGTTCAAAGTTTATTTTCGCGAAAAGATAATGCTCGTGCAGATATCCTCCGGGATTCAACGGTAGAATTTCTACAACTATATGTATAATAGATGTATACTTGCAGGTAGAGGTTTTGGTGTATAAACTGGTGTACATACACCCCGACTCTTCCACCTTTGCATTCACTTTCCGTTTCCCGTTTTTACCTCGCGGCGAGAGGTTTCCGTTCGTGCGATGCATGCCCGTGTGTGTCCGTGAAAGCAATCTACTTCACGGTAACGTCCGGCGATCGCTGGAGGCGGGCACCTCTTTTTTCTCATCACTTTCTTTCTCGTTTTATCTTCTTTTTTCAAATACTCTCATCTCGATTATCGCACTGTTATTAAAAGTGCAGGCTGAGAGTGGAGTGGCCGGGTAACAGGTGAAATGAATAAAAGAAATTGTCGTCATTTCGACGAGTTTTATTGCGTCTCCAAGTGCTGCAGGCGCTCTGGAACGAGGCGGGCGAGTTTCAACCGGGCGGCGTCCCCGGTAATTAAAGAATTGGATTTATCATTCCGGAAATTGTGTATAATAGAACGACAATTTAATTACTTACGGAATTTTTCTTTTATTGGAACAAACGATCGTACTTCCGATCCCTCCCTCTCTCTCTCTCTCGCTCTCAACCCGAGCATCGGGATACCTTGATCTCTGCTGGTGATTAAATTAATGCTTCCAATTGATATTTGAGGACCGAGTTCCGTACGCATTTATGCGAAACGATTATCGCCAAGATAATTAATTCCCAACAATTGAAATTATCCTTAGTCGAAACGTGACGGGTGTGTTCTCCAAGTATCAGTGAAAGATTTCATCTCAACGATTTCATTCTCGTTCTTCAGATCCGCTGTAATGAATTTACTTCTGCACGACAAAAAATTACCAAATTAAATTCCTGGCTCGGAGAACTGCGATAAAAAACGCAATCTCTCGTTTCGAATTGAATTATTTTCCAAGTCTTATTCGCGAGCGAATTCTCAACGGATATTTGAGCAATACAGTACGGGATTTGTTTTGCAGTATGAGAAAACCTGTAGAACCGAATTTCGCCGTTCAAACAAGACCGCAGATGTAAAAGAAGAGGGGATAAAAACACCGCCAAAAGTAGAAGCAGCAAGAAACTGTCCGTCGACCGTTCTGCAAATGAGTTATATTTACGGTCTACCAACTCGAGAAAATTTTCGATAAATTTGGCGTATCTGATCCGAGTGAATTACGAGCTGGGAATAAATCGAAATGTTCTACTGATCTGAGTGAGTATCATCTGATATTTCCGACTCTATAGATGACCAGCGACGATATTGGAATCAAGAACTCTCTGGCAACATGAAACGTCGACGAGGCCGAGGAGTGAACTCGTCTTCGCTATCGTTTTGCAATCTTGACCCAAGAAATATCTCGCGACTATCAAGGGGAGGGTCGCCTAAACAAACCGGACGTCATGGACGAAAGACGTATAGCTGGATAGGAGGATGGAGAACCGAGACGAGAGAGGAGAGAGGAGAGAGGAGAGAGGAGAGAAGAGAGGGTGAATCCTAACTGCGGGACTGGACGACGACAGGAAATTTGATGAGGGCTACGCGAAACAGAAGAATATACATATACAGAGACGTGTGAGTGTGCCAGTCGGTTGTCTCTCTCTCTCTCTCTATATATATATCTTTCTCTTTTTCGCTACTTCTCTTTCTCTCTGCTTATACACGAGAGACGGAGTCGTATTTACGACGAAAAGATAGGAGAGGACGTTGGGGTATATAAACTCACATCTTATACAAAAATGTCACCGCTTATTCAAGCTTGTTTCGCCCAAAGGACAACAGCGATACATGTATAATATACTTACACATAAACTTTTCCATGAAAGAAAATTCTCTCGATGAAGTCGACGCTGGAATACGAGGAATTTTCTTTGCCGAAGATTTTTGCCGTTCGCGAAGTTGGACACTGTCCAGCCACGTTCTCTTTCCCCTCCCCGGGGTGTTTTTCATCCCCTTTCCGCAGCCGCAGAGTCATCCGTCAGAATTGTACTCAAGAAACTTCGAACGACGGCAACGAGGAGCAAAAAATGCGGGATCAAGCAATAACAGAGTTATGGGGAGAAGGTAAATATCCCGTAATCGCAACGGTCGATTCCCTTGTTTTCTTACTGCACGGCTGTGCAGCTTCGCCGGGAATGCGAACGGGGTATACTTTGACGGGCCCGAAGCTTATCCTCGGCCAATTCTATGTCATGGAAACTCCCTCGGCCTCAATCTCAAGAGGTGATGTCTAGCTGGGCACTCTGCCGGTCGTAACAATTTTATGCCCTATCTTGCAGTCGGTTTTCTTGGCCTTTATTTCCAATTGAGAGCGGGATCTGCGTTGGTTATTCTCGCCCCCTTCGCAGCCCCGTTCCAGCATTGTCGAGCCACGCTGCTCGTTTATTGCAATGCTAATTGCAACAGTCGGAAACAATGGGACGAAACGAGTCTGCGGAGAGAAGGAGACCCGGACGATTTCTATTGTCGGGTGAAATTTATTTTAATCGTTATTTTTTTCCGGCCGGTTTCGTTAGCCTGTAGTCTTAACGATCCTTGTCGTACATGTAAGCGTTCAATTTCGGCAAGGGATATATCGGGCCCGACTTTTGTAAGGAAGAAATCACCGCGCGTGAATTTTTACATCGCCGTCAGTACGGATGATATTTTTCGGTTTGGACGTGCGCACCCTTCGATATTTCCCTTTCGGAATTTACCAGCCGCGAAATTGGACACTTGTCATAACGCGGAAGCGTCAAACTCGGATAGAGCCGAATAAGAGCGGGCCGAAGGTCGAAGGAAGCGCAAAATTAAAGAGGGAAGAAGGAAGGAAGGAGGAAGGTTTCGCCCGCGCAGAGGGGGATGACGCCTAGTCAGGATTGTTCGGCGAACCCATCAAATCCTTTCTCACATTCGCTTTATCCATGTTCATCTTGGTCGGCGGCTTCATTCCTCTCTTCCCATCTCCATTCTCCGTCTCTCCGTCTCCTCCGACATGGAATAAGAAGGACGGAGAGGATGGAGGATGGCTTCCATCTTCGTCTTCGACTCGGCGCTCTCTCGTCCCGCTAACAACAAGTGAATTCCGTAAACGTTCCTCGGGCTAGAAGCGCGTAGTTGGACGGAATTCACACAGTACGAATCAAGCACTTTGCGCGGCGGTTAACTTCCCGCTCTTTAATGCACCTACCCGAGGCATCGCCGCACGCGGTGAGAACGCGTGTAAAACTCGAAGTTAGACGAAGCCGCCTCTCGAATTGCGGCAGCGTTCTCCGCAGGGGGTAAATATATCATTGCACAGAAGCTCCGAACCGTGCTCGGAACATTACGTGTTCGACTACCTCTCACGTTCCCGGTTGAATGGGTCGGTACCGAGCCGTCTCTGCTCGCTCAACAAATGGAATTCAATTTCAAAGAGTCGTGTGGAGTGTGCAATAACTAGATAATGAGTTATCACGCCGCGCAAGGCTGACTAGCACAGGCGCTATGGATAATTATAGACAACCGAGTGCGCGGCGGAGAGCGACGAGGAAGCCGGTCGCATTGCGCGATGGAAAATGCCCGCCTCACCGGGCAGATAAAACGAATTTAACGAAACAAAATGAAAAAGGAAACTCGACGACTGAGCGAAAACGAGCAAAGGGACCGACGACAGACGAGACGACCGGGGCCAAAGAATGGGATACAACCAACCAACCAACCAACCAACCAACCAACCAACCAACCAACGTGTACCGCTGGGGTAAACGCGACCGGTTTGAATTAAAGGGCTATTGTGACCGCTCCATCACCGTGTTCGAACACAGACGGTCAAAAGGCCCGGGTGACTTGGCCTGCACTCAACCGGATTCACCCCCGACCGGGGGTTGTTTTAGCCCCATTCGAGTGAAATTGCGTGTGAATCCAGTTGTCGGTTATATTCAGTTTCGAGCAGTCGCATCGCCGGCTAAGTTTTTTTTTTTTTTATTTTCTTTTTGCAAGACTCTGGGGAAAAGACGTATCAAAATGAGAAGCGAGAGAGAAACTAGCTTCGTGCATTCGCCGAGTGTTCGAGCGGTGGTAATGCTCCGGGATACTGAAACCAATTTTCAGGAAATTTGCCTGCCGTAGATATAATGAGGGGATGACGCGCTGCTGCACCATCGGATCGTGTTTCTCGAGGGGTATTTTGCAAGGTGGATTCTCTGACGGAGTGCTGTCTGGGTTCTTCCGGTAGTCCGGTTAATTACGAAGTTATCAAAGATAGCTGTAGTTCGATCGGATTCTGAACGTCGACGCAGGGAAGGTGCCGTTCACCTTCCGCGTTGCGTAAAATCTCGCGAGACGCGTAACTTATGCCGAGCTTTTTGGAATGTTCGCGGAGAAGTGGTTCGGAGAACGAAGCCGCAGCGTCTCGTCGTCCGAGATCCGGCGGTGATACTCGAAGCGCGACAATACGATGGAAATATATGTACAAAGAGAGGTAACGACCTCGGTTGACGAGGAATTTTTTACAGCCAAGAAGAGCCGGGCCATTTAATCCAACCCGAGCCCGTGTTCTACGTATACCTATACGTATAGTCGTGTACCTTGGCTACGCCAGGGCGAAGGGAAGGCGGCAAGGGAGGTCGAACAGCGGCATGTTTAAGGCGCGGGAGTCATTCGTCTCCTTCATAGCTGCTATTTCCGTGCGGCTTTTGTTTCACGCAAATGGCCCTGCAAATGTCTCTTGTTTATATAACGGAGCGGAGGTGCGCGCCTCGTGCCTCCTGAATTTCGCCAACTTCACCGTCGACCGTTCGCTAAACGGTGATAAAACCTTCCTATTATTCAGCTTTCATACAAACGCGCGACGCCTCCTAGTCCCGTCACACACGCGCCTTTCCGCTAAACTCTCTATTCCCGACCCGAAAACTGACGTATTATGCACGCCGCGGCTGTTTTCCCTTTACTTTTATGCCGATTCAAGCACGCGTCATGCCACTTCCGCAACTCTGTCTTTGCGCGTTATTACACTATCAGCACGCGCAAGTACCGAACAAACTCTCCCTTCGGATGACTGTATTATTTCAACGACGGTTAAGCCCTTCTTACTCTTCGAGGAATTGCAGGATTCCGTACGAAGGGATGGTATCCTGACGCTGGCCAAGCCTTAGGAGCAGATACACGCAGCACGCGATTCCAGGCATTGGTATCAATGCACGTATTACACGTCAGTCGAACGCCCAGAGAGATTATTCGTGTTTCAGTCATACACGCTTGCTGAGAGTATCAACGGTCTGTGGTGAACCGAATTCCGCTGAGACCAAGTAGCTATTTACGAGGAGCTTGACAAAGTTTAAATATATACACATTAATTTCCGAGAAATCTTTCGAGATTTGAGCTCGTCTGCGGTACAAGTTGGACGGACGGTGAGTGACAAGACGATCTCTGGACTTATCTAGAATAATTGTTCTGGCCTTTATCAAATTCCGCTGACCGTTTGAATTATTTATCGAGGCCGTATCGTTTTATAGCAGAGAAACGGAAAAGGGACGGGTAAGTATAAAAGGGTAGAGCTTTCCGAAGAAATTCGGTTCTGTTGACGCAACGTCTTAAATGGAGAGGTAAACGATTCCCCGAGGAGTTTCGCCCCCTTCATCGAGTTTGGAATATATTAAAGAGTTTCTGGCTACGAAGATAGAGCCGTATTGCTGAAGGGCGAAGAGACTACGACGCGGATCAGCTCTGCAGGGCCGAAGGACCGGCTGAGTCAAGAGCCGTCTTATTATTCCTTTGGTTTGACTTCCGGTAAGCCTTCAGACGGGCTCCTGAGCACGTTCTCACCGCAAACAACCCGCCCAGCTCTTCACCCCAAATCGCCTGCTTCATATTATACATCTGTTCATGTATGCCCGGGTGAATATATTATACGTACATCGCGTGACGTGGAATCGAAAACCGTGGGCGTCTCGTCTAGTGCTGCATTGTTTTTGATTTCTTTCTGTGGGTAGAAAAGATTGTCGCCTTTTTGTCGGGAGAAATACACGTATAGTTTCATTTCGAGTATAAGCGGGTGACGTTTAGTTTACTCTCCAGTTCCGAACGAAGTGTTAACGCAGGTGTATACATGTATTCGACGCTGCGACAAACTGTGGCATGACTTAATACGGTTGAAACGCTAGCGAGCTTCTTGCACGGTTTTGAGGAAAACAGAACCTGGAGAGTCGGGAAGGCTTTGTAAACTCTGCAGCAAGTGTGTTCAAAACAGTATGAAATATTTGAAAAGTTTGCTCATTTCTGAGGACTGATGTTGTTCCGAGTGTTTCAAGCTACTTCCGATCTGCTCGAAACTGTTGTTAATGGAATGCACCGTCGCTAAGCTTTTTTCAAACGTTTTTCTCACATCGCTTTCTTCTCACCCTGTAATAACTTTTCCCTGTTGTTTGATGGACGGGCTTGCAGAAAAGATTTTCACTGTTGGAAATGGTTGATGAACATGGCACTTTTTTTTTATAGCAAATCGACAATGGCGCTAGTGAAATATGTCACAGCTATTAACACCGCGTTCCTCTTTTTCAACGTTGTTTCGTAGGTGCACCGGCCGTTTGAACTTCTTCTTTTTCAACTTGACACATCCGTTTCCGGCGCATCGTTATTTTTCCTCCACCGTGCGAAAAGAGGGTGAGAAGTGTTATTACTATCTGCTTTTGCGAATCTTTTTTGTTCGGCTGCAGACGCGCGCCGCTCGAGGATAACAAACAGCCCTTGTTCGATAGCTCGGTTCTGAAAAATGTGTGAAAATTTATCCGCTGCTGGTCAGAACTCCGGGAACGTTTTGTGAATTGGTGGAAAAGTTTGGTAAATAATGACCGGACGGCGTGCCGAAGTGTTGCGAGTAAATTGCTTCAATGTGCAGTGGACGTGTAGTAATATGAACTATTTCCAAAGTACTTACCCCGACTGTATAATCCGAACGGCGGATCACATCTGTTCCTAGTTTTTCCTAAATGCAGTCGTAACGGCGAGGGAGGAAAGTTGCGGAGAGGGCGGATTCGCAGCGACTATCGCGCGTTATAGAACTTAGATTCTATTGGCGAGCTCTATAAGCGGAGACAAAGAGGCTCGGAACGGGAGAATCGGAGAATCGAGGGCGAGAGGGCGAGGCGAAGGGGCACCAGAACGGAAAAGTAATTTCTTTTTATCTCCATCTCTTTTGGATTCGAAATTCCAGTTTCCGTTTAGGGAAAAATAACGCTCTTCCGGGACTTCCTGTTCCAGGAGGCTGCGGGCTTCGCGCAAAAGACACGCGCTATACCTTAGCGAGGGGTGAAAAATACGGGGTGAGAGAAAATTCGGCACCATGTATACATATTCGGCCTCGTACATATATCTATACACGTATACTCAAGGAGTCGGTCTGGTCTGGCTGGCTGAGTAGAAAAGAGAGCAGCTTAGTCGGCGGGGGGTTGTAAAAACTGGTAATTCGCATGGGGTCCATAAAAATGTTTATCACGACCAATAAAAAGGCTCTTTCTACCAGCCCGGCTGACACCCGCGTCAGCTTCGTCCCTCCTCCACCTCGACATCAGGCAGACCCTAATCTTAACGACGTCTCCTTAATAAAGTCCCTCGCTGCAGATTCTATTGTTTCACTTTTGATGTAGGATTTTTAGTCGAGGTTGGACGACGAGAAGACGCCTCGTTTATGCTGGTTGCAGGTGACCGCGTCGGTACAATTCAACGTCCAATCAAGTTGTTGGCCAACCGTGAAAATCGACCTGCACGCTTCGGTGCACCCGAATTCAAAAGATTTACTAGCTCTGTGTGTCGGTAAAATAAACAGTAGGTACACTAAGAAAATGAAACTTGAACAAAAAACCCGATCGCAGAGCTGGGGATTTTTCTTTTCTTTTTTTATATTACAATTATGTCTGGGTATTGAAAATCGGCCTAGTTTTGATCGATAAATGCCAAAGGGGTTGGTAGCCTTTGTTTTTTGTGCGATTTTTCCAGCCAGATTTTTTTTTACTGAGAATCGATTTGTAGGACTCTTAACAGACTAATTGGACCCAGGAATCAAAAATTTAGTTCTCTATCATCAGGCATATCAAGAAATATGAGGTACTTATCGGGGGGCAACGGAGTTAATTCGGGTCGGCCGTGAATGATGAGACGAATAAAAAGGAATTTGGTAATTTTGTGACACCTTCCCTAAGAGAGGCAGAGAGAGAAAGTGCGATACGCTCCCTGGAAAGTTTCATTCTCGTCTTTATTTTTGGTTTTTTCCATCTTTCCCTTCTCTTTTTTCTCGGGGTTGTTATGTTTCTTTGCTTTTCAACGCATTTTCACATCTCATTGTCTCGCGATGTTGGCGCACCCTGAAAAGGCAAGGCAGGTCTGAATTTTAATTCGGTCTAACTAAGTAACAAACGTCTCGCGTCTCATTTGCAGGTAGACGCGATGCGGTGGACCGTACAGACGTAGTTGTCGCAGAGATTTTATTTTTTCATTTCACCCCCCAGTTCACCCGTCGTTTTATTTTATTCCCCCCGTTCGTATCATTGCCCTCAACTTTACTTCTTTGCTTTTTCACCTTGGAAAAGAGATTTCGTGAGTACGACACCGGCGGCTGTGGGAGCGACAGTTTCGAGTATTTAAAGCTGATCAAAGTCCTGTCGTAGAAGAACTCACCGGATCCGTTGGGATCGGATTTGACTATTTCTTTTCCTTTTTCCGCCGATCACGAATATAAAGCAACAAGGATGCCAAGTCTTTGCTTCGGGACTGACATACTTGCCGTGTTTTTGATCCGACTTCGGTCACGTTCGGCGACGGTTTAAACCAGCGGGTTGATGAAACTGACGGGTAACAGAACTCACACATCGTTTGAAAGATAGATTACTCGGCGAGAGAGCGAAGGACTTTGTTGGTAGTTCTCTAAACCGTCGATCCAACTGTTGAATCTGTTGATGAGCTTTTTAGCCGATGGTATATACATATACATATATCTGTATATTTGCAGGCTTATCCAAAGTTTGCAGCTGCACCTAAGATTACAGAATAACTTTTGGGTGCTGCGGGAATACTCGAAGAGTTGGTACAGATTCATTTAAACGCTCATACACGCCGATGGGTTCCCTTATCCCCGGGGCTATTCGATTATCTTGAAAACCGATAAAACAGCTTGCGTCGAAACGGCTATAAAAGCTCCGCAGGTGAGTATCGGAAATTGTTTTATGTACAGTTTGCGTCAGTTCCTATACGGTACATATGCTTAAATGGTTCAGAGACGCGCAAATACTTCCCGGCAAATTCTTCGATCACTTTACATTCGGATTACCTCCTCGCTCCGTACCTGTAGTGCGAGCGAATTTAAAACCGGATTTCAGTCTTAATCTTTGAAACGAAACACGGGATAAACCGAACAAAGCCTTCAGCCGTGCATTTGCGGCCTCTCAATTTCTGCCGTTTGTCACCAGCGGTAAAATCTCGTCAGCGTTCCCGTCGTGCGGTTTTCCTTTTTGTTTTGTTTTTTACCACCGTTTGCATCCACGTGCGTCTGCAGATGAAACGTCGGAATGAACGATGGTCACCGCGTAATCTGTTACAAGTACTTCAAAAGTATCACCTCGCGTTCAAAGCGACAACAATATTTTTAGTTGTTGCCAGCGTTCAGAATTTCAACCCGAAAAATTCTTTTTCGAAGAATCAGTGACTTTTTCATATAATAACCGGAGATACCTTTTTTGCACCTTCCTGTTTCAGGTGAATTTTTTTTATCCATCTATACCAATTTTACGCGGTCGGAAAACAGGAAACGGGGTCGCAACGATGTCGTAGAAAACGAGGATACAATCTTCGTCAAGGTTACGCAGGTGTGGGGCTGAAAGACGCCAAGAAAAAGTGATGGCGCGAATTTTTCGCAACGCTGCTAGTTCACCATTACGCCAAAGTTGATTGTTTTTACAGCGCCGACAGTCGCGATCATGCGAATCTTCGGTTGCTCGGCTTGATCGTGAGATGAATATGAGAATGCAATTTTACTTATCACGCAGCAACGCAAAGTATCCATTTAAATTTTTCACCAAGCTCTGAGGCGACATTTTGATCGATATTCTAATCAACTAGCGGTCATATTTTACGCTCAAAAATAGCGAATGAGTTTAAAAAGGGTTGAATAAAGGATTGGCACTTGTTTATAATTTTCTGTGTTCATTTCGTAATCGTTGAATAAATTAACTCCATTGAATTTTTCTCACGCAATGCGTTTTTTTTTTTTTTACATTCCAGACGAATCCTTTCATAAACTTGATCTTTCATTTCCACTTCAGTTTCACTCTAGAAATTTTAGAGAGTGGATACCAGCTCGAGAGGATCAATGCTTTCGAGCAGCTTGCTCGCGAAAATCTTATCTCGATAAGTGAAAAAAGGTTTCAAGAATTACCGGAACGTTAAACCGCCGCTACGGAAAGGTGTCGAATAAAAATGTTGAACGAAGCACGCGGGTGTATGTGTGTAATATTGTGCAAGAAGGATCGATCTTCTACCCAAAAGATAGCAAACATTGAAACAGAAGCAGACAAGCCCTGCAGCACAGGGAGAAATTCGTAAGTCTGCAAATGGACGGGGGAATGCCGACCCTGTAGCATCGTGCGTATCGCGTTCATGGACCAATCGTGGCCCTTCGATATCAAAAATTGATTCCCTAGACGTGGGATGCCGGGAAATCGAGACCTGTATTGAAGTTCTTTGAGCCGCGGATTGGTTGAAAATGTGAATCATCCTCCCTTTCACATCGCCGGCCAGCTTCGTGCCCTCCGGCTAAGTCAAGCTCGGTGAATTAGATTGGGTAATAAACGTGCTAGAAGATTGCCTCGCGTCCTTTACGCCCGAGCTTTCTTCGCCAATCGATCTACGAAATGATTCCATGTCACAGAAATGCGGAATCGGAATTGAAGATCTCACCGATCGTTGTGTAAGTAGATTTGAGTTCGAGTTTTATTCACACGAACGATCAAAATTCCAAACGGTGTAATTACTTTTTCTCAAGTTCTCTGCCCGGAGTGACGAATTTTTCATAGTTAATCAGAACCACTCGCTATTTAACCCCGTGTATAGACTTTGATGGACAAGCGTTTGGAAGCTCGAAGCAGAAGCTGCAGCTTGGATTGCACGAGGAGCTGTTCACAGTTTCCGGTTAGTTGGAAAAGCTCGGAGGCGTCGCGCGTAAAACGGCGGGCACATCAGCCACGTGTGTCTATGGGGGGTTGGGGCCGGCCGGTACCCGGGAGTTTCTTCGGTGGGTAAATACCGTGATTGATGGGGCAGACACACAACCCTTAAATCGCATCCTCTCAGGGTCTGAGTGAGCTTTACACGAAGTTACAATGGCGGCATGATTCCCGGCTGGATCCAGCCATTGTTGCATTGTTTGACCATTCAATGGGATCTGCGTCCACCATACTTATATCACCCCCGTAGCAGCCGCTCACCAAAGATTCCCCCGATTCCTTTCAGCCCGAGGATGACGATCGACTATTTAGCGGAATTCTCGGCAGCGTAGCAGGTGAAATATGGCCCTTTTTCCCCTCGCTTCGAACTTGTATCGGTGTCCAACCGCCGGTCTAGACGACGTTAACATCCTCAAAGACCGACCCGAAGTTGTTGTCGACCAAGAGCCGTTCCTCGACCATCTATGGCTCTATAGATTTGCACATCAATGAGCTCCCGGCTTCGGTTCCGTAGACACGGTAAGGCTTAGGTTGCTTTAATTAAAGTTCGAGTAAGTTCGAGTTTCTCCGTGCAGGCGGGAAGTTTGCGATTTCGAGAACATCCCGCCCACCCGTTCCAACGGGCGATACCTCAACCGTGAGATCATTCATGTTCGCATTGTTGTAGGTACGCCGTCCTCTGCACCGTCTATCACTTTCCTTAATTGGACGACCATTATCCTGCCTTCATCGTCAAACACCCGCATCCTCCTCGTTCGTAGACTACGCGGTCTGTGCACCGACCCTTTGAGTTTTGAAGAATTTTTGGAAAAGGACGAGATCGATTGAATTTGATCCTCGGATGTCTGAAGCTCTGGAACAGCGGAATCGTGCAGCGTCATAGCCGGAATATTCATTTCCGTATTCGTGTCGTGTTAGATACGAGGTGGTGAGGTGAAACCGCGCCCACCGAGGGTTTCCCGATTTAGTTCATCCCGAGTTTAATTGTATGATAATTCGATCGTGGAATTAGAGGAAGCGTCGCAGAGTTGCGTGGGAGGAATATAGATAACGGTGGGTGCCTACTCAGCCAGTCATTCGGCCCAGCGTAGCCCTTTAACGTTCCTCCGGGCGGCCCATTATGCCGTATTAAGTCCCTCGCGCATCCCTTGCTCGTGAAATTGCGCGGCGCAACCCTTACGTACCACCCGGAAAATCTTGTACTGCAGTTCAAAGGAGTCACGCTGCTTATTATACAGCCGAGCTTGCGCCCGCGGATTCAAGCCGGTCCAAATTAAAAGTGATAACTCACGAGCCACGTGATGTTACTCGCACTCTACGTGCCTGTAACATGGACACGAGGGATTAGGAACGGAGGGAGGACACGGAGAAAACAAAGGGAGGAGGACGGAAAGGAGGCAAGAAGGTCGCGGAAAAATAGTGATAGTTTCCAGCGCGCTGCGGGCTGTCCTACCTATTCCATGCTCGTCCTTTCGAGGACATTGCGAATGGCGGTACTTTAAGTCACCCACTACCGCGCCGAGTGTAAACGAATTTCTACTTCGCAGACAATTCCCGTCTCCTCTTTCTCTTATATAGCGTGATAAAGAGATAAAATATCCAACATCGCTGCCGCCGTCGTCGACTTGCACCGGCAGCAGCACCCTTTTGTGGCTCTGTCTCGGCGTTCCTACCGAAGCGTTGCAGTTTACTTACCTTCGACGTTTCCACCTAATTTCATCCCGGGCTTGGCGATGTACATACCTACGTACTACCAATAAAACAGTCTGCTACAAGATTCTGCCGGCTTTCTCCTGTTTCCAAACCCAATTGCTCCAGAATCATCGTGCGCATATGCATCGCGGACCAGTAGCAAGCGTTTCAAGGGGCTGGTAGGTACATGCAATGATCAATTTTTTAACATATTTCATTTCCAAACCAATGATAGAAATTAACGACCATTGTCGATTAGCAGAATAAATGCACGGAAACGGAACGCGTGGCCACAATGATAGAAATTTCTGTACTTACAGTCAGATTTTATAACATAACCCAAATTTTAGGTCAATACACCAAGAATCGATGGGGATTTTATCAAATTATTTTATAGTCAACATGGAACAGTAAAAAAAAAAAAAAAAAATACAACATTAAGTATTTTACAACAAACTGCAGTGCAAATAGTAAAAATAATCAGGAATATTTAATATTATCAGCTAAAAACGGTAAGTATATAGTTTAATACACTATAATTCGATATGTTTTGATAACGAGGATAACTCCAAGGCTCGAAGCTCTTTCCAAGCTTGAAAAATTTAGTAAAATCCCAAACCGAAGTGCAGATAGCGTCGGCGAACCGATACATCCACAGGCGTCTATCTCGCATAGATCTCAATGCTCGGTTCACATGCGTGAGACACGTTTCAATTTCACCCCATGACGTCGAATATAGACCGTATCGTGTGTAGAGTAGAATTCGCTGCGAATCGGGCGCGGGGTATGAAGTAGGCAAATTCGATATAGGTATTCTCGGAGAGATACGTCCCGACGGGTGGCGGGTATAACCATCTCCAATGGCACTTCGCCCCCACCCCCGCAGTGTAAGAAGACCTGGAACTTCTGAACCGGCGAACCACCTTTCGGCCCACACAGTGGAAGGTACAGCCGTACTTCGGAGCGGCAAGGATCCCACAATACACGCGATATCTCGGAGATATCCGCCTTGCGTTTCAGCGACCGAGAGGAGCCGCCCCATATTTCCCGAGACGCAGCCTCTATCGCACGGCATCCGATACCTCGGAGAAGGGCCGGGGCCCCCTGCTCAATGGAGCGAGATATTCATCTCGTATATGACGTCACTGTATATATATATCTAAATTGGGAATTGATTGAACTTATACGGTTCGGTATGCGAAGCAACGACTCGGCGCTTTGCCTTGCGCACGATCAGGGCTGCGGGAGAAAAATGATACGACCGGCGAAAAACCCGGGGGTGAATTCATCGCGTTTCTTCATCTCGGAATCACCCGAACGTAATTCAGCGATGGGAATCGGTACATGATATTGTAACTCTCGTTCGAGTTACTTCAGTGCTTGAGCTTGTGTGGCAAGTAAGTGGCGAAAAATGAAAATGTTGTCAAAATTATGTTTATTGCTAAACGCGGTGTTATTCTTTTAAAGTCTGAAACGAGACTGTTTTTACAGGAATTCTTGTTGACGCAGCAACCTTATTCATTTTAAGACACGACACGTTTATAAAATTCTTTTATCTATGATGACTAGTAGATCATTGGAAAGTGAGGTAAAACGGGTGATTTCACCCTTTGTAACAATATATCCGATATTTAGTTTACCGCGGACCGTTTGTTTGGTTGGTATTAATCTCGAACATCGAGGATAAAACTTACCGTCGTCAACGGATTCTTCACTCTTCCCCACCAGTGTCCAGCTGATGCACGTTAGTCGAACGAATCAACTCCTCGAGTAGGAGAATGAAATCTCGGGACGAAACTCGCTCTGCCAATCCTCTTTTTCACGTAATGCAAAATTTATTCAATCCAATTTCCCAGGCGCTTCGGTTCTCTTCATTATACGTATACCTGTAGGTCATATATACGTATGCATATATATTCAACCATCGATAATTCTAGTATTTAACTTGCCCGCCGGTGGAAGTATGCCCGGAAATTTCTATCCCATGTACACCAGCGCCCATCCCGCTCGTTTCAAACTATGGGTATTAATTCCAATTCTCCGATTCTGCCGGGCTGGATGATAATTTATTGATTAACTCGGCGCCGTCGCTGCCTCAGATTTTCTCGGCATGGACTTTTTTCCCTCGCGTATTAATAATATGAGTTTTATATGTGTATAAAAGAATGGATTCGGTTTATTAAAAACGAATTTACTCACACATACACGAGCGTATCGAACGTATTCCACCTTTAATGCGGACTATCGCTCTGTGCCTCGGTAAATTCGTATCAAAATGCGAACTATATTCGATGTTGTTCCGAGCGAGCGTCGAGTGGAGTGGTTCAAACCGTCGAACCGACGTCGCGTCACGTCTTTCAGGTTCCTTTGGGTTATAAAATGAAATCGAGAAAGCGGTCGCGTCTCGCATCAAACGACGAATTAATAACCATATTCAAAGAATGATTCCCCGGGAGCGATCGTTTGACTCAATCGCGTAAAACCGCCTCATTGAACACCAATTAGTACCCACTTACATTCGTCGTCGACTTTTTCGACTAATTTCAAGGCGTACTTCCTGCCCTAATTGCGTATCAAAAGAGGTGAAATCCCGAGCTGAAAAAATGTCAAAGCAAAAATTGGACCAGCCTTCCTTTATCGTCCTCTCGTCGATAGTCGCAGGCGTTAATTCGCCCCCCAGGTGTTATTCAGGTACCGAAAATCTCTCACGTTTTCATCGCAACGTCTTCGACGAACGACCTCGATACCGTTGCGTTGGTGTTGAGGGGGCTGTATTGTCTGCGGTGGAGTAAATAAAAGTGTACATATATTGATATCCGTGCGGAATATCGGAAGTAGCTTTTAGTATCTGGATAGGAAAATCACGTAGAGATAGTAACTCAGTATCTGTTCGCTCGGGACCATAAAGGTTATCGTTATTACGCCACATACCTTATACCATATTATACACTTTGTGTTAGGTCATAGCGGTGGTTAAAGCGCGGTTCGGACTCCCGCTTATCGAAACAACGGCATCCAACGAAAACGCGACGCGGCTCGCCCGCGTCGTAATCGCCGTCACTAGACCCGACCGAACTTAACTCGACCTAATGCCGCGTGTGACCTGCGGGCTTGACCCTCGGACAAAATCATCCGATATTTCTGCAGTAGTCGTCCACGTCGCACAATTCGAAGATTTACAATTAGCGTTCAGCGTTGCAATTAACGGCGAAATGGACGAGGTTTTAGACATTTTGTATAATATTTTTATAAGCAGAGTGGTGAAAAAGTAGAAAATGTTTTCAGGGGGTTTAAATCGGTGGGAAATATCTCTCGCAACGAGAGAAATGTTCAACGGGAGAAAATGCATCATCAAAATAACAGAATTTTTTAATCCGATTACGCGTACCTGCCCATTCTGCGATTGGTTCTTCAGAAATTTCATCGAGCACTTTGTTGCTGCGACAATTTTTACTGTGATATAAAAAAAAAATTCTTCAGCTAGAGCGGTAATCCGCTTGTCTATAATACGAAATAACGAGAAACCGCGTAGCGAGTTAGCGAGAAACGGGTAATCGAAAAAATCAAAACCAACACAGAACCCAGCCGGTATCGTATAACAGACAGCGACGATTCGTTTCGCTCGCAAATTTACACAGTCTTGTAAATTCGAATTACAGAGCATCGAGGGATGTAAGGTAAGGAGAAAATTTAATGACCCGAGGATTTCGGCAAAGCGAAGCTTAAGAGGAGCGCTTGCGATTCCTGGACACCTGAATAAACAATTAGGTCGAGAATTTAGACAGCAATTTCTTGCGGCTCGACGCTTCGTTCATAAATTATTACAGACGTTCAAGAGGTATCGTAATATAACTCCGAGAATCCGCTTTGTAGCTGGGTTCAAGTTGTTCAGCCGAAATTTCAAGCTCCTTCGAAAAAGCTCGAGGATGTAAAAAACCGCCACGATCAGTCGTTGGGAGTGACGGGATGAAAGCGTGTCCCCTCAACGTTTCAGCGACTGACAACGTCGCGCAAAAATGTAAAGGTCAGACGATTCAAGCTTCGAAGAATCGCGTCTCTGCCTTCACCAGATCTCAGAGACTTGCAAACTACTGTTAAACTACGCGGCGAACGAGAAACGCACTCGATACATTCTTGGGGCTAATGAGCCAGGCAGTTAATTGTTGCCTGAACGAATCCAACGGTTGAAGCGCGATCTGCGAAATCGGCGTCGCGCATTCAACGTCGGCCGCGTGACTTTCGACTATGGCTTGGCATCCCGCGAACTAAACCGTAGCTCTCGTCTACGTGACTCGCGAGTCGGCTTCTGAAGACCGGGTATATAACCAAGCCTTTCAACGAAGTTTACTACACTGCAGTCTTGTATGCAGCCCCGCAAGTTCCACCTCGACTTGCAACTTTCCCCACCCCGAGCCGCAATCTTTTGAGCAGTAGGAAAACCAACGCGGAGAGTCTTCGCTTTCTGCAGGAAGCGGGAGTCGGGCTTCATAACAGGTGCAACAATTCTTCGTACTTCACGCTGGTTTTACCCTGGAAATTTACCGCCGTTTTTCACCCTCGAGCACACGCTGCATTTACACGGTTCCGGCTGGTGTTTACTGACGTCATTTTGCACAGTTCCACCGCTGTATTATCCTGCTAAACTTCGGAGGAGGCCATCGATCTTACGAATGGGCTTTGGAAATCGATTAGCGTGTTTCCCGGATCCAACGTATCAGGTCGTTAAACAACCGGGACTCGGACCAAATCGTTTCTGCGGTGGTTGAGAGAGTGACAAAGATATGCGTCTGAGAATGGAGGTCGTTACTGTACGCGAATGGATTCAAGTTTTGATTTATTTTAAAAGTAAACGCGGCTGTGACACCTGACTGTGTTTGAAAAAATGAAACAGAGGCACGAAAGGTTCCCTAACATGGCAGAGGTTTGTTTTTAAAAGATGCACAAAAGTCATAAAACTAGTAACTAAGTCCCCGCGATATGTTGTAATTGCGAAGCGGGAGGTATTAGGGAGATGTTGGGTCTATAATTTTTTAACTACTTTTACTGTAATGAGATAATACGCGTACAAATATTGCTGCAGATTGTTCAGTTCAAAGATTGCCCTAACGATTAAGTCATATCGGTTGGAAATACCCAGTTGTGTTTAAAGAATTTCTCGACGTGCATGAATTTCTTAAAGATTACTTATAATTAAACAACAGTAATAAGGCGTCATTACGGACTCAAGTGGCGTAAGAACTTTCGTTCGAACCTTATGCGGCATCGATTTTTTTTCGTCAATATGTCCTGGTAATTCCATAGATTATACGTACGGAGATGATGAAAATTTATCATCTAATTTGCATGACAGATTCCTACGAGTTCGAGTTCACTGGAGATAAAAATGTCGACTTTGGTTGATCGTATGTTAGCTGTTAGTGACAGACCTCACAGCCGGGTACTACAAGTACCCAAATTATCTTTTGTACTAGCTATAGGTCTCACAGTCACCTTTCTCGATAGACTCAAAACAATAATAGTGGGTTCGGGGTCCATTTAATGATTAATAATATGGCCACCATAATCATTATAAGCCTCGATTCGTCTAGTTGATAGCCCCGTGTTCACACGGTTCACTCTATCACTCTCGCACACATAACGAGCTACTGTCAACAAGACTCACGTGTTTTCTCTTCCGAGTTTCGACTAATACTGATCTGGTTTTGGATTCTTCTCCGTATTCTCCTCTCGCTTGCTCTAGCGGGGATTTTGAGAACTTTAGACTGTATTGTCTTGTTGACCACTCGCCGTAGTGTGCGTGAGATTAGCGTACTTGGCTTCATTCACACACACATCGTAATATTATAATACATTCCATCCCTTCACTAATCTCTAGCTGATCTATGTATATCGGTCGTTCACCCCCTCGCCTTACCATACGTCTCTGTTATTACATATGGTTTCAAGTAATGCTCGTCCAAACTGTAGCGCTATTGAGTACACTTCTTAATTTTTTACACATTCTCAGGTTGAGATCGCGTTAAACATTGGATTCTAACTTAATGATCAGATGGGCAATAATGGTTTGTGGCAATGGCCGATTACGAAATTATAGATCATCAAGCACTAGTTACGGCTGCTGTTTTTCTGTCTATGTATTGGTATGCGTCGCCGACAGTTAGTATAAATTCTTGATACCGTTTCCCGTCCGAATGAGTTTGCTTTTGCATCTGACGGAACAACAATGTCGACCACGCTGATATCGATGAGCATAACTTTATCAGCTCAAAGAAAACGTCATATTTCCAAGCCGCTCTTCTTTCAGGTATGTACCTGGCATTGGCGCTCATAAGTTTACCAAAAGAACCCTCGCTTGGAACAACGCTCGGAAAACCTGTGAGGCAGAGGATGCTCACCTGGCAATTATCAACTCTGTATCTAAGGCACGGAATGTCACTGACATGATCAAGAAGGAAACGGGCAGATAGGAAATTTGGCTGGGTGTTCACGATTTGTACGAAGAATGTGACTTCGTTACAATACACGGGCATACGCTTCAACAAGCAGGATTTGACGGATGGCGTGCGGGGGAGCCGAATAACCTTGGTGGCACCGAAAATTGCGTAGTTCTAACATTGAACGGTACTCTGAACGATTGCCCATGTTAATTGGCGTATTCCTTCATTTGCGAGCTACCCGAAACTCACGATTCAAAGTCCTGTGTACTCGAGTTCTCGTTCTGGTCTTAAACTAACACGAACTGCCAACCTTGGGAGAACGGATCCAGCGAGTGCGTGGAAATCAATTAATAATACAAGCTTCACGTAGTAATGATGTTGAATTTTGAAGCTATTCAAGTCGCTGATGAACGCGCTATTGCGTGAAATAAAAAAAAAATGGAAAATCATTTTCCAGTAACATTGTAGAATCCAGTAGATTAATTTAAACTAGAGATCCACGAATACACGTCTGTTAGTAATAGCTGTAGTTAAGATATTGATTCGTGTAATTTTACATCGACAGAAATCTGTCACAGTGTTGTTTTATCAATTAAATTCGCCAACTTAGCAGTACAGTCAATGTGGAAGGTGTTGCTGTCCTCGTTCGGTTTAATAGTTTACTGCAAATGAAAGTGAATTGAAATTTGAAACCTCGTTATTTCGCGGTCTGTCGGTCGGAATTGGGGCGCACTTTAGTTCACCCTCAACCTGACAGATTGTTTATCTTATTTTTAATATCGTGAGAAGAACATGGCTAAGGACAAGAGTCGTCTGTCTAGAATGAGTGATTTATTAACGGAGAAAACGCTTGAAGAGGTTATTCGGAAAGCAACCGGAGAAAATGAGGTTCAAGTATTAGGATGAGATTTCGGCTAGGCGAGCAATAAGGGTGACTGCTACTTGTCCGTCGTCGATAGAGTCAGGACGAACGAAACGGCGGGTGGCGAACCTGCCGAAATATCTCTCGTCGTTAAATCAATGCTCGGCAATTTGGTAAAACAGAAAACTTTCCGTAGCGATGAATTCTTTCGCAACGAAGCAATCTCCTACGCAGAGGAAAACGTAACCGTCTTACAATTAACTTCCTCGTGTGTTTCAACCCCTCGAAAATCCAATTCACGTTCCAGGTATTCCCCAAGTTTCAAGAGTTCGTCAAGTCCAAGGGTGCGGCAGACTGGTTGGTCGTACCTCGATGCTCCGCAGCTTTTTCCGACGGTCGGAACGATTGTCTAGCTCTAGAAGACGTGACTTCGCGACTAGACACCACTCGCTAAAGCTCTCGGATTGTGGTTTGATGCTGAAGGTGCGAGCCGGATTTCACGACGTTTTATTCACTTACAAGGACCAGATGAAGCAGGAGTTCCAAAGAATAGTCGATCTTTTGACGGAGATTTATTTCGTACGGCTTGTTTAAAAAATTACCAGGTTAGTTCTACTCGTAACTTGGGTGATACGAGCTTCCACCATGTTTTTTCCAGAAAGTGAAGCGGAGGCGCGCTTCAATTGCTGGACAGGCAAACAGCTTTGCGATAAGAGCGTCGATTTCTGTCAGCGGATGAGTGCGGCAATCTCGGTTATTAATCAGGGCGATGCTTGGGCGGCGGACTTCATGATCCGAAAAACCGAGCTTCAAAATACGGAAGTTCTAGCGCTGGATTTTTAGATGGTAAGTTGCGCCAGTCCGGTTTTGAACTTGGTATTCTTCATCTTTACGTCCACAGAGATACTCGATTTGCTGAAGATCGCGAAGCTCTCTCCGTGGGATGTTTTCATGACCAAGATTCGTGACTTTTTTTGAGTAGGTACAGTACTCGGGGAAAGTGGATAGATGCGCAGCGACTGTGACGTTTTGGAACTTTTAATTCAACGCGTTCTTACCGCCAGGTCTAGGAACAGAGTGTAGATACACGAAGCGAATGAGGAGGCACGTGACATGGACTTTCTCGAGGAGGACGAGGCAGTTGATGCAGGCATCGTACGGAATGTGCGAATGATTGAAACCGAGAAAGAGAGACGCCGTCTTGTCGATGTCATACTTCACACTGTGGGTTAAAAAATTATTTGCAACGTTTTTATGTTTTTGATATCGAAGATTATTACTTAACCAGCCGATATCTCGTTTGTTATTGTACAACTTGACATGATATAATATGACCTTACTTGTTTGGTTCCGACCGAAATAAGAAACTTTATTGGCGAATAAGTCCTTTGACTGTAATGTAACAAATGCTTTCTAGTGACTCGAGAAAAATCTTTTCAACTCTGCGGGTACAAGTTTTATAACGATAAGAATCAAGCTTTGGAAACGTGAAGAAAAGAATATCCTAACAAGAAAAAAAGCGTTATCGAAACGTTTAGTGCCTCAATTAATTCCAACGTTAAAAAGGTTATCCGCCGAGGTTGAGGAATCAGGAAGCGTTAACATCTGCAATTCCGTTTATCCGCTATTAAACAGCAAAAAGGAGATAGAAGAAAAAAAAAAGGAAAAATATCACATCTTTTCTTTACAATTCTCCGGTTACTAACGAGATAAAAAAGAGAAGAATATTTCGTCCCTTTCGCCGTTTCGTTCGAGAGTGAAAAATGATAATCCCCGTTCTCTTCGAGAGGTGCAGAGTCGATACAGGAACAAGCGGAGCGGTGTTGGCGGGAAATTCGCCACTTTGGTTATACCGGTCTAGGGATGACGGGGTTGGCGATGGTTTCCCAATTTAACGGACCAGCACCTGCAATACCTATTATAACATAATTATATAGAACGGTATACGGGGTGTGTATGTGTCCCCGATGTGCAGCGCGGCAATCGCGAGGCTTCGCCCGGTCCTCCGGATCCGGAGGGTGCCGGGGGTGAGTTTTAGTTCGCTGATTCGTCGGCAGGGATCCCTCGGCAAGACGGGGTTGCGCGTGCCAAAGGCGAACAGTCCGCTTCTGGCTTTCGCGTACGCACGGTGACGACATCGCGTTTCGAAATAATCGCGCGAAAACCGGTCGTCGCGAAAAACTGCATTCGCGATAAGGAATCCCAGCCAACTTGAAATACGTATCGGGGGTAGAAAAATTATACCGGTACAAATAGCCTCTAGGAAAAAACATTTTTGACAACATTTTTTTCTCCTGTTAAGGTGGTTGGACCGAGGCCTTCGAGGGTAGAAAAGTAATTATCGGAATCGCGAAATAGACATATAAATTAGTTAAAAAAAACATAAAAAAACACACGTGGTGATCAGCTTTATCCGGCGAAGTTTTGCGCTTGTGTGGCGGTTTTGACGGTTGAATCTTAATCCTGGAATGGAGAGAAAGCGGGACGAATGCTGGAGAGAAGTAGTGAAGAGCGATTAAAATTCAACTCGTTTAATCGCGTGTATACTTTAGTTTCCGCGGTAAAACGCCGCCCCGGATCCCCGTCCTCCTCGTATAATTTGTTTACGTCAGGTTATAACTCCCGTTTAAAGTAGCGAAACTTTCTCACGTGCTGCTGCAGTGCTTAAGGTTCCCGGGGTTCTCGCTGCATTCCCGATTCTCCCGCTCGCTCCGTCTTTTTGTTCTTTATTTCAGCCCATCAGGATCGCCTTATTCAAATTTCTCTTCGATCGAACCGCGTCAAAAATGCGAAGACACGGATGGACAATCAATCACTAAGTGGATAACGGAACCGGTCAATATTGAAAGCTTAGTGTCGTACAGGTGAAAAGCGATAACGGCGAGTCGGATGAAATTTTGCCGGAAGATTTTTTCTCCCCTTCCGACACGTGCGTTTTTCGCTTTAAAATTCGTTCTCTTCCGAGTTCGGGTTTCGGTCTCAGACCGTCGATAAATTTCAATAGTTCCGGGCGATTTGTTTCCGAATCAATTGGGCGGCGCGAAACATTTCTTCCGTCAAAAGTTACACACACGCGTCTCTCGGAGCTGAGTTAGCCCGTCGTTAATAGGACGTGCAAATCTCCTCGGGCTAATCTTTCTCTATTTCTTTCTCTTTCTCTTTATATTTATCCTTCTCCACCTCAGCCCGTGAATTTCAGCCAAACGTCGTTACGGCGATAAATATCAAATGAAATGGAATCGAAGGTGACAGGAGCTGATGAACGTGGTGAATACTCGAGATTGCAATTATCAGCCGATTTCATAACACCGGAATAAAAAAATTGCGAGTCAGTATCTTCGTGAAAATGAATCAAGTGACTCGAATCCTTAGTTCGGTCGTCTCGTTAGATGCCTTTTTTTCAAATCCAGCGATTCCCGGAGTCGTTGTAGATTTATGTTAGAACATAGATAAGCCACTCGCAGCTTTATTCGCTGCTCGTTTTTCGCTGATTGCAAATGATCTCTCGTAATCTCTGTCCCCTTTTTTTGCCGCAATTAACTGCCCCAGTCTTCCGTTTCTTTTTTTTTATCGTCTCCTCTTTCGCAATCTCTCCGAGTTTCCCTTTTCGCATTGCATTGTACCGTCCGCTACTACGAGGTTGATTTTTTACGATCGAGTGAACGGGGATAGAGATTAAACGGCGACAAGGAATCGCGATGGCCGTTAAAACGTGTGCACCATATTTCTGATTTTTTTTTATTTATAATTTTTAATTTCTTTTCCTACAATCCCTGCTCTTTCTCTTCTTGCTCGCGTAATAATTTTCACTCGACGATAATGACGTCACTTGGGGACGCAGACAAAAGAGCACCGACTACGGGAACAAAGTGAAAAAGTTGGCAAATAGAAATAATAAAGGAAATGCAAAGCTGGCGCGAGCACTGCAGCTGTCGGTATACCTGCGGTGCATCTAATATACTTGGAACATTCAGAAACTCAAGGTGAAGGGGGTTGGTTCTGTTCGTTCGGGCGCGAATCGTGGTCGTGCTCAAGTTTTAATTAGTACTTGAAAAGAAGGGCGAGCGCTGGAGAGGGAGAGAGAGGAAGGGAGAAAGAAGACGGGGACCCGTAAAGACGAAGAGAGATTTTAATCACCGCGCAATCTACAAGCCGTATCGGAGAAAATTATAAAAGTAGAAACGTCACCGCTACGATTTTCGGACGATGGAAATACGATTTTCATCGAACATCGCGTCTACCCGTGTACCGTAAAAATACAGACGTGTATCCATGTATCTGAGACGATGCCCGATCACGTACTCGATCGGGGTTTACGTACCCCATAAATAGTAAGTCTACGGTGGAAAATATCGGGCCGATCTGAAAAGCGGCGCTTCGACTTACCGCTGAATTTTTCACTTCTCAGGATCACTCTCATTTCTTATTCGACGGAGCATCATATCGATCTGACTCATTTCCTGTTTTTTCAAATTTTTTCCCCCCCATACATTCGAGAAGATTGAAATTGGATTTGTGGCGGGCGATTAAAGTAACGAGGATTCCCCGCGGATCCGTGAACCCGTTGAGATTGCCTCAGCTAGCTTGTCTATTTTTGCCAATTTCACATCACCGGTGATAATCTACCGTCAATAAAATATCCCCGGTTGAAATTCGACGCGATCTTGATTAGCCGGGGAATAATCGGTCGCTGTATTTTCATATTTCCGTAACGAAATAAATAAAAGTTTGAACGCAACTGATATATTATTATTACTTATCACCACTTTCCTGGTTATTTGATTGACATATTCACGTCTGCGATACGATGGACGGTGAGTTTAAACGATGACGATATTTCCACACCGGGTGCGGAGTGCGAATAAATAGATAAATGAATGAAAGCGGGTGAGAGGAGAAAAAAGAGAGTAATAAAAATAAAATAAAAAGTTCTCGACCCCTCGCGCGTGTGCGGCCAACTCCGAAATAGGGTAGAACGGAATTTGAAACAAATTAGCTAACGAGATCCACTCGCAGAGATCAAAGGGGAACTGCTGCAGGTTTTTACCGGCCAAACGTTTTAGGGGCGGCTGTGAATTCGGCAGCTGGTCATCCCCGTTGTGTAGCATCGGAAGAAAGGAAAATAAACGAATACGATTGAGGAGAAAAAAGGCTCGAAATCGAAATTGGGAGAAAAAGGAAATCAAGCTTCGTCGATATCCAATCGAATTCTCGGTCGTATGAATTATTTTGGTTTTGAAACCGGGATTTTTACTCACTCTCTTTCTCCCTGCCTCGCTTTTTACTCGGCAACCTCGTCACCCGTAAGAATTCATTCGAGCGAAATAAGAAAGAGGAAAATAAAGAAATAAAGAATGACAGAGAGGAAGAAAGAAAGAGCCTCAGATCGGGGAGCGATGAATCAGACCACTTATTACCCCGTGTACATAAAGAAAGTCTTTCTCGTTTCCCTCCTCGCTGACTGTTAAAACAACATTTTTGGTAGCAGATCGGATTGGCCCGAGCCCGAGCTCATTTCTTGTCTTGGAAATACGACGTTGGGTATATACGCCAAGCCACCCTCATAAATTCTCTAGCTTTTCCCTTATTAATGCCTCCCGGGTTGTCAGGGTCGTTGTCGCCCCCCTCGCCCTTCCGAAACTGGTCCGTCAATCCTTTTATTCTTATTTTTCCTCGCTGTCTCGCTGCGCCAACAACAGGTGAAATCAGGGCGCGTGGCGTTTCGGGGATTAATTAATCCGAGACGTGATAGCACTGATCCAAATACCGGAGAGAGCGGCTTGTTTCCTTATTCTTACTTCAATAACAGACGTTTCAACGATGCCGACTCTCGAATTCCACATTTCTTACAATTTACGTGCATTGCGAAAATTTTCAATCACAGATATTCGACGTTACATTTAGCACGGTAAATTAGTTCATACAATTGGTCAAGATACAAAATTATTATCGGACAAAGAAACGCGTAATTCTCTTTCATCATTATCTAAAATACATTTTTATCCACATCGAAACAGAATCCTATCTTGTACTAAAAGCCTCGAGTGTTTTCCTGTTCGCTAAATGTTCGCCGAGCTTGAATCGGGCAGATTTACATACAGACACGTGGGTATAATTGTACTATAAGGTGAAGAGCAACAATCGGCCGGCGTTGATCGCCGTTTCGTTGATACGGTTCGGATTGCAGCCGGGCTGGAGGCGAGGCGAAGCTAAATGTTCAAGGGGTGGGTTTTAGCACTGAATCGGCCAAGTGCCGGCGGTTATATCGCCACTGCGCATTCATAATGTCGATAATATCCCCGGTTACGGGGGCATGTATGCATAATCCGTTTCATCGCGTTGCGGGAATTTGTAACGGTACGACTGCATTGCGTATAAAATTTTTAAACGCGAGTACGAACATAAGTAAAAAACAAAATGAAATAATAAAAAAGAGAATAACCACGAAACAGGAGGGAATAAAGATAAAGATAAATAACATCCGTCTCCCTCGAGCTTGCAAAGTGAGCTTCTTCGTCCCGGAACTCGGGTCGGATCAGGCATTTTTACGCGTCTCTCGTTGTCCCCGAGCTTGCATTAGCGAGGCTGAAGCTCGAGCTTAGGGATTTTTAATAGCTCAGGTAATCCTCGACCTCGGGCTGCAGGTGCTCGTTTCAATTCTTTCGTATTTCATCTTCCCTTCTCTTCTCTCGCCGAGAACTCGAGGCGCGTTGTCACCGGCTCGGCATTGTTCAAACTTTTCCAAAAACGTGATTTTGAAAATGAATAAATTTAGCGAACGGTGAATTACGAAGAAAGGTAAGAGGTCAAAGCTTCGTAAGACGCGAAAAATAAGACGCGAACAACTGTTTTCCGCGTCAGGATAAATCTCCGCCTGTCGTTTTCAGCGCAATTTCCTTCCCTGCGATTCCGCAGCTGTGAGCTGCAGAGCCGCTCGTAAAACTTGCCAATTTGTGTAGGCCTGTTAACCGCGTAAGTGAGTCGCATGGGAATGCACCGGAGTGCAGCCGGCGGTCGAGGGTTGCGTTAAAAATAGATAATCCGATTCGCGTAATCAAGTTATCGAGTTTTATTGAGTTTGACCAGCCGCCTCCGCGTGTTGCCTCGGGTTGTCCCGGACTCGCACTTCCGTCACACAATTCCTGCACAACGCCACTGCGGTGCCTGCGCGCATCGCAAGCTTGCAAGCACGAAACTGCCTTTAACTCGGTGTTTCCTCCGACTGAGAGCGAAAATTTTCACCGTATACGATAAACGGAACTTAAACGTACCGTTTCTCATGATTTCAACTTGCGGTTAAATTCCCGCAAATATACCGTATACGTAAAATACGCGGAAGATCGCCTTGCTGAAATTGTTAAACGGTGAAGTTCGAAACGCGCGGTCCCGAACAGTTCTGCACAGGTGTGGCTGAAAGGCGTGACGAGTAGCGAGGTAAATTGGAACACTGAAATTACCGGCATATGAAATATGCAGGCTAGAATTGAATGCGGAATCCCCCGGTTTTAATGTTAAATAATTCAACACCGCCAATCGGTGAATTATACGAAATACCGTTCGAGCGTATCCCGTGCAGCTCCGACACCTGCCCCACACCCTCGTTTCCGGAAATCGATAATATATTTTCCGTACGCACATACAGGTAGTTTAGTAATTAATCGCGCGGTCAGAATACTCGGATAATGAAATCGAGTGCCGTGAAGTGAGAGAGAAAAAAGAATAAAATAAAAAAATGAAGAAGCAAAAGCGGGAGAAATATATACCTAATTAGCGTTTGGCAAAGGGTGTATTCACCTCCTGCTTCGTAATAGCTAGTCAAATTGACCGTCAACTTCCGCCCGGCACTTGACCTTAGACTCTGATAATTTTGGTCTAACATCGAGGCGGGCTTTCCGTTTGTTAGCAAAGGGTCAAAGTGGAACGGATGGACGTCGCGTGGGGGGTTTGAGGGTATGGAAAATGTGGAAGGTAGCCGAGCTAGGCTCGGACGAAAACTGAGCGATTGACCCAATTCTAGCCACGAATTCAGCCGCCCCTGAAACCCTGAAAAACCTACTTGTTGTAATTTCCTTCGAGAAAGCTACTCGAGTACGACAATTTTAAAAAATATGCGTATTTTCGTCCCGTCGCTGCGTCGAAAGGAGTGAAGGTTGAAGATTCGAGTGCTCTTTTCGTCGGCGATGGTCAATTTTCGATAATAGGCTGTAAGCTGGAAATTGTCCTTGAGATTTCTGTTCATCGTTATGCGAAGTAGGTAACTCAATGACCGTCTCCTTGACTCGCCGCGAATCATAACTGAGATCAAATATGATTTTGTATCACGTATAGATTCGTTTCGCCGGGTTGATTTCCTTGATCGAGGTTGTGATAATTAATCAAACTCCAATTTTCAACTTTGACCGATTCCAATATTGTATAAGCCTCCGAGGAAAGTCTTGACGTTCACTTGACAAATCCCTTTTGTCGTGAACTCTGACGAAGGTTCATTGCTGGGCGAGTTTCGAGCAGGATTATGTAAGAACCATTTGGGATTTTTCTTTTCCTCGTCTTACACAGGAATTTTATCCAAGTTGTCGAGTTTTCGGTAGACGAGAGAGCGCCTTATTTCAACCTCAAATATATATTATAGAAAAGTTTTCCGACACACGCATTCCCATCGAATACTCAATGTTTTTGAGATCAGATCGTTTTTCAGATATTCAGAATAAAATTCCGTTCCCGTTTCTATGCAAAATTAGCATCAAATTAGAGCAAATCATTTTAAAATTGAGATGAAATTAAAAAAAATAATCTTCGAGGTCCTCGGTCCCCGTAACTTAAATGTACCAGCCGCGGATATAATCAAGCCTTGCTAATTTCACGTTATCAACAGAACACCGTGCGGAGGGCAATTAATTCGGGATAATCGTAAACGAAAGAAGAAGGTGGAAGAGAAATAAGAACCTGTTAAAACACTCTCGAGGTGTAAATAAGCTCAGGATACAGCTCCAGGCTCGTCGAGAGTACATAGACGTACATATACATATATACATAGGTATGTACACGGGAGATTAAAGAGTAGAAGCGGGTCGAAAGTTGGGGAAAAGTTTACAGTGAAAGTACCGAGCATGCGGGAATCCGCGTCAAGCGATGACCGGCTCGGTGCCGAAGGACACGTTTAGAGCCGTTTAAAGTTATAACCGACGGAATAAAAAAAGCTGCGAGCCTAGAGCTTACCGCTATTTTCCGTGGGTCCCAAAAGAGTGAAAAGTGACCGTCCCTCTTTCCGCGTAAAACAGGATGAAAAAATGATGTGCTTTAAATGCGGGGGTTCGATTAGTTCGGAACTGGGTTAAAAACTGTGGTAAAAAGGAGAGAAAAATTTCAAACGAAAAATCCCGCCAGTCCGAGAAGCTTGCAACTTCGAATAAGGGATGGAAAAAAACGTGGCTATTTTACCTGACACCTAGAACGGGTCCTGAGGGATCTCGACGCTGCAGGAAGCTGGAAGACGGACTCTTGTAGGAAAAAGGGAGACGAGGCCAAGGAGGAGTCCAGAGATGTGCTGCTCCGGCGAAGGGCCCGCTGGCTCTGGAGGGTCAAACATGACCCGATGCGGCGTCGTTTGCGGCCTGGCTGCCCTCGCCGCCCTGACAACGGCGCTCCTTGGACCGGCTTGGCTCCACACCGAGGAACGTCTCTTCGTTCCGAATTTACCCCAGACCTTTGCAGCCTCCGTAACGGTCCGATTCAAGCTCGGTCTCTTCAGAGCTTGCCCGAGTATCGTCAAGCCCGCAAATTTGACCGCCGGTAAGTCGTCTCTTGTATCAATGATTATTGTTTGATCGCAGGCGAATGGGAACCTGGTACTATTATATTATCGATTGAAATTGAAAGTAAAAAATCTGTAATAAATTCAAGGACAATTCCAGGTTATTTAAGGACATTAAAGATAGAGTATTTCCAGGACACTAGAAATATTCAAGGGTAGTTGGATTCCAGGACTTTTGAAGGATGAGTAACATTTAGGGACATTTTCAGGACCTCTGGACACCATTTTACAGCTTTGGGTGTTGAGCTGTACTTTCACCTTCGTCACTTACAGCTTACTTTAATTGGTATGACCTTTGCGATATTCGCCAAGCGTGGCAGTGAAAATGTGCCTGATGAATTACCGTTAATTGACTGTCGAAGCACTTCGAGGCTTTACGTTATAATTAGCACAAATAAGCTTACAGTCTTAGAAACGTGATGAAAATCTTCAGATATTTGATTATTTTATACTTGAGGTATACTTCTGCGATGAGAAAGAAGGTTTCCAGTTTTCGTGCGATTTTTTTTCACAATGAAACAAGCACCGGAAACAAGAAAATAGTCGAGATTTTAATAACGTATTACCGATCGTGATTACTATTAAAAAAATACCTTACCAGGAACGTTTTAATATTACTAATAAAATTTCCAGCAATTTTTCAACGTGACTGAGAGTTGAGATACGGCGAAATTAAGATATCAAAAACAGATACCTAGTCTTAAAAGTTTGTTCTTATTGAAAGTAGATTAATTCAACAAGTCTGTCTATATACTTAAGTAAATCCGTGCAGTACGTGAAGATTCCTCAAAAGAAACGTACGCAGTACGATTGTTGGTGGTTAGGCCGTGCAGAACAGAAAGATAAAAAAAATAAAAAAAAAAAAAACAGATAAATTTAAAGCTCGGTAGATTTTTCCGAGCAGCGACACCGTGTTGAATTCCTTTAATACAAACATCGTCAGGGGAAAACGACACGTTTCGTTTCGTGTAACTGTCCATGCAGGATCGGGGCGGGCAGGGAGAGAGCTAATCTCATCCTCGCGGCCACGTTTGTTTTGCTCAACTTTTTCTTGTTTGGCGCAACGGCGAAAGGGGAGGGGGGGGGGGGGGGGGAAGTCGGGGATTTGGGGAAATTTCACGGGGTAGAGAAAAGGCAGCCGAAGCCGGGGGCGAAAGGTAAAAGGTGAAATACAAAAATGACGAGATACGTAAAAACAAATGTCGTTGTAGTCAGTGGGGGGGCGCATACAAGCCACGGAGCCTCGGCTCAGACGATGACAGCGTATTTTTCTCCCCCTTTCACCCTTCGCCACCCCTTCCTCATCCCCGTTCTCTTGCTTGCGGGATCTCGCAGCGCTCAGACTGCTTCCAGCCCCCGCGGAAGCTTTTATTTTCGCTCTTTGACCGCCCGGCCAGTTCGCCGGGACAGGTATAAAGATATTTTCTGATCAACCTCGCGCAGCAGCGATCTTTCGTTTTCTCTCAATTTCCTACCTCCGGTTAGCGATGCCCCTCTACTTCCGTCCAGCTGCTCCTCTTTATTCCCTTTACGATTATCCTTTCCCATAATGGTAGGAGGAAGAATTCCCATGTACCGTATTCTTGTATAAGCGAGTCACCAAACAAAGCTTCGGCAAAGCCGAACACCGATCTAACAGTGGACGGAAAATTTGACGGACTCGACACGCTGTCAAGGTCGAGAGTGAATTCAGACCACTTTTCGGCGTTAATTGCAAGGCAGTTGCGTAATCGAGTTTAGCAGAGTTTCAAAGCTTAAGCAGAGGGCTGCGATCATCGCGAGCGGTCCGAGCTTACAACTTTTATTCCATTCCCCTTCCGGCAAGTTCCGATTCGCTAAAGTAGCAATCTCTTGTTTCCTTTATTCCTAAACTTTTCCATCTCTGTTTTGTCTCGTTTTTTTTTTTGGTTTTTTTTTTCTCCACCCTCCTTCTCCGCCTCCTCGGTCCATCTTCCGCAGGAAGAATGAGGGCAGTTAGAGTAAGAAACTCCTCTGCTCGTTCCGTGACGTTCCTGCATTGTGTATCCGGGTCCAGGTGGAGGTGAATTCTCCGTCTTCTCGGGCGGACCGCGGATTAATTTAAGACACCAGCGAGCAGTGGCTCGCCGGTCAAATTGATTATGCAGCCTCCCCAGAGGGCAGGAGGGGGGGGGGGGGGGGGAGGAGGGGGGCAGAAGAAATCTTGCTTACAATTTGGCGGAGCGAATAATTTTCATAACAACGTCGTAATTATGAAAACCTCGGTCGCGTCACGCGTGTCGCAAGCACAAGCTCAAGAAGACGTCGCTAATTAGGGAGAACGCAAGCGCTTGACGCCGGGTATTTTAGTATAATTAGACGATTTCGGTAACTCGTGTAATTAACACGAATAGAGAGCGTTCGTCGAAGCGACGACGTTGCAGGGCGTTGTTTCACTCGTAGCCCGACTTTCATCGCCCTCGGCTGATGTTGTAGGTACTCTACGGGAAAAATTGCGCCTTCACTCCCTCCCTCCCCCCCCCCCCCGGAGTTTCGTAAACCTCGGGCGTGCAAAATTTTCCAAGCACAAATTTCCGCCCCTCCCGCCCCCCTTTCCTTAAAACCCTCTTCGTCGCTTCTCTCGAGCTATGCTAAATCCGCAAGTTTCTTCACGAGGGTGGTTTAACGCGCGCGCTTTGTTGATCTTCCCGTTATTTCCCCGGGGCCAAAGTGGTTTTGTACAGATCTCCGTACCTGCAGCATCACCGAGCGATTGCGCGATTTGTCAACGAATGACAAATTGCTTCGCTCGCTCTTCGCTTCTACCAAGAAAATGTGATAAATTATTTATAGATGCAGAAACAGCGGTGACCAAATTAAGAAAATTCAATGAAGTTGAATTATCCGAGCACACGGACGACGTTCGCACACCGTTCGATATCACCTTTCTATATACCCTTGTGGAAAGTTTACCGGATGGTGTTTCGCTGGCCAGGATTCTCGGGGGACTTCCTGCTGCCCGACGGCGAAGACGCGGAGGCGCTATGTTTGGGATTCCTGAAAACCCCACGGGACATGTTTCTTTCGGCTGTCAAGAGGCGAAAAGTTTATTCGATCCTCCAAGTTCTCTTGCAGCGGGACTCGGTCAGCGGCCAAAGAAATCTCGGACAATTAGTATCGATCGGAAATTACTGATCTCGAAAGATCAGCGTTCAAAGTTCGAGTCGTCGCTCCGTGGAATGGAGGACAATAAAGAAAACACGTCATACATCCTGTTTTTTCACATTATTCACTTATCATCGCCGATTTACTGATTCTGACCAAGCTTCGCAGGATTTCGGGAAAACTTCGTTTTTTATGATCACATTTTATGTCGACCTGACCCAAGCGTGTTATTCGGCTAGTGCACAGACGACAAAACCATTAATCTCTCTCACCACCACCCCCCTCGTATCGATGGAAGAAACAATTTATTTGTAACTCATAATTCTTTCCCTGATCGTGACAATTTGACAGCGTAATGAATTTTTTTTTTTCTTTTTTTTTTTTTGAATCGATTCGTGCATGCGTGGGAATTTTTTTTTATTAGTTCAGTTCGACAGTCCTCGAACCCTTCCGTCACACACGTAAAGCTCTGCGCGATTATTTCGTTAATCCGTCTACAGCAATGATTTTCTGAATTCACATTGAAAATAAAACTCGTTTTTTTTTTGTAATTCGTCACTGATTCTCCATTCAGCATGGAGGACTTGTTAAAGTTTTCGTGACAAATCTTACTCAAGGATTAAAAATGTACGGGTGGCTCGGTAAAATATACACATGTACCTAGTTTTCGAATTCGTTTTTCCGTTGAACTGGAGAACGTTATTTGAAATAAAAAAAATAGATAAAAAAAATTTAACAACGAAGGTCTGCAAATCCTAGTATTCATTTTCGTCTAATTCTGAACGATGTCAAAGGTGATAAAGTAAAACAATTGAATCCGGACAGGCTGGGGGTTTAGTTTGAAAACAACCGCAGGGTAGGAGAGAAATACGAGGAGATCGAAGTAATGGCCGCAAAGCCTTTCAGACCTCTCGTCTTTCCTCCAGCGTTTGCTGGCTTGCTCTTCTATCTTTCCTTCCGTTCCTTTTTTTTTTTCTTTTTTTACGGCTCCCGAATCCCGCCCAGAGCTCTGTTAGCTTTCATTTCCTTTTTACTCTCGACGCCCTCGAGCCTATAAGCATCTTCTGTTCTAATCAGCCCGGACTTAAGCCAATTAAACGCGTAGCTGTGGATAAAAGAAGAAGAAGAAGAAGAATCGGAGAGCATATATTCTCCGTTTGATTACCGAATAGGAACAATAGCTGATTTTGATATAGCGTGGTAGAAAGTTATCGAGAAGAGGGTTAAATTCCGCTACGACTTCATCATCTATCATTTTTCCTATCATTTGAAAATTTGTGGAAAACTTGATTATTGAACTCAGGATGCGGAGGATTTTCACAAACGACTGTCTTTTACAGTGAGAGCTGTCAGAGTGAATATAACCTGCAGGGCCCAGAGCTTGTACAAAATATGCAGAAATAGCCTGACGGGGAACCTGAGTAAAAGTTTTCGTCGTTTCAAACGAGAAGGACGTTCGTAAAGGAAAGCAGGACTTGTCGCCGTGAGCAACTGGGCGTCTGAAATATTAATAAATAAAATTTCGAAACTTTTGAAATCCAGGTACACACACCGCTACCCGTCAGAGAGAGAGAGAGAGAGGGAGAAAAAAAAAGTGGCGAAGTGTACGGGTACAGCATTTTCTCTTTTTCTCTCTATCCGAACAATTCGAAAAGTTATTCGCAGAAGCATGGAATGAAAACAACAGCAAAATACTTTCAAACAAAGAAGAGAGAGGTTCCTAGCTCTCTTTTTTCTTCCCACCTCTCTTCTTCTCTTTCGACGTGACACCGGTGTCAGAAAGGAACGGGAATGAGGGAAGAAAATCGATCTGTTCCTCCTGGTCAGATGCTCACCACCGCATCCGGTTGTTTCTTGCACCGGAAACCAGAAACGAAAAATAGCGATTCCAAGTTTCCATTAACTTCGAATCTGCACTTCCACAGCTGAATTTCGCGGTCAGCTTTTCTTCTCGACAGATTTTCGTTTCCTAGTTTCAAAACCAGACTTCTCTTATTCGCTTACTTCCGACCAACAGTCGGGGAAGAAAATATTCGAATTATACAAACTTGTAGCATTGTGTTGTAGATCTCCGAGAGGATTATAACGAGTTTTGATTAGCTGTGTTTAAAGAAGACTTTGGCTGGATTGAGTCGTGATTTTTCCACGCTTCAATAGCCTTCGGAGTAGGTTTAAGTACGGATTATTGATCAAGGACAGCGCGTCCTGATTTCGCGTAAAAATTATCGGACGATGAGAAACCGGTCGTAAACTCGAATTTTATTTCCCAATGCAGAATATCGTTATTGCAGAAAGAAGTGTTACCCGCGGGGAAACGACAACAGCGATAATAACGACAATAAAATTGTCGTTCTACACTAAAACTCGATTTCAAATCCTGTTTAATGTTGTTTCATAGCTTAGCCCGATTTGCGACTCGAGGACACTTTCATTCGCAACGTCACACTTTTCGCTATCTGATTTCTACAATTTTTTTTAATAAAACTTTATTCAATTCGGATACCGGAATGCGCTGTAAATGCATTCTTTGTGCACCCAGAGAAAATCCGTGGTTGGTTCAAAGCAAGTCTGAACAGGGTCTTTTCAATTTTCAAAAAAAAAAAAAAAAATCGTGACATGTATTTCAAATGACGAAAAAACAAATTTGTTCTTACACCTTTGTTTTCTTGTTCTTGTTTCGATGTAAGAAACTCGGGTTTTCAGATATCAAAAACATATGTATGCAACAAAAGCGACAGGAACCACCTTTCCGATTATCTTTTCGAAAAATATCCCAATGCAGCCAAGAAAATGAGGAAAACATATTTAGAAGTTGAAAAATAATGACTCATTGGGTCCAATTTCAGTTTTTCAATTATTGCGAGGCCGCACATGATGCGACGTACTAATTAACAATATTCAATTGTTTCAAACATTGAACTAGAACTTCAATCTGTAGCACTGCTCGTTCCGATACTTATCTAGCGGCGGAGGCACGAGCCATGTGACAACGAGGACACCTTTTTCCTCAGCAACAAAATAAGGGAACTTTGCTCGGAGCTTTTCCCCCGTGAAATTGCATTGCTTCCCATATCGCGGAGGAATTGAACGGGAAAACTGCAGCGTGCGATCAACTCGCTAATTCCGACTCCTACGGGCATCATCAACACCGATTCAACCTCGTCTCTGCAGGTATTTCGGGGGCGGGGGATGTTGTAGCGAGAAAAGCTCAGCTTTTATTCGGTCAATTTGCTCCGTGTCCTCTTTTCCCTTTCTTTCCCTCCGCTCGCCATGGTTTCGGCGTCACGGCGAGCTATTAACGTTAAATTTCATCGGCTAGCTTTTAGCACTTAGCGGAACGAGCTTATCGCCGCCGGGATTATTCAAATTTTTATTTGTCCAACACTGGCGGAGACCCGTTCGACTAGCTAAAGTCCGACCCGAACCTCACTGGCAGATCCGCTTTTTCCTCTTCAATCCGAATAAAATCTCGACTAGAAAGCAGCATTCAAACGACCCTCTTACACCGAGTGAAGGGTGGAAGAGAATCCCAGATTTCGAAACAAGGGATGCGATCGCCGTCGCGATAAGGGATCATCGCGGAACTAAGGAACGCGGATATGTGGCTGCAATACGACAAGTCCTGCAGGATCGGATGGGAAGCCGACATTTTTTGCGGACACATTCCCCCGTCAGGAACAAGGCGCCAGGCGTTAAAACCCTCGCTCCGCGCGTCTGCGAAACTTTTTTTTAACGATCTTCAAACACCGCCGTCTGCTACTTTAGGCACCATAAAATTGGACGGTTCCCATTTCACAGGCTTATCGACGATTGTAAACTGTGTCCCATTCTATTCGTAACACTGCAGAGACAGAGTTTGCAAGCCAGGCTTTACAGTTTTCGAATGTAATTTCCTGCTTTCGTAAGTTTTTTAACATTCGTAATAATAATACTCGTTGTAAAATATTTTTTTCCTGAATCCGAAATGTACATTGTCTCATCTAACTTCACTATCATTGGCGCAAGTAACACGACTGGAGATCTTTTGAACGGTCTCTTGCTGACTTTTGATTCGCGGTGTTTCACCAGATCCAGCGATACAGCGAAAAATGTACTGCAGGGCAGCGGAAAAGCTCTATGTCCACTTTTCTTATCCCAAAACACGACGATTTGCTCAGTAATTTCCTCCGTGAGTCCGATAAATTTTCATCACCTTAATGTGTAGCAGCCCTTATTTTTCCCCCCCGAGCGAAGATTGAGATCGAGGATCCAGAATTTCGTTTTCGAGTTTTAGTACCTGTGGCTCGTTACGGGGTTGGAGTTCGTTCAGGTTCCTCGGACGCACGTAAGGACATTTTCGCAAATGATCCGGGCGCTCCGGGAATTCGTCGGTAGCGAAGTAGCTGCAATTTTCACTCCGATCATTGATATTCCGGGGCGAGCAGGCTGGCTCTGTCTTTCTCGAAATTTATTCGGAATTAATACTGTTCTTGCGTGTTTAACATTTATCCTCCAAAAAAGTTCTCCGTCTCTCTCAGCCGGCGCTCGTCGCGACGTCTAGGCTCGGAATTTTAAGCAACCGATTTCGGAAATTAGGAAGATTTGATCAGCCGCTTGAATTACAAATAACCCCATTACCGCTCCCGCATCCCCTGTTCCTCAAACCCTCCGCTTAATTTACCCTTCGAATTTCCGATCGGCTCAGCTGTTCTCCACGAAAATGGAGACCCGTTGTCTCTCGCTAAAAATCATCACCCACGATGAAAACAGCTCGTCTTTTCACGTCGCTGTCTTCGAGGCGTCGCGCCGTCACGGAGACAAGACCATTCGTTGCTTTCACACTTTTAATGCATTCCTCGAACGAGCTTCCGTTTTTTTCTTACACCGAGACGAGCTGGTCTCACCTCAAGTCGAGTTCTCAGAATTCATGTCATCGAAACCGAATCTTAGACGGTGATTATAATTCCTCAGGTATGGCTGAAAATCCAGATTCGAATCGACTTGAACGATTTGACTGACTGTTTTAGACGTAATCATGAAAAACTTGAACAATTTACCCAAAGAAACTTTCAAAAATGAAGTTAGACAATTCGGAATCTCGACCTACGCGGTCATTCCTCAACGTCTCCCCGACAGTATAACCTGAATTCGAGGATCACCTAATTATTCGCATTCAAGTGAACTCGGCGTTTCGTTTATATCCGCCTGTTTGTACTCGTACAGGTATATATAACGTGAGTAGCGCGGTTAACATGCAGATTATTCTGTACCGTATTTACGTTCCGAGTTCTCTCTGCAGACTCCGCCTACCAACGAAGCATTAACATAACATTAGCTGTTTGCATTAATCTGGAATACATCAGTCGGCGGAGCTGCAGAGAGCGAGTGAGAAAGAGAGAGAGAGAGAGAGAGAAAGAGAAACCGCGGCGTTTTTTCCCCCTCGAAAATCAACGAAAACGAATGCACCGCGTAGCGGTGGCCGCAAAAACAGCCAAAAGCACATCGCACGTACGCTTTTCACCCTCTTTTCTCCCCCTCACCCCACCACCGCCGCCATCGCCCCATTTGCACCGCGTAACCGTACCGCCGTGTCTTCTTCTATAGCTGCATCCTCGCTTCTGTTCCTCGCGACTCAAACGAGACTGCTAAAGCCCTCGACCGTTTCCGCTAAGCATCTTAAGTTTCCCAAGATCTGTTGTACCTTGTAGGTATATAAATTGCGGTGAGGGGAAAATTATACCCATTTCTTGCTCTGGTCGACGCTCAGACATCGTTGCTCAGGGTTGTTCGTACTTTTTCTGATCGTCATAAATTATACTGACGTTTCAAGTCCCCTGAATTTTCCCGCTATTTTGGGGTTTATATTCAAATTTTGTAATACATATACATCGCAAAGTGTGTCAAAATAACCTGTAATTTTCCAATCTTTCAGCAACCACGACGACGATCTATGGATCGAGAAAAGTCTGAGAAAACCTAATCCATCGTCCATAGTTTTTTCCCAGTATAAATCATCGATTCTTTATATACAGAAAATAATCGCATTAACGTGAGAAAAAAGATATGGTTCACTTTTCTCTTTATATGAATTTTAGTCAACATGATCGATGAAGTTTTATGTTACAGACATCGATATGATCTGTCTTCACGTTATAGTAAGAATAACGAAACAGGATATTTTTAGGAGACACGTATTACATCTCTTTTCATTATTCAGTAGTGATTTACCGCCGTTGAAGAAGTAACAGCCAGCACAAAGTAGAAACGAAGCTTCTTTGTAGATCCGTCTAAGTTTTCATCGGGGAGTCAATATTGGCTCACGCGTTTCTTGTACATTATACCTATATATATATATGTATATTCGCACGTATAGAGAAGAGAGGGAGAAAAAGGAGAATCGAGTAGCTGGAATAAAATAACTATAACAACTAAAATAATGGAATAAATGTTCCGCAGGAGGTAATTAGCCGGCGTAACACTGTTCCTCCTTCATCAGCGAGTAATTTTATCATTTCCGCAGTCTCTATCATCCCGAGGCGGGGAAGGACTAACTTTTTTCCCCAATCTAGGGCACGCGGGCGGGTGTTCGAAGGGCGTCGAACGGACGGACGCAGCCCCGTAGCAATAACCAGGTTATCGCGAAACAGATTCAGGGGTGACTCTGTAATAAGACGGGAAGGGCAAAAACAACTCCCCGCGATATGAATATGAAGAAGTAGAGAAAGAAGCCGAACTCGGGGGAGGAAATTTGGCGATCCGCGTCTCTACGTTGAATAAAGTGAAGTATAGCTAACGAGCGGAAGTGTTATCCACATTCCTACGAAAGGTCACGTAGCTCGCGCCTTTTCCTCTTTTTTTTTTCTTCTACTTCTTCTTCTTCTTCTTCTCCTTTGGGATTTAGAAATTCGACGTCGGGTGGTTTTCCCTCCACTTCTACATTTCTGCAGGGTGTGCGAATATCTTTCCCCCGAGAAATGGACCAGCCGTCGGTTCTTATCGCTTAACCTTTTCAGGGTTCAGACTTCATCTTGATCATCTTCCCACGATTCCACGACTTCCTGCCCGACGATTCCAGCCCAATTATCACTCCCACTTGTTAACCATTATAAATTGCGGGTCGAGTAGAAGAATCACTTTTGGGCTGGTCGGAATTACGATTGTTCGTATTGTAGCGTTATTCTCGCGTGCCGAAGTGCTCAAGTCAAAGGCACATTCATTCGTGTACGTACAGCACAATCGAAATTAGCGACGATTATAATTGCTGGCTAAAGCGAGCCGACGTCCCACGGTTTTACACCCTTTTGTTTGCATTTTGCTAATCTCGACGTGACGGCCCCTCCCTAATTCTATACACACACCGACTTTCACAGAACTTTTAACCAACGACTCAAACGCATGCATTTGTCGCGACGTTAAACTTCAGACTAACTCCACTTTTGGAGTGTGTAACAATTACACCGCATATTACGTATATAAACTTTTGTACGAACCCATAAAATTCGTTGTTTCCAAAATTTCTAACACTCGCCGCATAAATCTTTATCCCCGACAAAAATTCATATTTTTCGTAAGCACCTGTCATAAAATGATTTCACGGTACAAATTGCAATACCGGATGAAATTTCGCCGAAGGATCGATACTGCGCGTATAACACGAACGTACACGTATAGGGCGTTCTGCATATTGCTGGATTTTGCAGAGCGAGTGCGTATTGACGGGCGGTGCTATTTGGATTAGCATCGGCGGTGCTGTATGGCAGGGATCGTGGAGAACTGGTCTCTGATAGTCCCAGCGACCAGAGCGCAGCGTTGTTCTCCGTGTTCCGTGCAATCTGCAATCGCACCGAACCTTGTCGAGTACAGACGAGGAGGCAGATGGTGCGACTACATTTATAGCTCACACGGATCTAGGAGCAGCTTGCGCGTTATAAGCACCGTGAATTTATCCCGCTCTGCAAGCTCTTTGGAGTTGGGAATATTTCACCCGCACCGAGGGTTTATTCTCTTTGATCAAATGTAAAACCGGTGCGTCATTACGCCGGAGAGCAAAAACGGATTCTGAATTAGTGTTGATTTCTTTTTTTCTCACACCCTTCGCAGTTTTTTTCGCCCTTCTAAATTGTGCAATAAAAAAATTCCTGCGAATATCACTTTTTCGTCACATGTATAGCTGCACTGGATATTTTGGCTTTTGTTTTGGATTCTTGCGAATGATTATCCGGCTCTTTGAAATATCGATGATCGCGGTTTGATATTCTATGACCGATAGCAACACCATCGATGAATGACTTTAAATTCTAGGTACAGACTTAAATTTACGTACATAGAATGTTATTATAAGAGAAAATTCGATTTCTAAAGGCAAGTAAGTAACTCAATATCCCACTAAAAGCATCGACACACAAATCATCCCTGCCAAATTCGCGACGCGTTTATTCTCCAGAGTTTTTAGCCAAATACGCTACGGAAACCGCGTGATCCATCCGCACGTTCCGTAAGTCGATAACAGACGCGTCAATCTCGAGGAAAAATATGAAAAGTGGTTTTGTGTTTTATTTTTTATTTTTATTCTTTCTTCATTCACTTGAAACTTGGAAGCCGTTTGGTTCATCATGATTCAATTCTTTCCTTCTCGCACCAAGCCACGCGAGACATAATTTTTTTTCTCTCGTCTGGAAGAAGTTTTCAAATATTCCGGTGAGATCTTAGCGTTGAAGCTGATTCCTTCCACCACATGCGTCAGGAAAATTCCACACCTACAGGCATCAGATACAATGCAATGTAAAACGCAACGCGTCATTTTCATCTGTCACACGAACGCTGAGGCTTGTGTACCTTTTTCGATCGCGTGTGTATTTTACGCGAGCAAAGTCAGCGTCTCCGCCCGGCGTTACGTATGAAAGGATAATTTTTTTGACGCTCAGCCGGGCGCGCATATTAAAAGGTTTAATATCTCGCGGATGAATGGCGTGGCTGCAGTCCGGAGGGCGGCGGCCGTCGGGGGCTGTAATTTTATTAGAAAACGGAAATTACGAGTCGAGAGCCCCTCGGTCTTCGTTTTTCGTTTTTCGGTCTTCGGCCGTCTGCCGAGGCGACGCCTTGCAGCCGGGCAAATTTTTCCCTTCCGCCCCTCCGCGACTGGAGACTAATAAAAGCCCTTTTATCCGCCTCCGGTTTCTCTTACTTTTCTTTTCCCGTTTCGGCCGCGCTTCGTCTCTTGATCGAGAATATTTTCACCGATCAGCAGATGTTTTCGGCATCGTTTCCAGCTCAGCCTGACTCGTCTTTCTCATAAAAACGATCGGTTTATACAAATTTTATCAACATTCCCTTCTTGACCCACGCTTAACGGGTTCCCGTAAAGGCATGCTTTCCGCATAGATCTCCTTGTTGCTTTCCAAAATCACGTTTTATCGCTCCCCGAAGGCAAACCACTTCTCCTGCGGCAGAGCTATAAACACACGTTGGACGTGACGTCGGACGTGTCCTCGAACGGGATGCGAATGCCGGATTCGCTTTGCCTGAAAAAAAGCTGACCGATATATTTCTCGCGCGAAAACAAGAAACAAAAAAAAAAAAAAAATCGTCGGAAAGAAATTGTACGCGGTTAATTCTTTTGTGCTGATAATTTTCAATCGGACTCGGTGATTTAAGGCATCTTGTCAAGAGCACGTTTTCTTTAATCTGACATTGAAATTTTTAGGTGAAAAAAAAAAAAAAAATTTCTACAAGTTTTCAATCAGATTTAAATAAATTCGTGGAAAGTCGTGTCATGTACAGAAAAGAGGTTAAGAGAACGGCGGTAGAAAACCGCGGGGAAAAAGCTTGATAAATTTGTTTCTTTCTCTTTACTCTTTTAGGTAAGGAAAGAAAAACGAGAGAAGAGAAAAAAAAAAAATAAGAAAATTCCCACCGAGAGAAGGATTCAATATTTGGAGACGGCGGTTTGGCCGGGAATCGAGACGATTGATCCTAACGTAACTTTTCGGGGAAACAAATAACTGTCCGAAAAGCCGAACGCAGGCAGCGTCAGTCAGTAAAGAAAGTTCGCAATATATTTCACCGCGGCAACGCGGGGTTTATTTGCACGTTTTTTGCGATGCGTGCCGAGACGAGATCTCGGCGGGTGTGTGCATTTAATACATATTACATCGAGGCAATATCGGTGGTTAACTGTCAGGTACGGTCAGGTGGTACCGGAAGAGCCAATAAAGCCCGAATTCCGGTATATACATATACGTACGCAACGCCGGCTGATTGGCAGAACGGGAAACGTCAAGAGCGTTGGAGTAATGAAATTCCAGACACTTTCCAGGACTCCCTGATCCCCGCCCGTAAATGCCGTTCGCTCATTTTCTCAATGCAGGCGCTTCCAACAGGCCTGAGATCCAAGTTGCAGAAATCGTCTTCGCCCAGCGATCGAAACCACGTTTTGTTCCAAACGGTTTAGCCTCACTTGTTTTCGTTGGATTTTACCTTTTCACTTCTTTGCTTATCGCCCCCGATATCCACGTACGTGTAAAGCTGAATAGTTAATCGAAACGCGCGCAGATTACTGCGAGAGTAAAATTGCAACTGTAAAAATTACCGCCGCGCTCTCGGGAAAGAAATGAAATTCGAAGGAAGTAGAGAGAGAGAGAGAGAGAGAGAGAGAGAGAGCTGGATTATTGGCTTAGCGTTTATTTTATTCTTTCGTTGTTCCTCTTTCGCTTTTCTTTTCCACAGATCCGCGGGCTTAATTTGATCGAATTCCTTTCCTTCTTCCAATCTTGTTTCATTCTCATCCGCCAATTACTGTGTAGATTTCCAATTCACTTCTGTACCCATAACCCACCGAATTCAATTGTCTCACACTAACACGCACCAACCGTTTTTCCGCTAGAGTGGCCGCGTCGACTCGAACCTCTATAAATCGGCGCCGATACGTATACATATACAATATATTTACATACATATATACAAATTGAATCACCGGTATGAATATACATACATACATACATATATATACAGTATATATATATATATATTCATAACGGTGATTCAATTTCGAGCTTGAGTAATTATTGAAGTTGTACGATCGAATTTTTCCTGGAGGTTTAAACTCGCTATATCATAATTATTATCATATCTATAACCTACACGTTGTAAAATTCACTTTGGAATTTTACTTTTACTTTATCTTAAGACCGTGAAAAACTTTCACGGCTAAGCACAAAGAAATCAATTTTCGTATGGAAAGCGTAAAAAATGAACAAGTTGTGGAAAGAAGTATTGAAAGCACAAAGTTTGTTTTGCAACGTATGTAATCGAGGTCTGCGGTGGAAGCGGCTCGGCGGCAGGGTTGAAAAGAAAGAAGAGAAGACGAAGGAAAAAAAAAAAATGTAAGAGAAAAAGAGAATGAGAGGCTTAAATTGATTGTAGGTACCTCTGTAGGAAAAGTTTCGACCGTGCGTCATCTTAATTGGCTTAACGCTGACAAGTTACAGCTATGCGACAGACGTTTTTAAGTGCGAAGTTGAAATTATTACTGAATTTTTCTCACCTCGTTTTCCAACTCCTCCCGCTTCTCCGCCTTTACCTCCGACAAATACCCTTGTAGGCACATCATAAGATTTCTCTCAAACTTTTTCCGAACCCAAGGATTATAACGGACGAGAGTTTCGCTCAAGAATCATCCACAGCTGTTCGACATTACGATGCGGTTTGAATTAACTCGCGATTCAGTGGCTTGAGTGTTGAATTTACGTGAATGGAAAAAAATTTCGTTTTACTTTTTTATTGCAAACGCTTCTGGCAGCAGCGGGTAATCGAATTCTATGCGAACTGTGTTTGCACGTAGTGATTTTTATTCATTTTTTTGTCCTCCAGCTTTTCACCGAACCTTCGTCCATCATGCAGGCAAAAGAAAAGAATTTTCCTCGGTTTTATTGGCCCGCCTTGAGGTTTGAAAAAGTCTCGTTTCTTTTTTTATTTCTTCTTATTTTCACCCTTTTTTTCACCTTTTTCTCCTAACCCACGGTTATCGAGCTTGTCTTGCAAGTGTCAGAACTTTGGCGCAAGAATCCTCGACGATTCCGTTCCATACGCAGACATGGCGATTCCCCCAATGCTCAAGGTCCCGCCTTTTCCCCGAATTCCCCGGGGAGAGTTTTTCCTTAAGTTTTTTTTATTTTTATTTGCCGATATCCGCCGGACCGATTCGTTCGCACTTCCTGAATCGTCTCAGCAACGCGAATATCTGGTGTCTTTCAAATTACGTCTTTTCACTTCCAAGAGTATAAAGAAACAGACGCAACGGGGATGCAAAAGAAATTAGACGTCTCAAATTACGTCCACCGTAATTTCGAGTGACTTTTTTCACTGATAAAACTTATGGAAAAAATTTCATCACTCAGCGACAAACTCCCTGCATGACGCACAATATGCATAAAGCCCGCGAAAGCTCGTAAGCGGGCATTGTTGCCGCCGCTTTCTCGGAGCGTGGCGTCCTTTTTCGATATAAGGATGTATCTGACGTCAGGTACGGTCAGGTCGAAAAATTTTATAATAAAAAATATGTCAAGATTAAGATTCAAAAAGTGCAACCGAAGCTATCTTGAGTTGGATCTGTTTAAAAAAATTCTTACCATCTAGGCATGAATTCTATAAGTAAAAATTATTTTACCAAAAAATCTATACAGTTCATCCAAATTTAATAAAAAATAGCGCATTCTATTCATATAAATGAATGTCGTTCGAATCCTGCTACGTGAAAAAAAGTAAATTATTCCGGGCGTGTCAGTTGCTGAAGAAAAAAACCGTCATGTACAATCGTTATAAATCACGGATGATAAATTAACGATTGAAACTTAAAAAAAAAAACGCTTTTGTCTACAATTTAAATCACGACGATTTGTGGGGAGAATCTAGTCACAAATGAAACGAGCTACTGTTCATTGTACGTAGAATCGGACAAACGATACAAATTTATGGGATATAAAAACTGTAGGATAAAGTGATTTCTCTGATGTTGTTGAGGTATCTAAATGATCTCGCGTTTATCGTTGAAATTGAATGTTTAAAATTTTTTTCTACACTACGGTGACGTTTTTTTGTTTTTTAAACAAACGTAAACCAGACTGGCATCGGTGACACCTTTGTAACTTTCATGTATTGCCAAGTGTTTTCTTCGAATACCACACCTCACGTCCCATTCGACCTTAAGGATTCCCTCGAATAGTCTTGCTCTTAGAGAGGCAGCAGCAGCGGCACTTCGTCAGTCAAGTCATTAATACGGCTGAACTGGAACGCTAGGTATTGTTTGAAGTTAGTCTATTAGTTTGGCTGTGTAATTAGGGCTGTCAGGTCGAAGGCGGGAGTCGCGGCGAGGCCGGGAAAAGGGAGGGAAGATCGGGCAGCGCCTCTGTCCTCCAGGGTTCAACCTGCTCCACTGATTGATGATCCCGGGGGCGCGTGACACCCTTACAACTCCCGAAGGCGGCTGACGGGATGCCGGCGTTTTCCGGGACGCGGACCGCCGGTTGCACCGTCAGAAATTCGGCCAATCTTTGCCGTTTAACGTTCCTCCTTGTTAATTCACGGTCCGTCGTTGATTGATACTCGTGAGGTAATTAAGCGCGAGCGCTGCTCATTGGCTTTAATTGGTACCGCGTATGCGAGAAAGAGAAAAAATGTCCTCTCCTTTCGTTCGTGCATCGAATGCTCGGATGCTCGTCGTCTTGTTCGACGACTTTTATATACACCCCCGTGAAATAAACCTGCGTTTATAACACATTCCGTTTTATGTATAATTAAAGTTCGTCCCGCTGTCAGTTTCCGGGAGATCAGGGATTTCCTCTTTATACTCTCCTTTCAGCCGGAAGCGACATGTGCTTCCCCGCAAGCTTTGGGACGAAATTAATACAGCTTTGCCGCTTCGCTCGGTAAAGGAATTTATATACATTATATCTCCCCGCCCTTTACGTAATTGAAATAACTAACGCCCGTCACAAGCTGCACGCTGCACGGATATTAGTTTGTTTTTCCCTTGCTCAATTTTTACCTGGGAAATTTATATATTAATCCTGCAGCAGAAAAACGGCGAACTGCGTTGAATTTATCACGTCTGAAACGATGTGAAATTATTTTCACGCTGCTTTCGGAGTCGGAACGGTGTTGCGATAGTGGATAGAAGCTTCGTGTTTACTTGAGGCAAAAATTGAACTTTGTACAGGTGAATTTTGAAGTTCACGTTATACACATGGGTAGAAAAGATTCTCGGCACTGATCCCGGAGCGAAGGGCTTCGCTTTTCTCGTCCCGGTTAAATAAGAAAGATGCGATAGTGGTTTACCAGACTGACGTATACGAGGAAATATAGTGAAATTGAAATTGTGCCGCAGTAACACACATCTAGTGGATTGCCTGGATTCAGCTTTGCGCCGGAGATTGTTGTCTGCAACCGATGCGGGGAAAAAGTTCAAGAGAGTGCATCGCAGACAGTAACAAACAAGCAAACAAATAACATACAGACGGAGGAAAGGAACTGATCCAAACTTTACGCGAACGCTGATCCATCGTTTGATTGAATTTTTCCAATACTCGAAGTGTCTGAGTCTTCGGAGGACATCCTCGATCTCGAAAGTTGATAAAAATCGCATTTCTCAATCAACGAATGATCAGTCAGACGAATTGAACTTTACAATGTCAGCTGAACCGCGTGCATAGATTGCTCTGGAATTGAAACTCTGAAATATTCAAAGAAATTCTGTGATCGTGAAAGAGAGTTGTAAGCAAACTGTACTATCCTTATGTCTAACTATAGGTTCATTTCCTAGTTAGATCCCTCATAGGAACACAAAGAGAAGAACGTTCACCCTGCCTATCGCCATTTTGTGATACACACGTTAAAATAGAGTTTCTATCACCCTAAAACATCGACGTCTGAACAACGCTCTCAGATATTACACGAACTATGGTGCCTGCGGCGATAGTTATCGGAAGGTTATCTATCCTTCAGCCTGGTTGGCACGAGAGGTGATCTGTTCGTATGGAATGTCCGCACTCGACGCCACGTCTCTCCAGTAATTATAAACTTTGTCTTTGAGTGTACGGGGCTGGTGTGTCCATTCATCGGACGAGTAATTAGTTGGTAGTTTAACAGGGTCTCTCTCTCTCTCTCTCTCTCTCTTCGGTACGCAGCAAGTGTACACGGTATTCCTATTTGCGTAAGGTTAGCGCAGAGTGCGCCGGACCATCGCATTATATGTAGATACCAACCTATACTATACGAGAGCGAAAACTTTGTGCCTTGCTCTTTGAAGTTTCCTGACGTTATATTTCTCCCGAGAGGCGATCCTGGAGGAAAGGTTACTTTCAGATAAAAGCGTCTATAGCTGTATTGTAAATAACGAAAGGCTGCTTACTGCGCGATGAACTTGATTATTATAGGCATACAACGGAGGGCCGAGAACATAGCCGGGGCGTATTTGAATTTCCTTGCTGACTGGGAGTTACGGACGGGTTATCGGGCGATGACTATTCCGCGTATTATCATAATACCATCCCCTCTTGATTTGCCTGATTCACGGACGGATGCTCCGCATTATCGTGGCAACGTTCCTGCGGCTTTGAACTCGGCGATCTCGGCCTACAACGTCTCTCTCGGATTGTGATTAATTGAGACGTATTATAGGATTAATTATTCAGACCCAGAGGGAGACTTGGGCCCCGAGTTTCGAGTCTGGGAGTCTTGTGAAAACTTTTTGAACCCATTATCAGGGGACCAGATACTCGGATGGTACGGAAATCGGGGCGTCTGATGTGAATGATGAAAAAGTGAAGTTTTAAGATGCTTTGGAAGTCCATGTAGCGAGAATGAGGGAAAAAGAAGACGCGATAGCGAGGGTGAGCCAACTCAAGCAATGTCCTCGTTTCGCAACGACAGTTTAAAAGTTTCCCAATGTCTTGCCGCCTATAAAGAAATGCCAGTCTTGTCCTCCCGCGTTCTCGGCAGAATTTCCATTTTCTGTAGTGGTAGCACCGCACGGTGCTATGTAAACCGAAAAACTTTCTTTCCGGATAGGTACATCCACTCTCCGCCTGGGTGTAAAAGTACATGCATAAATAGGTATGCGTCATGTATATACGTACGTTGCGTCGGTCCGAAGCGGGCTTAAATACTTTTCAACATTTGAACTCGACTGTTTTGAGAAAAGAGGAGAAGAAAAAACAAAAGATCTCACCTGGCGCGTATTTCCGGTTTTCCTTTCGTTGCCTGGCACGGATTTGGTTTTTAATGGGGCTGGGAGCGTGAGAGCATGTGAGAGACAGAGAGAGGTAGAGAGAGATATAGAGAGAGATAGCGCGGCCCGTGAGTCCCGGAAGCCTTGAGCGTGGATGAAAGCTTCCCTCCTCCAAGCTCGCAAGGAAATAGTCCACCATCGTGTATCCAGTGACTGGTGGTGGGTTGAATTTCAAAAAGTCAAAAGCTCCTTTGAAGCCGTTGGCCGGCTGGCATGCAAATCAAATTCCAAAGAAGCAGGGATTCAAAGAGCCTTGTGCAGACAGCGCCGTTAACTTTGCCGTAACCTGAGACTACTTCTTTGACACCAACATCCTTCCGACGAACAGAAATACGCGTCTAAGTTGCGCGTACATAGCCTAGAGAAATACGGTCATGAAATAATCCCTCGAGAGTTTGCACGGTTATGTTTTGTCAAAGAATTCTCAAACGGGCAAAAAAACAAAAAAAAAAACAAAAAACGAACAACATAAATATTTTTATTCCTTCCAAGGGCTCCAACGGAGCCGAATAACTGCACCAGGATGAATGCACGAGAAGTAAAAGACTGCATAATGCATGTCGAGCGAAGATTTGCTCTCGGACCTGCGGTTTTCCGAGTCAAGTCTTCCCTCTCTCTCTTTCGCGTTTTGTACAAAGATGATCAAAAGTTTGACCCGACTATCACGATCAGTGCCCGAGCATCTGACCCGGAGCTTCGTAAGCATTGAGCCGAAGGCACTTAAGCTGCCATGCTAATCTACTAGCCGCTGTCTACAAACCCGGCAGCATTGCCACTCGACAGAGTTGGAACTTACCCGCCAAACCCGGGAAATTTCAACTCGAGGAATCATCGGAGAAGAATAACAGTGAAAGTCGATTGAGGAAATTTCGTTCGAGTAATTAGACACGACGGCACGAAGTTGGTCAGAATCCGCGAAATAAATTACCGGGGAAAAATGCACTTGCATTAGGGGATTCCGATAGCGACTGGTCATGCACAAGATCCGTGGCAACACTCAGCGAACTTCCGGTTCGGAGAAACCGCTCGAAGTATCTTCGTTTCACGACCAGAAAACGTTAGTCGATCCATTTAATTCTATGTAACAGATTCCTCCTCCTTTCCTTTGTATGTGTATACATATATTGATGGTATGTATTACATAAAAATTGAACGTCTATCGGAGTGCGGAGAAGAGACTCGACGTTAAGTCCGTAAAAATGTTAATCGAAATCATTTATTTATTCGGTCTGTAATACGAAACGAAATGGACGACGAGCTTTGGACGTTCTCTGAAGTCTCGGGAGAGAGATTGGAAAGTTTTTCAGTTCAAAGTTGCCCCGCCTTTGGGGCCCCTGACTACGTTCCTGCAGCGTTAGCCTATCTCGTCGTCTCTCTTGAAAATGTATACCTGTATTCATCGGGTCCGCAGATTCAGCCGACACTATTCCTGCCCCGTTCCATAAAATCTTCACGGTCCGTAATAAATGATTGAGAAAGCCGCGCAACTGTCTAAGACCGAAGGAAGAGGGTCGGAAAAGGAGGTATGAAAATTTGAAAATATGCAAAGGAGAGCCACGCGACGACCCTTTAATACAGTCTTTCTCTCCCTCGTCTCCTCCTTCTGTCTCTCGCTCTCTCTTCGTCTATCTATCTCTCTCTGTTCGCGGGCCATACAAAAAAATGAATCATAATAAACAAGGTATATAAATTTCAATACATTTGCCCCGTCATCAATTTCCATCTCCCCTCGAGTTTTTCAATGCGGCTTCTCCTTTTCCTTTTTCCTATCCCTCGCTCTTTCTCGCTTCGCTTTCTCGCAAGGATCGAGGCTCGCTTGAAATTTTTCTTCAAATTCCTCCACCTGACCCCCCCTCCCTGCCCCTCTTTTCATCCCCCGTGCCATGTTATATTTTAATAATATTTCACTGCAGGGCAATTGCTCAAGGGAAAGAGAAAAAAAAAAAAAAAGATTCCAAAGGAAAAAACAAATATTCCTCAACAAAAAATAAACACACTCGGAAAAATGTTCAATTCTGACAAGCGAGATTATGCTACCGTGAATAAATTTTCACTTTAAAATACAGCTGACAAAAGTCTGCCTTGACGTCATTGAAAAATTGTCCGTCGATTAATTTTACACAAAACAAATAAGATTCGGTATCCTATCTGCGAAAATAGTCCTAACACGATCGCGAAATTGGATCTACGCAATAAAATCACGTGATAAATATTGTAAAACGATCCTTCAATTGTTTATACCCGTAAATATAACATTCAATGCACGCCGTTTCACGATTTGCTTTCATCACATATTATTGCAACCACTTCCAACTCATCACCTCTTGAAAATTCATTAATCTCCATTCGAATATAGCGTTTGAAATATCCGTGAGACATTTTTTATCAAACAGGAAATAAAATAAAAACGTTGACTGAAAAACAAAAAAAAAAAAAAAAGAAATAGTAATAAAAATCGGAGTTGGGCATCGGGCTGTTCAGCGTCTCGATAAATAGCGATATTTCTCGTCCGTGAAAAGCTTATAACGCACCGACACGTCGTACTTGCGGAAACCCAGCCCTATTCATTTTTGCGCTCGGGGGTCGCCGGGGCAGCGTAAGACGACGAGCGACGCTCCGAGAGAATATATCAAGACGGATCCTCGTCGTTCTTTTGCCACCGAGCTCCCTTAATATCGTGCAAAATACATTTTCACACCATCGTCTGGCGTCTCGTTGCGCTGTACGAACTCGAAGGGGGTGAAAGAAGGGGGACTGGAAAGCATTTCCTTAATGCAGTTTTCTTGTTTACTAAAAACGCTGCGGTTTATCACACGAGCTTTGCCTGCATTATACTACGCCGGATGCGTTGCACCAAAGTGCTTGCCGGGCTTGCACGCCCCTTCACCCTCCCCCCCCGCCCCATCCTTTACCACCCTTAGTTGCCGTAAACAACTCCGAAGTAAATTCGCGCCGGTCAATTCGCGATATGAACAATTTTCAAAAGAAAATACAAAAAGTTGATCCGAGTCTTCTGAAATCGATGATTGATTTTCAAAGACAAAGAGTAAACGAGTTATTTGTGAGATATTCATTTTCGGAATATAAAAGCTCCTTTCTTTTTGACTTTCAATTAAAAACAACACACAGCAAACTTTCACCAATCAATTAATATTTCAAGTCTATTGTTCTTCGGAGCGAAAGATTAAAAAAAAAGTTCATCCAATTCTGAATTCCTTCTCCTACAGCAAACGTAATAGAATGAAACTAAGGGTATACCTGTATACGTGGAGAGAATCATTGGCTGATCTCGTGCCGGAGAAAAGTCGTAGTGGTCCTATTTCCACTCGCCTTAGAAGTCGGCGTCAAAACACAGACGAGGAGGAGCGTAGGTACGAGGAGGCAATGGGACCAAGAGGGGGGTATTGATTTTGCAGCAACAACCGGCGGCGGCATTTCATACCGGCCTAGTCGGCCTACGGCCGGGTTCGATGGCTTGATTAGAAAGCTAGCGAGGTGTGCGATCGTTTTACGATCACTGCAGGAAGAACAAAAAGTAGAAGAAGGATAAGAAGGAAAAGATGAAGACGAAGAAGACGGAAAAGACGGCGATCAGGACCGCCGTCGTCTAGGGGGTGGGATTAATTATCGGCCGGCCATTTTCACCCCTGGAGAACGTCAGCATTGTCTCATAAAATCAAAGACCTCCGGGACCGGCAGAAGCGTTTTTCAGTCTCCGCGGGAACTTCGGAGTCTGCGAGGGGTTCGCAGCTGAGAGTTTTGCGTTACATTAAAAGGGGCTGATCGGGTATACGGTTGTTTGGGAGGGAGCGAGTGCCGGTTCGAATCCTTTCCTAGCTCCTCTCGGGTTCGCGAGAGAAGTATGATCGGTAATATAGGAGGAGGGGAAAGAGAGAGAGAGAGAGAGGGTTTCGGGCTCTGGCGGAATCGAGGCGGCGAGCGCGAGGCTAATAAGGAGATTATATTAAGCGCGATTTTCCATGCCCCAAGTCACGCCGGGTCGAATAGTTCGCTGTTAACGTTGGCCTGTAGCAAATCAAGGCGTCGGTGGATCGGCTGTAATTAAACTCGGATTTCCGGTTCGATTGTGTAGCATGAGGCCATTTTGCATCACGTAGGATGTTTTGATGAATTTTTTGGAAAAGCGGGGCAACCCTTCTGTGCAACGATTAAAGCTCGACCCTAATCGCAAGAAAGTGTTGAGCTCCGGGCGAGGGAGCCAAGACCTTTGATATTGTAGAGGGTCGCGACATCCATCAGCGTCCATCCAGCATCCATCATCTTGGATAATAGAGTCCCGGCAATCCCGCGGCGTCGCTTTCGAGTCTTGGTAATTCTAGATGGGGTGAAATCCTAAGCTGCGGATCTGAAATTTATAGGGTTTTATCGTCAGCGATGGTGTGTCGGACGAATATGCGAGGTGGGTCCTTGAACTGACGTGATGCTGAAGAATCGGGACGCTGCATTTTGTGAGCTATCGTCTGGTGTAATTATTCGACAAACTGCAGCCAACCCGTGTCACAGAGATCGCCCCGAGATTTTCAATTGGTCGAGCATTATTGTTTGAGTTTTATGTTGTTAAAAAGTTTTGATCAAAACTGAAAAGTTCTAGAAATACTCGGGGACGCTGCAGCGCCGCGGCGGATGAAAGCGAAGGAGTGTAATCTAAGTTTAAGTTCAGTTAAAGTGCAAACTTTGATGGCGTTCATACTTTCACATTATTTTCAGGTAATTGGAAAAATGCAGAGAATGATTCGTTCGTTAGTCAGTCCCGCATTTTCTCTCCTCGCTTTGTATTTCGCCGTAGATTAAAACGAAGTTTCTCAGCGAAACTATAAGTCCAAAGAGAAGAAAATATCCTTGGACCCGCTTAAGTACGAACAACCGAGAGAAAAAGATTCCCACCTTCAACCTCAACATTCGAACTGTCCCGAGGTTAATATAAACGCAGGATAATATAAATTCCGCGGAGTAAGCAGGATGAGTTAAGACTTGGCGAGAGAAGATTAGGTTAAGCCGCGAAGCCGTTGCAGGCAAACAAGGAGGGCAATTGGAGGCGATTAAATTTGAAAATTTGATAACGCAGCCTTCGAAGAAGACGGATACAACGGTGGGAATCCCCTCGAAGGCGGCCGGATACCGGAGCTCCTATCATATCAGGATATACAGTTTCGCATGCAGGGAGTCCTTAAGGGCGCCGTTAACAAGAAGCAGGCAGGCCCGAGTTTCCTCCACCACCCCCTCCAAGTTTCCCGGGATGACAAAGGGGCGGCGGGGAATCGCCGAGGACGAGCGAGAGGGCCAGAGATCCTTGCCACCGAGACCGAAACTCGCGCCCGAGTCTTCCGCGGCATTGTCTCGTATAATTGGCTTAACCAAGCTCCATCTAGCGGCTCGTGCCGACCAACCCTTGACCCGACGGCGACCCCTGCTTACCTCCCTGCAACCCCCTCGGTATCCATTCGCGTTTCTTAGCTCTCCGAGGATCACCGAAACGCCGACTAATCCGCCCTGGAGTTCCTAGAATATACTTCACCCCTGTAGAGTCGGTCTCTTGTTTAGTGAAACAATATTTCCATTACACGCTTTCGATTGCTGTGTAAATAATCTCGCCCCTCGGATTCCTCAGACGAGAATGAAAAAGGAAAATACAATCGCTTTAGGTCACATGCGCGCTTTTTTTCACTGAAAACGAGTCCGGAGATCTCCTTTGGGATGAAATTTCCATTAAGAAATATTTATCGTTTTTAAGGTAGATGAAAAATAAGGAAATACTTCTTCCTGGGGCGTCGGGCTCCTGTTCGAGTCTGGATAGCGAGATGCTTCAGGTCGGATGTCGGTTGGACAAATACCTGACGCAGGCCTCTGAGATTGGAATTTCGCACCTGGTTTCAGGGTGATTTACAGGGAGCGTGAACCGGCCGAAATTCCACTGACCATCCCACGAGGTGTTTCCGCATCGCCTTGGGATATCATGTTTCGGGAGAATTTAACGCCGCGTGTGTTAATCCGGGGCGTGAAATCGGCAAGGGTGAAATTAAGCGATCGAGAAGTTGGGCGAGAGGAGAAATCGTTTAACGGAGAGAATGTTTATGAGCCAACAAAGCTAGGGGCTGTTGTATATTGGCTCGAAAGCTCGAGTCGTGCGCGAAGCTCATTAGCAGCGAAGGAGAGAGCTTCGACAAACTTGAGAAGACTGTTGTATAACTAACCGCGGATGCCGCTGCTTTCTCTACCCTCAAATCTACCTGTGTGGACGCGCCGCTTCTCCTCTGCTCCTTTAATTTTGCTACAAGGGAAGAGCTTGATTAATCAAGGACCAATGTCATCCTTGCGCATAGGCACGCGCTGCTTCGTTACTCCTTGAAATTTTAATTCACTACTTTTTATTCTCCGTTCGACTCAAACGAAGTAGCAAAAAAATGCCAAGCAGAAGCCGACTTCATCTCGAAAATGCTGCGGTTACGACGCGTAGATGTAATCAATCCGTTCAAGCGAAAAAGTTAAATTAGCGTCTAATTATATTGTTTGCTGTCGCAGAGCAAGACGCAAACCTCGGTTTCTGTAGACTTTTGGAAAGCGGTTGTGACGTAACAAGCACCCTCTCAAATTAGAGTAGATTCTCTTGTACGTTTGATCTCCGGTTTTGCTTTACTTGGCAAAGTACATGAGTAGCTGTAGCAAGGTACTGTTTTTCCGCACAAAACGCAAGTGTGATTTAAAGCAAATATTCATTGCTGACGAACATTTCACCGTTGAAATCTGAATCCGCACCAATTTTAGGTTTATTTTTTCTCGCTTCGCCGCCGATCATGATTATGGTAGTTACGTACTTCTGATCAAACACTTGCCTCGTCAAAGAGGGAAAATTTTATATCATATTCAAGACTTGAAAAATATAACGATGATAATTTCAGTAGGTAAAGTTTTATTGCTTCTTGGCAGCAAATTACTTTTTTTCAGGCACCTTGGAGCGAATCGTAGCTGTTGAAAGAAATGTTCCAGCTTTTGGAACGAGACTCGGCAAGGTTACTGATAAAGCATCTACAGCGAAAAGCGACTAAGGTTTTTAGATTACTGAAAAGCACCATATTCTACAGTTTATGTTGGTATAAACGGGTGGGCTGGTACAACAATGAGTAATTTAACGTGCTTTAGAATTGAAGGAACATAAGAGATGAATGTCGAAAGATCGGATCTCGCGGAGGGCGAAAGCTCTCAAAGCCGCACAGAATCTGTAGAAATTTGATGATTATTAGTCTCTCGACGCGTAAGGTTCTCCAGCCCAGGATCAGGAATTTGGGGTTTTTGAACGTTGATTCCAAGCGCGTTTTCCTCGTATTTGATAATTATTTGTTTACTGCATGATTTTTCACCTTTATTTTTTTATTCTTCCCACCGTCACGATTAGTTGCCAAAGTTCTTTTATTATTGCCCAGGAACGGGAAAAGCGGGGAGGACGAAAGCCCCCGCGAGTCGTTAACGAACTTTTTATTACCCCGATAGCCAGGCCGATGTTTTAGACGGGGAAAAGTACGACCCGGGTTTAAAAATTCCACTCTCAAATTTATAACGCCCTTAGCGATTCCGAGGACGAGGAACAAAAAACTGATTTCTCAAAGCCACGTTAACGCCACGCTCTCGTTAGCCGCGAGACTAACCTCGCAATCAGATTTAGAACTGAAAAGTTGATTTCACGTCAAATTTATTCAACAACTTTCCTCATTGACGCGACGTACCTGCACGTTATTGTGTACTTTTGCCGAATAGTGAAAGAAAAGCGAATTAAGGTATGCTGGTTCGAATTGAGTGAAAGCCTAGCGCTGAAAAAAATTATTTCAAAGACCTAGGAAGGTTTTTTATTAAAAAAGAGTTCCAATTTGTAAATATTTCCACTTTTTTTTTCATCAAAATACATTTTTCAGATAAATTTTTCAACGGAAAACGCGGTTGGAATTCTTCCTCTGTCTTTCAAGCTTGATGTTTTAAATCTTAGTCAATTTTTCAACGAATATCCGAAATAGAAATAGTCGTTTCGGTATAATCTCCGACGATTTTTCATCCTAGCGGTGTAATAAAAGGCCTGCGGTGGTTTCCGAGACGGGGAAATAATATATACCGCGGAATTGTTATTATCGTCGAACGGGAAGGGGGTAGAATAAAAAGGTATATAAGTGGGAGAAGTCGAGCCAGAATCACTGTCTTAAATCATTTTAGACCTTTTATTCCCTGCAATTATCGTAAAACCCTTTGCTAGTTTAAATATAGCTATATTCGTACAATACTCATTTATAGCTATCCTACAGGATTACGTACCGAAGCTGTGCTTGCGCAATGTATAATATTATACCTACCCAGCCTCGAACAACTACCGTCTATTCGCTCCCTCATTCTTTATTCTCTGTTACGACGATGGCGGGCTTTTTAATTGCGATTGAAAGTGTCCTCGGCACCTGGAGCTGGCTTCAGTTTCTCAGAACTTCACTCAAATCAGGAGAAATTGAAAATATATTTGTACATCTAGCAGGGTTGAATCAGTGATAAAGTTCGAGTTGATTGCATGCCGATCTGTGACTGGATTAGTATATGCGTTAAGAAAAATTTGATTTGTTATCGTTACTAGCAAATTAGTCCAAAATATCTATCGTTTCATTAAAATTTCAACTGTAGTTGAATTGACTGAAAAATGTGATGCAATTAATTATTTTGATATTGTTAGTGTGATTGTAGCTGTCAATACTGCATGGATATTCTGGTTACAGCTTATAAAAAAAGTGATTTTAATATAATGTCGTTCGGTGATGGTAAAAAATGAAATAATCAAGAACAGTACAGTGATCACAACTATAAATATTCCCAGACGTGCGTCCGTTGGAAAAAGAGACGGGAAAAAAATGAAAAGGAAATTCAAAGAAAGCGATCTTGACTGAATTCAAATTCTTCGCGTATTCAACAATGCGGAGAAATCCTGAGGTTTTCTCGGCTTTGGTCGAACTTAAAGCGGACTAGACTCGAGACTTCGACAGCTTTGTGATGTAGGATGCGCTAAGTGATCCACGATATTAAACCACGTTGATGCCGGTTCCCGCGGTGTGTTGAGAAATGTTTGCCAAACTTCGGAGGAGTCGGTATTCGGCGAAGAAGAAGCCACACCGATACACGTACTTCTATCCCTGCGGGAAGTCGGTGAGCGATATCCAAGCTACAACTTTTAAGAAGCTTTCTCCCGCGAGGTCTTTGTAGTTTCTTTCATTTCATCGGCTAAACGAGTCCGAGCGTACTTATACCCCTAAATGCGAAACCCTCTCTTCTCCCTCAAGAGAGAGAGAGAGAGAGAGAGAGAGAGAGGGACCTACAATGGATACTCACCGCCCCCGACTCTTCACTTTGAAGCGGCAGCAGGATCAGACCGACAATGAGAGAATCTCGGCAAACAAAAGAGCGAAATTCCAACTCTGCGCGAAATTTTCATTCTGTTGCGAATAATTATATTCCATCTGAAACTTAATTAATTTTCAGACCAAAGTAATCTCAAACTTCAAAAAGCAACGGAATTGATTTTTTTTAAGAAAAACTTTACTTGCACCAAGACGAACGACGGAAAAATATAGCACAGACGGGTTATAATGCGAGTCTTGTTTTGCTGATGACAACTGCAGTTGGGTTTCTGTAACGTTGGGTTCGCGATCCATTTAATTGACAGTCATTGTCACCGCGTATCCCGTGGATTTTAAACTACAAACTTCAGCTGCAGCTCGATTGCATTGCAATCGGCGTTTTTATCCACCTGAATTAATCAGAAACCTCTTTTTTCATCGAATCCGGTCGGAACCGGAGTTGCGTGAGTATTTTTACCATCGGTTTTCTCTTCCACCGCTCCGAGCAGTGGGACCGAAGAAGCTTTGTCTCCTTCTACTTTTTCCATCAATCGTACCGTTATTTCATTACACGTCAAGTTTTTGTCCCCTTTTCATGTAAATACACGGAGAGTTGAACGTCGACTACCGAATTACGCCGCAGCTTGCAAACTTTTTCGAACAAGTCCCTTGCATCATCCGCAGGCATCGATTAACCTTGTTCAATGGACGCGAGGTGGAAACTTTCAGAGTTACGAATACTCGAATGAATAAATCGGACAAAAATAATAATCAACAGACGTCAGGGATGAACGAATTTGGCATATAAGCCTCGACGCCACCGTCTGAATCAAAGCGCAATTGGCTGCAACCGAGCATCCCCGAACAAAACTGACGAATTGGGTTGAGGTTTATTTTATTTTACTTTTTTCTCATTCAAGCTCACAAAGGGAATTCTCGATATATGGGATGAACAAAATACGGAATTCTTTCCGCACGGTCGAGTTAAAATAATAAACATTCCCGATCGACAGTGCGCAGAATAAACCGGCGCGTCGCATTTTGGAGATAAAGCTTGAAAATGTAGAAACTCAGAACACCGATACTCCCATGTAATTAAAATCAGCCCCGAGCAAGCCTTTTGACGCGGAATTAATTACCGCCGAAGAGTAAATTATTATATAATCGTTACCAGAGCGTGAAATGTGACGTCTTGATGTAGGAAGTAATAATTTCCTGACAGATTGTTACGAAAATTGGTTCGCGACTCGATTTCTCGTCGTTTAAAACCGCCCTTCTTCTTCAAAGGATGAAAAATATTTCGCATTTGCAGGCGAGCCGGCGTGTCTCGCGTTCGGAGAGGAGGGCTCGAGCTTCGTCAGATAACAGCCAGCAGTCCGCGCACGCCCGATTTACTCCATCAAGTTCAAAAAGTACAATGTAACGTGAGCGCCTTTACAAGGGTGTGCGCGCGGGGCAGGCGCAGCTCGCGTTACGTCGGCGAAACCGTTTTATATCCGAAAATTACGCCTCAGTGCTTAACAGAAGTTCAATGCGTTATTTCCAAAAGATTAGGCACGACCCTCCGCCCCTCTCAGACTTGAAATTATATTTAAACTTTGCCACGTAAACGATTCGCCCGACCCTCCAACCCCCGAATGCCTCTATGCTCTGCCGCCCTGCACACGCGTATAAGAATGCGCCCGTCGTTTGGGGTGGATAACGTTTATACCCCTGCAAGCACCCCGTTTCATTGCGCGTCGCGTTGTTTCGTCGGCGAAAGCCTTGCGCTGGTGAAAAATCGTTGTTCGAATTAAAATTGAAATCAATGCTTTTCAGTTGCGACAAAATATTTCGAACGGGACTATCATTGTTTAACCGAAATTAACAAAATCTAAAGCAATTGACGACGAGCCGTTGACAACTTGCATTAAGAAACTCAATTCTTTTCACGTTTTATCTCTGTCAATATCAGTAATCATGTGGACAGTAATGTTCATTGATAGCTTTCCAGTGGCTTACTAAATTTTTTCTTTTTTTTTCATTCAATCAAAACTGGAACGAGTTTCCTTTCCAATCAAATTTCATGCGCCGATGACTAGTGACGCATGTGACAGGAGAAACAAAAGATACGTTGATTATTGAGACGTAAAATTTAAAATAGGGAGTTGCTGGGAAACTATTAACGAATAATACTGTACAATATTACATCTGTCGTAAGAATTGAACAATTTTTTTACCAAGCAATTTCTCTGCCGGAAGAAACAACTCGGTGGGGAAATTACGTGCAAAGAACTTTTTGCGAAAAATTTTTGGCACGAACGGAATTTTTCAGATATCGTTAAATAGTTGCTGCTACCATTTATAAAGCATTCCTGCACGCCAACTCGACGTAGCGAAAAATTCTTTTGTTCAGATGATTCTTTCTCGACCTGTTATGAAATCAATTATTATAAAACAATTGAACAAATGATAGAGAGAAAACGGTTGTACGTTTGCATAAAGAAATACGGATCGGCACAAAATTTCTCTTCACTTTGCGGCTACTCTCTGCGTCATGCACGCGAATTCGATTCTACGCAATGCGCGAATGATCTTGACACATTCCGCGAATATTACTAGTATTACATGACATTCTCTAGTCGTAGATTATACCTGTAATCTACGTATATAATACCCGCCCTCGGGGTTTTCGGGGAGTCGGCTCTGCAGGCTAGAGGAACGATGTATCATATTCATGGGGCAATATTGCATCTCGAGTGGTATCATTAGATCAACTTACGAGCAATTTCGGTCTAGCATGGTAGTTTGTTGTTTCCCCTGTACGTACGTGCCTACACATACACGGAGTGCGGGTCCCCCGTCCCCCCGCATCTTAATTCCCGAAGGGATGCATCCCCCTCGCATCGAGCTCAACTTCTGAGCAATATTTAAATATTCCTTTATTTAAAAATTTCGTGAAAATTGAACGGCGTCTGTGTGACTATTATTTCGAAACCGATCGCGTTGGGTAGGGAAAAGATAGGTATATAAGAGTGTTTGCATTGTGCAGAGTCGGGTCGAGAGACGGCCGAGAGGCATCAAAGTGTGAGTTGAAAAAATATTTGGTCTTCTTCAGAAGCGATCAAGAGTGTCAGGCAGCCCCGAACAACCGTCGATATAGAAAAGCAACGTCGAGCGCTCGGTTTCACGACGAGCTGGGAAAAATGTTTTAGTATTCAAGAAGGGTTTTCGCGGGTTCAATCCCCCTCCGCCCCGCGTGCCTCCACGAATATATAGTCCTATATAGTCCATTCCTGGGGTGGCCCCTGCAGGTCGTCATATTAATACGTCTTTCACCGTCTGCATGACGAGCGAGTTATCGCGAGAAATCGTGCCGTCGTCGAGTCCGTCGGAAATTCAGGGCGGTGTGAAATATCGCTGCAGGTTGAAAATTGCAAGAAAAAGGAGGTGAAACGAGAGAAAGAAAATCGCGGCGAGTAAAGAAAGAAGCGCGAGATCAGTCGCGGGTCTAATCGAGTTGTCCTTCGGAAGCGGGGCGAAAGAGGCCACCGATAAAAGCTTTCGCGCTGTAAACGAGCTTCGCCTCGTCGGGCGAAACGCTCGGTGACAATTCAAAAGCAGTTCGCAATTACGCGGAATACAATTTGCTGTCCCCGGTATTCCCCCGCCTCGCGTTTTTCCCAAATTCCGCATCCGCGTTCGCACGGAGCCCTGCCTTGCAGCCAGCCCCGTTTCGCGGGCTAAAATTGAAGCCTATTTCTCCCCCTGAGGGCCTCCGTCTCTCCTCTCGCTTAATGGTAACGAAGTATTCTCATCTTCGACGGAAATCCTTGTGTACCGTTGCTAAAGGCGTCCGCGATTTTAGGGTACGTTTTCCCCCTAACTGCTGGACTAATAAAAGCGTCACTTTTTACACGGACTTCCATTTGTTCCTCGGCCGGAAATCACTCTCGCAATTTCGCTGTCCCTCCGCTTGTTTCTCAACGAATAGAGAGATAGAGAGAGAGAGAGAGAGCTGCCGCTGGTGGTCGTTTTTTTTAATCAATGCATTTCACTTTCGGAGAAACAATTCGAGGAATCTCGACTCTGCTGCCTAAACCATTTCCTGGAGAGGAGTAAAAAAATATATATTAAAAAAAAAAAACGTAATAATAATATTAATTTGCACAGCTCTGCTCAGCCCCTCTGCCGTATCGCGAATTCTGTATTGAGTATGTTTTAATAGGTTTCGCAGCGAATAAAAATTCGAAAATGATGGGCGACGCCAGAGCGCACACCCTTGTTGGCAGCGAACGACTATTTCACTTTCTTCCCTCGGTCACACCTGCTTACTCTCGTATAATCGACGTCAGATTTTTATTTCCACGTTTGAAAGAAGCCAGACGTCGAGGATAAGCTTCGTAATCACAATCGGATTCGGATTTCTGACTGCTGTAATTCATCGCGCGCGAATAGAGTCAAGTGCTGTTGTCATGTACTTTGGACAATTTAGATTCAATTGAGAAAAACATCGAAGTTGCGTTTTGGAGTTCCTTGCCGTTGGCAGAGAATCCGGAAGGACATTCGGGCGAACGAGAATTCACTGACCATGTGCATCGTTTCTCTGATTGGATCGCCGCAGCAGCCTCGCGTCGCAAGGCGTGTCAAATGGAATGATTAATCACGCATTATTGGATTAGACGATGAGAGTAGCTTTGACGTTTCACGAGTCCGCAGGGACCTGCATGCGGGTGCCTCCGTTCTATCATTGCAGGCTTCTATTACATAGAATGATACACACATGCGCCACGCTCGACGTACGTGATCACAGTTAGCGAGTAGATGGATCGCGTGAGATGAAAAATAGGACGAAAATTATACCAGGTGTAACAGTTTGGTATTTTCAAACACCGCTTTTTGGAGAATCAAGTTCAAGCAGCTCTGAAAATATTGGAAGAAAAAAAAGAGAAGACGCGAGTCGTAGGAAAGTTAAAAAGTATGCCGTCAAAATCAGCACCCTTTGATTAGACCTGCAGATACAGTCATCCAAATTTTATAGTTGTGGATTTTGGAAGAGCCAAGATAACACGAGTAGAATTGCTCGAAATTAATCGACAGATTTCAACATCCTCGCGCGGTTGAATCTCAACTTTCGAAAATCAAGCTGTTCTAGCCGCGTCGAATCGCTCGTAAAAGAGGCATCATATCGCCGAGTTGGCACTCGGCAGTCTTCGCGCATATTCCGTATAAAAGCGAGCTTGCATTGGCGAAAATTGCAGTACCTCTACTTGGGGGAGGGTGGTAAATAGGGGATGAGACGCGGCCGGCGGTTGGAAGCTCGCTGAGCGAAATCTGATACAAAAGAACATCGGCTAGAACTGGCTTCGCGAACAAAGTGGACGGAGGGGATGAAGCCGAGCTCCCCGCGGCCCCCGGGGGTGCGAGGGAAAGTAATTTTCCATTCTTTTGTTTTCGTCACCGGCACCGTTCCCCGATTGACTCTCACGCCTGTTCCAGAATCTCCCGGCTACACCCTGAAATCGGCTGCAGACTAGTTTCCAGCAGTTTTACCCCCCGCGTCGTGCACCGCGCCCCGCCTCCAACTTACTCGTCTCCAGGCCACGTCCCCGTTTTTGCATTATTTTCCCATTTTTCCAACGAACCTTTCTCTCTATTTATTGCTAATTTTCGTTTTATTCACTTTCATATATTTTGATCACCTCTTTGTTATTCTTTCCCAACTTTAGTTTTAATCTTGTTGTCGGTTTTATTGTATTTTATATCTGTTCACATTTTACGTTTATATTTATGTTCTACATACTGCCTGAGGGGACTTGTCCCAGGGCGAATAAAATTTCACTCTCACTCCTCTTTTATCTTTATTTTTCTTCATATCCTCTATTTTCTAGCTACGTTCTTTATTTTTTATTTTGGTACAGTAGTATAAGTTTGATAGCGTCAAGTTCATAGATCGTAAGCATATCTTTAATTTAAATTGTTCCAAACGTTTATATCCGTTACGTATTTTCTTCCATAAATTTCATGGAGACTATCATTCATTCTACATCGAAACTGTTCTTAGGGTTCTTAGTTTCTCTGTTCTCCTTTTGCATCTTCATTTGTATCTTGTTTGTTACTTTCTGCATTCTTTTATTTATCCTATGGCCTTAAATAGGCTATACGGCATCAATAAACGATCTTTTTCGCACACTGCCGATGCATCTTTTTCGATGCACAGCTGCACGTCATGCATTCTCTCTTCGAAATTGGGGATTTAATTTTTTTCTTTTGACACACACATTTTTTCACATTTGTTCCGCGAAGCTCGCTGCGGGTTCGTCGTTTTACAGAAGAATTTTCTTGAGCTTCGCCCAATTTTGTCAACTTCTTTTTACGCTACAAATACTCGTCCCGATCGTGAAATCTGGATCGCATATTTCAAGTTCCGAACTCGGAACTCGTGAAATAGTTCGTAATCTGCAGTGAACAATTGACCGATGACCAAATACCTCCGGCTCGAATCACGTAAACTTTGAGGATAGTTTCGAGGTGAAGAGGGTCGAGAATTCGAGCCCGTGAAAGCGATTTCATGGACAGCTGGTGGTTGACAAGCGCGTTATAAATGGCCAAGAAACGGAAGGCAGGATTCAAATTCGCCTTCGCGTCTTGTCTGGTACAAAAGAAAAAGGAAATACGAACACGAATATATTATAGATTCGAGGCTTTCCCCTCGGAAAGTAAGAAACACATCATATTTATGGAGCACAGCGAAACATTCCATCAAGTTTAAGACAGATCATTTTCGGGTTACAAGCTGGCTTATGCCTACCAAACCGAAGTTTCCATAAATTTCGATTCAGGTTTCGCGTTCAAGATTCTTCGATGCCTTCAAAACAGGCATACGTATTGTATACTTTAGGTGCTTATCGAATGCGCGATTCGCTTTACCCGAAACATTTCCTAGTTACGTCTTGTGACAAAACGTAGCTTGCAAGCACCGTAGCACGCTACGGAGCTTCACATGCATAAACATCGACGAACGAAGAATTCTTCGAAGTGCCTTATACACGAAAAACGTGCGTGAAATATTTTCACTTTCTTTCTGCATTCGTGTGTTTTCTTTACTATTCAAATAGCAAAGACCTCACTCTCAATTTTTACCCGTAGCGTTATGCGTGACAAGAAAAAGAATAATTCGAAAAGAAAAAAGAAAAAGAAAAAAACAAAAAAAACCAAAAAGAAAAAAATAAACGATACATAGTCACATACATGCATGAAAATGAGAATATTCTCGCTGACGCAACGCGCCGGGCTTGTCACCTCCAAAGGCAGTAAGTAAACGGGCTTTTTCCATTTCCTCAGATATAAATCCTTACCCCCATCCTCCTTACCCTAGCAGGCAACAACGTTAACCCGATCTTTAAGCCGTAGCCTTATACATACACGTATGTATGCACACCAATGTACATGTATATAATATGCGAGAAACTCATCTCATCTTCCTGCAGCTCAACGCGTGGGTATTACGTATATAATGTGTCAATATTTCACGTGGTATACATATACGTACAATATATGGAAGCACATCGCTACGAGATACTTGAATTCGTGATCCTCCGGCCTTTTTAGGAGGATCTTCCAGTTTTTTTATCAATTCGAGAAGTATTGCGGTAAAGCAATTGAAGTAATTTTTATGAAAAATTGACCTCGACATGTACTCTGCAGTTTTGTATATAATATGTATACGGCTCACAGAGGAGGATGAATGCTGAATCGTGTGCCTATTTACGGTGTATGAATGGAATTGATATTTGAGTTTTATTAAATTGCTTGTACATTGATGAAGAAATTGATGAATTTGCATTGGTTTTGGAGGGACGGGATTGCACTCGATATAACGTACCCATAGTGTGCAATCAATTTTAACCCTGCAGCCGCATCAACAAAACTGGGTGTAACATATTTGATATTAACGCCGAGGCTTTCAAGCAATTTATTGCAAAATTTCAACCTCGGTTAATGCACGGTCGTACACATGAACGAAATTACGACCATGTGTGTGTGTGTATTAATTAAATTCTGTTTGCCCACCTTGCCTATATAATATAACGCGCATGCAGGCAATGTTAATAATCGGTCAATAATTTTTGCCAACCGTATCAGTTTTTGTTTTTATTTATTTTTTTTTTTTTTTTATTCTTATTTTTCCTCGACTGTCGTTCCCGATAATTCCAGCCAAAATCCTCGAATAAAATTCACGAATTGTTGTCCTGTTACAGATATAAAAACGCCGCCGTGCAGCAACATCAGATACAACAGCACCGATGACGTTAAATCGCCAGAGCTGGGCTTCGGTCACTTGGACTTTGCGCCGACGGTAGTTTCTAGAATAAGGTGAGTGAAGTCGAACTCTCGCGAAATTACGGACCAAGATTTCCTCGGTCCAGTGATCGCTGTATATTAAAGAAGCGCCCTCGCACAATTCCAGGGGGACATTTCTCCTCTCTCACGTAAGATTTGAAAATTGCTTATAAATTGAAATTCGCCGCGGAGCGAATACTTCAAACTCTGCGTGTATACTTTCACTCTCCTTTTCTTCCCGGTTTTTATCTCCTCCCTTTCCTTCCCCCCGCCCTTACACATCTACGGCTTAATTATAGGGGACGCAGATTGAAGCGGACGAATAGGTAGAGAAAGCTCAGGAGAAAGCTTCGTCGCTACGTTTGTTTAAACCGAGTGGTAGAAGCCACCGGAAAATTTCATCCCTGTCTCTCAGTCTCCGCACTAATTCTGGCTGCGAGCCTGCTCGAGCGTGAATATTTCATAAGTAATCCTTAATCCCGAAACAATATAATGCCACCCCGAAATGAAGCTCGTTCCTGTCCTCGAGGAAAGAGAAAGAGAGTAAACTTTCAGGGGGTGTTTCACCCCGATTTTGTTCGCTCTAGGAAGCGTCCTCGGACGCCGGGTAAATCGCTCGGTTAATAAAAGTAAATTTTCTAATCTACGCCCCGAACTCCCCTATCCTCGCGGTGAAATGTCCTCGTATTTTTTCAACGGCAGGATCTTGCCGGCGTTAAGGGGAACAAGTGCAGGGGAGAACGGGCGAGACTTGGGGGTAGAAATAGGAGAAAGTTTAAGAGAACGAGAGCTGCGCTGCGTGGCACTGACTCCGCCGAGGGGATCCAGCTGCGAGCGAGCTTGGGCATTAAAGGATAAAAGGATTTAGGCAGGACGTATTTTTGGTGCAACTTCGAGCCTCCTGATTCCCTACGGGCGAAAATTTTCCAAACGAAAACTTTACCACTGAACACCACGACCTTTTCTTTACATCCCGTGAAGAAGTCCTGATTCACACGCGAACTCGTCCTCAACCAATCGACGATAAGACGTTTCGGTCGACGAACAGAGACTTCGACATGTTTCAATTTGCAATTATCCGGGAAGAATTTTTTCTTGTTTTGTTCTACAAGTGCTGTATGTGTATCGAGTTGTAACGGCAGGTCATAGAATGTAAACTACAGGAGAATGTTACGCCTGGTTATATATGAAAGGGGCGAAAGGGGGGGACGGGATCGGAGGTGAAATATGTGGACAACGGTCGAAGATGTATATTCGCTCTCACCTCTGGACCTCGATGATTTGTATCTCATACCGACGGTTAAGGGTTGCCGTGTCAGAAATATATCACGATGTACATTTAATACGTATATAGCTGTACATATTCGTTATAATGTATAGTTTATTTAGCGGTAAAAGGGAGATTTTCAGAGAGCGAAAGTGAAATACGAGTACGAGACACGTCGCGATGTCATTTCAGCGGCGGCGAAACCAATATTACCCACAAAAAATAGAAACTTTCGTTGATTTCGAGTGACGAATTCTTTTCAATTTAGGTACTTCAATTATTCTACCTTCGTTTCTAACAATCGTATTTTCGGCAGCGAGTAACCGTCCGTAAAATTTCAAATTATCTGGAAACGTGGCCGCGATTTCGAGCGCAAGAAAGTATCCTAATAATATCGGAGTGGATGCGAGGTATGTAAGTATGTACCTACATCCATGCGTTATACGCTCGGGATGGAATCGTATCCGGTATAATCTATTTTCCCCGTAACCATTTCGTCTGCTACGGGTTGTATATTTCCAACTGGCTTATCATTTCGGCCAGAGCTGAAAGATATATATATATATATATATATATAATATATGTTAGCTCGGCTTCGTGCAGCCTTCATAAAGCTAAGAATGATATAACACAACGGGGGAAACCACATGGCTTCCTTGATGTTGAGACATCCTATTGTCCGTCCCATCTGCCTCCAGATAAAACACAAGTCTTGAGCACCGGACCATAACGCTACTGCAGACTCTACTGCCGGGTGTAAAAGCGAATAAACCGAGTGTCAAGAACGGTCGATGTTCTCTCGCTTCGTCGAGTAATAAGCGAGTTGCTCGTCTCGTTGAGAAAAAGCTCGTTCTAAAATCGAACAGTTTCTTTAATCGTCAGTTACAGTAATTCGTCGTTAAAGTACAGCGATCCGGATTTTAAAATGAAAACAGGGTTATCGACGAGATCGAAAAAAATAACAGGATGATCACCACTATTGGTCGTATCATCGTCACGTGGGTAAAACATACACACTTCACGTCTCGATTGCGCCAAGATTTCTTTGCGAATACCGGTACTCGTTAAACGCTTAGGAGGTATAAGATGCCCACGTTTGATAATACATTCAGGAGTGTGAGTATAAAATTGAATCTCCGAACCTGTTGCACCGGAAGAGCAAAGCTCTGCTTTGAAATATACATATACCTACAGGCATACTCAGCCGTGCGTTTTACCCTGCACACTCCGTTCCTTCCTCTCTGTACTCCATTAGCGATCTGCGATATCGATAAGCCCGAGAATACTGGAAAATTCACTCCGACAATGCGCCCTGCTGTCGCAATTAGCTGTTGAAAAATTGCAAGCGAAAAGGCGGTCCAATGCATCGGATGCATCGTTATTACACGGTAGTGTACCAGTTATCGACACGATTAGACCCAATTATAAACCCGTTTATTTTTCAAAAATATAATAGCGAATTTCTCGATGACTAAAACGAATTGCTAGAGGGTTGGACGCTGCGAATTTATTTCTTGATAATTTTAGAACTAAGAGGCTCAAACACATACAAAACCCAAGAAGGTCAATAATTGGGACAGGGTCAGTAACGCTACTCTCATCTTACCGAGAATTTGGTTGCTTCTTGCGGGAAACGAAACAGGCAAATTTCCTCCAAATCCTTGTGCGGCAGAAAACGGCCAAAGGACGAGTGAGTCTTCCGACTCTGGCAGTAATCGCGATACAGGATACGGGAGTTGCGTTGTGTGCGGACGGCGAGGATCGATTTGGTGGAATGATGTTTTTATTGCTGCCAGCAGTGCAGGCTGGAGGGGATAAAAACCGGGTTTCCGGTCGCTGCCGTCTCGCGTCACAAGCAATAACGAAGAGAAAGATATTGCCATCGCTCACCGGCGGTCGGCAAGCTATACTACACTCGCCATGTCCGCGTGCAGTTGAGTCCTTTTGTCACGTTAAGCTGCCGGCTGATTTATGTCGCCTGTAGGATTTTTCCCAGGCGGCGTAGACGCTTTCCGAGACGCACGTCGCGTCGCGTCGTTTACCAATCGCCGAGAGGACGAAACGCGAATTGGTGCACCGCGTGTCTTGACAAATTCCAGCGATTTCCGGTCGTTTCCTCGTCTTCGGCACCGTCGCGCTTCCGGTTTGCGAAGGCACCGCTCGGGCCCAAAAACCCGGAAAGTCGTGGGCCCAGTCATTTTTACACCCCCTTCAACCCCCGCGTCGAGTTCAGCGACCGCGGGAGAATTATTGACGTCGACGTCGAATCGATTTTCAAGCGGTGCGTCTGACGATTATTATGCGAATTTTTCCCCGCGTGCGTTTTCGATGCTTGATACTGGTGTTTAATTTTTAATCGCAGACTTTCCTCTCGTCTCGCCCCCTTTTTCGTGGTATTTTATTCGATCTTTTTTTTTTTTTTTTCTACTCACACGCGTCGGATGACAACCAATTTTCGTCTCTCGATTGCATTTGCAATTCCGATTCGAATCACGTATGTTTCGCGCCTTTTTTACGCGACAGGGATTCCGAAAATCTCGTCTTTCGGCTTGCGTGCTTAACGCGCTTTTCAACCCTTCAAGAATTCTGTTGATGTCGTGCATCGCGAACGCGGCCACGTTTCACTTATATTTTATTAGTCCCCTTGCCTTCACCCTTCGTACGCACTTTCAGGGTAAAACTATGTCGGCAATTACGACACAAGTGACTACGTTTTATACACGTTCCATACAGGTACATATAGTTCTTTGTACGTTTCTCGGAGGATCTGTCTGTTCGTAGAAACGCGCTGCAGAGGAGCTGAAAATATTGATAAATGGAACATCAACGGGTGGAAAAATGGCTATTCGATTATTGTTCCGATTGCTGTACAGTCCAGTAAATGCCATGAACCTTCGAATCAGAGCCACAGACTTGACGGCTGTATGAACAAACACTATACAAGGATAAGTGTCGGTACATTTATCGTCGAGAGCTCTCCCGAGTTATATTACGCTTCAGAGTTGTTGGGGTTAGGGTTACTTTTTCCCTTTTCTTTTCATAATATGGCATTATATATATACACCTATATAATATCTGTACGCGAAGCAAGCACTAGGATGACAAAGAGCCAGGGACCGAAGCTCTTAAAAATATAATTCCACTTCCTTAAGAAGCAATTAATTTCGTCCTCGAAGGAACAATAAAGGGCGAATAGGAGCGAGGGTGGTTCGTTGGCTTTTGGAGTGGGCGGAATTAGAGCATTTAAATTAAGTGGCTTCCTTCGAAATTACATTGGGGAGAACGGGCTAGAGCAAGACTCGACTCGCGAGGTATTTTCATTTAATTGCGCGTTTCTTTATCTCAAATTTATTCGTTGCCGTTATTACCATTATCATGATGATTATTGCTGTTATTATTATTAGAGTTATTATTGTTATTACTATTACTGCCACACGAAAATCTCAATCTATAATCCTTGGGTGTCTGGACTATTTCACAGTATACCTCGTCTCCCAAAGTTGACGAAAAAACGTGCATCAAGTAGCGTTAAAGAGAAGACGAGGTCAAGGGAAAAAACGACTCATCTCACCGCCGTACAAAGAGTAATAAGATCAAAAGAAAAAAAAAAAAGAAAAACTAGAAAAACGCGGATCCACTGCAGCGAAGAAAAAAAGGGTGCAGAAAATGTGCAAGTGAGAGAAAAAGCACGAGGGAAAAAGAACGTGAGAGCATATTTCGAAGCGTTTCACAAAGCACCCGTTCGCCACGCGCTTCTCCATTTTTCGTTGGTTTATTTTTTAATCAGGTTGCCCTCGTGGCATCCGCCGAAGGCAACGAGCCAGCGGAAAGCCCTCGGCTAGCCGAGTGCAAGTGGAAGCGCAACGCGTGCAACGCGGCGAACAAAACCCCACGGCTAGGGCTGCCCATGCATCACGGCTGCGGTTCCTGCACGGCAAATATGGTGAAAAGTTGAATTTTATGTTGCGCCATACGCGCGCCGTCTGCACGTCTGCGGAAAACGTATACCTACCGGAAACCCGTTCACACGTTCCTGTTTGCAATGGAACGCTGCTCTGCGCGCACCGTGCGGTGTCAAGGGGTGCCGCTTTAAAGCAATTAAACACTCTTTACGGCTCGACGAACAATTGTTTAGTCTGCTTGTTGTGTCGTAAAGAGGACTTGTGCGTTAATCAACGATTAATGAAAAACTTTGAACTACATCGTTCGGCGAAATCGGCATTCTCGCTACTCGATTCTCGTTGAGAGGCCCTCGCTAATCAATATATCGGTGAAATTTTGTTAATTCCAGACCAGCGACTGGGAGTGAGAAACAGGGTTTATTTTTACCGTTCTTTAGTACCTTTCTTTGTTTACAAACAAAGTGCATTCGGTAATCGGGATTCGGTGGAGGAATGTGAAGTTTATGAACGGAAAATGTAGACAACGAGTCGTTGATTATGTAACGTATTGCAGGAGTGGCGGTAAAACGATTTATTAAACTCTGCTTAGCAACGATCACCAGAACTCGTTTATCATTCGTTTCATGTGTAACAAGGAGAAATGTACTTTGGCACGTTTCGCGGATATTCATACCGAATGATTTACATAAACTGGCGCGGAACGGATCCCGATGCTTATTGGAACGGACAAAGTTCGACGAAGTACAATTTCCCGTCTCTTGACTTAGCAAAAATATTGCTCTTAAATTTTTACAGAACAAAAAACCACAAATCTGTGATCAATAGTCAGCAATGTTTGATAAGTTACAGAAAAATGTTGACGCAGCATTAAAAGAAGAGGTGCGTAATCGTTTGAATTATACATCATGAAATATCTGATCGTTTTATCTGTCGGCGATAACTCTGGTTTCGTTTACAATATACGTATATGGGGGTGGAGGTTCCTGGCGAGGGGTTCGAAGGGATGGTGCGGGTATAAACGAAAATTGTTTTTAGTTTCGGCAGGCACCCTGCGTGCATCACGGCCGGGGTTAGGTAAGCTTTCCGCATCTATTTTATGTTCTCTAAGCGATTTATAACGATACAGCCTCTTAACTTTCCCCGGAAGTGAACCTTTGAATTTTTTATTATCACCTCTCACTCCCCGCCATCCCTCTCCTCGATTTTGCCCTCATTGCGGTGCTTTGCACTTTTTTTTAAAGTTTATTCAAAATACTATACTTTTAACGTCGATCTATACCATTCATTTTTGTTACGTCTTATCGCGGATATAAACTGAGGCTGATCACAATTTTCGTCGGACTAAATATGAAATACCCTGCCTGAATGTACAGGTGGACAAAATTTTTAATTCCCGAAGAGCGAGATGTCAGAAAAAATTGAATACGATCCGTTTTACGAAAGGCAGATGAAATATATGGGAAAAATTAACAATCCTCATTACTTATTTTAGGCTATTCACTCTTTCGCGTTGTGGTAAAATTTTTCGGACAGAATTAAATGAAAAAAAGAAGAACAATTAGCGCCAGTAATTAGATCGGGTAAAATACGAGTGGCTACTTTTAAACTCCAACCGAACAAGTGAGTATGCAAAAAAAAAAGAGAAAAAAAAAGATGCGAAGCTCGCGTTGTCAGTCAAAGTAAAAAGTGGCAGCAGCTGCTGTTGCGAAGCAAGTATTGTTTTCGAAAATTTTTATCATCAGAGCTTTTCCTCCCCTCTTTCGACCTTCCGCTAAAACTCACTACGCGTTTCATCCCGTTACATATTATTATATCTTTGTAGATTATATGAAACTCGAAATGCATAGGACAGGAGTATTCCCGAGCGGTAAGTGCAGCGTAAAATCGTACGAGTTGTTGCAAACGTACCAACTGCAACGCGCCTTTACGCGATGCTACGCAGAGGTGGAACGTATGAATCACGATACCGCCTCGTAAAAGTGCTTCTGGGTTTCGCCGTTTACCAAGTTCAACGTGCAGCTTTCACCGAGCGTTGCTAATTTGAACCTTTACCTTTACTCCCCCGCTGAAACTACGCTCGGTAAACAGAAATGAGTCCCTGTAAATATTTTCATTCCACCCAACTATTATTAAACCTTTTTTTAACAGTAATTTCCCAAGTACCCGAAGCAGTATATCATTATTCTAATATCCATAAATTCAGTATAAATAGGTAGAAAAAAGCTCACCAGGCTGACTCGCGTTCTCCAGAAGCCTTGCCACTCTATCCGCACACTTTACACCGCTCCGCTGTATTCCGTGCACTGAATGTAATTGTCGACGAGCCGTCGAATGGAATTGAATTTTAGTGTAAACAAGCAAACACGGACCCCAGGCCTCCGGGGCGGTGATACTTTGAACAGTGATGTCGACGTGGTCATCGCGGTTGTTTGATTTGTCGGTCACTACGCGGCTGTAGGCAGGTAGGCACACAGGTGATCGTTGCTTTTAACTCACGTCATACGAACTAATATTTATCACCGAGTGTTCTTGAGGTTAAATAAGACCTGAGAATTCCGTCAAGGAATCAAGCACACTTGCGGTTATTGAGTAAACATAAACACCCAGCCGGGAAACTCGGTTGATAGTTACGCAGTGGATTCATTCAGTGTTCGATAAAGTTGAGGTTGATCGAACCTGCGAATATTGCGCAGAATTCGAACAAACAGCGATAAATAATCGCGCTTTTTGATCGGACGAACCCGGGTTATAAATCATCATCAGGTATTCGGTGGAAATACCGAAATCTGCACACGCACCATCGAACCCATTTTTCATTTTACGATATTCTGTCATGTATCACGATCAATGCCCGGGAAAAAAACCTGACAAATTAGAAATCGTTTATTTCTCACTTTATTCGCGGTGCAATGCGATTTTTGCCGGCCGTCTTGTTATCGGCCAGGAACGAGGAAGGGGAATTAATAAAGGACGGATCGGTGATCCTTCACAGCGTTAAATTCGGCCAAGTATCTCCGACAAGCGGTAATAAGGAGAGACCTAAGTATTTCACCGGGGAATGGAAGATACGTAATTTCGGGCTCATACAGCGGATCGTTTTTGAGACGCAACAGCTGGGTCTAAGTGCCTCGATGTAAATCAATACAATGTGGGAATAGCTGCTACCACTTTGGAGTGGCGCGAGCTGCTTCCTACGCGAAGGTGTAGGTGTAGGTGTACCTACACAATACCGAGCGTGCCTATTCATCCGTCAACGGAAATATATTCATGCCTTATCTCGTTCGGATAGTAAACGGAGCCCGTACGCAGAGTGACTAACGGCTCGTGCCGCTTTGTTAACTTCTCGTTTCTCTGTTTTCAGGGAAAGAACGAAGTTATTGCAATCACACCAAAAATGAAAAGTTGAGTTTTTACTAAATCTCGACGCTTCGAGTTACCGGATTTCAATGATTTCGGCTTTTCGAAACTTGTACCTGATTAGATATTGGCTTTGATCGGTTCGTTACTTTTTGAATCGCACAGATATCAAAATTTCAAAAAATAGAATAACAATTATGGTATCTTGAGAATGGATGATTGGATTCGAATGAAAATTGGTACAGTAAGGTTTTTTGGGTAGCTGATCACGAATCTAAAGTCAGTTCTGCAAAATCTCAAGTGGCGAATCCAATATGGCGGAAAAATAATCTAAAAATATTCGGATTTTGGTAGAATCTAGCAGATAGAGGTTTTTTTGGTTACTGATAACAAATCCAAGGTGGTGGATCCATTATAGTGGTTGAAAATAAGATAATTGTCATATTTTCATTTCGTATTGTACCTCAGGGATTTTAAATCATTAATCACGAATCTAAGTTTGTAGTTCGAAATTTAAATTGAATATTCTTAATTTTTTTTCTGTGAACTTGGAACCTGCAGTGTGAGAACGGGAGGTTCGAGTTTTTGTTTTGCTCCTCACTTTACGTCTAACTTAGACATATTTTCATCGATCGAAAACCGTTCGCTACCAATTTTCCTCTCGCGAATATTGTATCAACATGTGTTCGCACCATTTGGAATTTTGAAAATGAAACATCAGGGCCAGACATGACGTACCGTTTTCCATCGCTGGATCGTAATTAACAGCATGCGTCATCAGGGTAAAATGTCACGGCTCGGTAGGCGTTCCTAATTTTTATTTTTTTTTGTGTCTGCGAACACGAGGGTCAGAATACGGGAGATCACGATTGTTATTCAGAATGAAAAAAGGCAAACCTTTAGCGCCACAATGCAGGACCTTGCAGTACGTCGACGGTCGTGATATAAATTTGGATCGAGTACGTTTCGATTTTCTCTCAAATTCGTCAATGGCGTTCCGCAAAATCTGGCCCCAAAACCCTTTTTTATTTGAAAACGTGGTTCATTACTACGACTTCCGACTACAACTTGGGTGAAATTTGAACATTATAATGTGTAAAAAATCAACGATTCCAACGAATTTCAATGAAGTTTAGAGAAAGTGTAATGATCACTAGGGTCTATGTGTTCTTCTGGATCCTCAATTCTTTGATCGCGTATCGATCTCTCGGTATTATCCTCTGCGAGGAAATTCTTCGCCTATTCGAAAGACACCGTCGCTATTCGTTCGAGGTTTTGCTAACAAGCCGTGAGCCTGCAGTTTGAACAAAACACGCGACGATACAGGGTAGTAAAAGTAACGTTACCTGGAGCACAGGGAGTTCAGAGAGTGCAGGGACGATCCATTTCCCAGTTCCCATTCGCTCGTTGGACGATCGCCGGCGTCAGGCCGAGGAGACAATGAAGCCGAGAGGACAATGCCTGGAAGAGAATCATGTACACCAGGGCATGCTGGGACAGGGAGACGATTCAGTCAACCGGGAGCAGGTCGATGATGAGTTCCGTAGCGCTCGGCGCTCCGCAGTCGGATTTTCCATCCGGGATGCAGTGCCGGCTGCGTTTTCCAGAGAGACGAGAATAGCCGTCGTCGTCCGGCGACATGACGCATCGAAATACAGTTTGGAAAACACGCAGAGGATCCAAGCTCCGATTCTTCGCAGGAGCTGCGTAACGATTAAGGGCCGAAGACGCAATGCGACGAAGTTGCGTCTTGTTTGTTTACCGTTGTTGAAGACAGCGCTGAACAACCGCATCGTCTACCGGACGTAAAGATCGTTGGAAATTGATGAAAAATCGAGTCTCACCTCCCGATTGTTCGCAATTGTCGACGAATTTCAGGCGATGGATTTCCGCAACGGACCGATTGACCAGTAATTTGCTGATTCGGGGAACGTAATTGATTCGTCGATTGCTTCAATTATCCGCAACCGATCCCGCGGCAATTGTTACCCAACTACGTATCCCGTACAACCGTGCAACCGAATATCACGGGTTAATTGCTAACCAGATTGTTGCGTACGGTAATTCTGCTCTCGTTCGCGATTGGAACGTTAAAGTCAGCGATCAACCGCGTCGGCTGATTGTCTAAATGGTTAGGAAGGATTCCGTCGTTCTCTAAGACGGTCGGTTCGTGGTCCGTCCCTTGTGTTCGGGATCGAAATAGGTACAGAAGTTTCTTGATCGTGAAAAAATACGAATCCGTTCGATTAGAATTAGCATTCTTCCTTTGTTCGTTTGCGATTGTGAGTTGAAATCCTGAGATACCGTAGCGTGCTTCGGGATTCCGCAGATACGTTACAGCGGAATATTTTGAATGGCAAGGGTTTCCCGCAGGAGCGATGGAGGGTTGCGGGTAGCATGGTTGTCTTAGGGAAATTGGAAAGTCAAGTGACAGGCCTGGCGGGACTCCGCAGTCTAGACTCGACTGCGGAACTCCGCGGGAAGATTCAGGGCGGTTAGGCAGCCATGGCGGAAAGTAGGGTTGGTGATGTTTTGGGTCACGCTGTCGGAGCACTAAGTGGAAGGTCAGGAAAGGTTAGTTGACAACAAGGACACTTTGGAGCGTTCCGCCATTCGAGCCCCGCGACGCCCTTCTTCTGCTCCTCTCGTTTCTCTCCCCGTCGCCGTTACACCCTCGAATCTTTATCCCCTCGTGAAACGCGGCGTTTTCCACGCGTCATGACGGATGACGGACCCTCGAGCTTTGTGCGCTTTGCAGAATTTTCAAGAGCGGAGAGTGGGACGACATTTGACGTATCCGGAGTCGCTCTAGCGTCGGTAATTTGGAAAAATTTTAAACGATCACGTGCGTGTAATCACCGACGTTCGTGCGTGCCTCCCGTGGCACTAATTGCAGCACCGCGAACGTCGAGCGTGTTTCGCTCCGTTTCAAAAGTAAAACCGTAAATACGAGTCGGGAATTTTCAAAGCTTCGGTACTGGCAGGTGGGACGCGATGAGTAGTGGAAAAGAGAAGAAGGCGACCAGCCTGGCTTTGACTCCTGGCAAATATCGGATATCCGCTTCCTAGTTTTTTACCGAGAGAGATAACGTTTGCTGCACATAAATTGGCGACGGATGACGCTTTCAAATTTGCCTTTGAAACGATCGCTGCAGTGAGGAAATTTTGTACTGGAATTCTCAAAGGGTTATCGGCTGCTGTTTTTGAGCCGCTGAAACCGCGCGGGCGGAACTTTAATTGCAGTTTTTGCAACAGTCATCGATTACAACAACGTAATCAATTTTTCAGTTATCTATAATACGAGGTCGCTGAGCCCCCGAAGATCGAAACCAATCAGTGAACACCGATGACGCGTATCCCCGAGGAAACTAAGTTCGTGTTGGTGATTAATTTCAGCTGCTAATATCCCGATCGAGCCGAGAAGATCCTCCTTCGCACCTCGTTAGATCCGAACGAGAAAAAAGTGATACAAACCCCGCAGGCGGCGAAGAGCTGGAAGGAAATGGTGAAAATGTTCCATAAATGAACACATCTCTGTGTTTTATCAAATATACCGTAAGAGGTTACAAATGGTCCTCGGGAGAAATACTTTTCGTTTCTTTTCATTTCTTTTCATGGAAAAATAAGGGCTGGCTCGAGTGACGCGGGGAGATTAATACGATTTTTGAGTCGTGAAAAGCGGCCGGGCACTTCTCGCTCCTGTTACAGGATCCCCGGGAATCCCGTAGCCTAAACAATAAGCGTAATGGAAATAGAGAGAAAAAGTACGGAGTAAAGAAAAACGTTGCGAATTCCTTTCTTTACCTCGCTTTATTATTTTCTATCTCATTATCCAGCTCCTGTCTTATAGTGTATAATTATTTATCTTCTCGATGTAAACAAAATTTCGCATCTGGCGATTAATTGAATGAACAATATAAGGAACCTAGCCGTGAAGTTCAATCATATTTCTCACCCAAGAGAGACTGATGCGTTTTAATCTCGAGCCGTCGTCCGAAATTTACGTCCATCTCTTAATCGCGAGCGAGGAATGAAATGCAAAAGGTAACGCGTAAGCGGAAATTGAGGAAATGAAAAGTACTTTGACTTTAACGAGTGGGTGCCTGCGTTTTTAATCACCATTAGCCAAACGACTTCGTGACAATAACGGCGCTCCGACACTCGGAGTAAACAATTAGGCTTGCAGGCGAGCTTTCGCCCCGAGCAAACACGCCATTACGCAGCTTTGCTTAATTTCCCTCCCTTGACAATTTTTTCCTCTATCATTCTCCCTCCCCCTCTTTGTTAAATTCGACGAACAGTTTCTGGTTTTAATTATTCCTACCGCTCGGCGGAATCTTCCGATTCTTCTCAACTCACTCGTAGCTTTGTTGTTTTCTTGTTCGTGGTAATTTCGCAGCGTGCCGGTACGTTTACCACGTTAATTCGTCGCAGTGGGAGCTCCAGGACCTCTCTGGAATTAGGCGGTACGACCTGGAAAGCGGAAGCGGCGAAACGACGAGGATCGGGAAGGGTTTCTTCTCCCCTCCTCTCGAATCGTAGCCAGAGGCCGCACCATCTTCCCGGCTTCCTATCTTAGCTTATACGGGGTAGTTGTTACGTGATTACGGGCACCGCTTGAAATATCCGTTACCATAAATACACCCTCGGTCTTCCTCCTCCTCCTCCTTCTCGAATATCGAGATAGTACAGCTAGCTGTACGCTCCAACGCCCAGAGCAGCTATCTTTACCTCATAGTCCGCTGAATCCTCAGGCAAACTAGCCCAGCGATCCAAGGATCAATGCTCATTCTTGGCAAAGTTCGAAGTTCAAAGTTGGGTATAAACCGGCGGAAAATATGTGCATAAGTATTTTTTCAGCTTATCCGAATCCGTTTCAATTTTCAAGTTTAACAAATTCATACTTTTAACAGTGTCATCATCGGCCTGGCTTGATTTATCCATAAAATAAAGGGTTCAATGTTCAAGAACGTTTCGTCGCATCCTCCTTCTCTACTTCCACCCGCCTTCTGTGTATACACTCGTAACTCTACCCTTGGCTGAAATCCTTTTCCCATTCGTTTACCCCGCATCTTCGGTGTCGTCGCGGGGTGCTAACAAAGGAAGACAAGAATTGCGACGTTAATCACCCTTATCTCCTGAGAAGCTTAGGGGGCGGCTTGCCGGCAGTGACGAAGGAAAAATCAAGCCGAGAGGCGAGATGATGACCAAAAAGAGGCCTAAGCCTTATAGCCGCACGGTGACGAGCGAGCGGTGGAATTTTGCCGTTCCTGCTTTTTCCGAACTGCAAGCCCCGCCGAAATTGAGATTGATGGTAAATTGGCCGTAATTGTAAGGGTAAAAAAATAAAGGATTGATGAGGTTGCATCGCGATGATGGAGAGAATATTATCACTGAATAGAATTAATTAATAATAGGCGGTGATCGGCGTGGGTGGAGAAATTTCTCTTCTACCTCGTGGACGTAATTATTCAATTAAATAAATTGTAATTGGCAGGAGGATTTCTGATTCGTTAATACCGCTAGTTGTTACCGAATTCAGAGACAATGACTGACAAGTCGTATCGATTTGGATGCGAATCACGCGAATGGATCAACCGCCGAAGTCACGACAGCAATAAAAGGGAGGAAGAAATTCCTGCCGTTATTACAGCTGCAATATTGAATTTCTTAGCGCCTCGAGCTATACTCTTTGTTATTTGATCAGAAATCGCTGACCCTTGCGGAGGCTGCCGAATACATATCTCGGTATCTATATTCCGGCTGTGACGTCGGCTTCGGAAAAAAATTACCGTGATTCGATAAGAATGGAGGACAGCGTAGAAGAAATAACAGGGGAAAAAACAATTTACCATCCAAGTAAACTATCCGAGTATTACGAATAAATCAATTTACCCTGACGGCGATAAAAAAAATAAAAAAAATGCCTCCGACAAAAACAGATAAAAAAAGATGTGTAACCATTTGAAAAAATTTTTTTACCTCTTTGCCACAGTTAACTTCGACATTGCGCGTAATTTATTTAGAATCAATTTGCGCTCTCCGTATAATCTCGAGTGATTAACGTATTCAATCAGCAGGTAATGCTGCAGTTTATCACCGACCGCAGCACACGTGTACGTATATACGACTATTAAAATCGAATGAATTTAATGCATAAAGTAACGTAGAACCGGGCGTGGCATAACCGGTGTAATATTTGATAAGTAAATCGTAAATTTATAGAGTATAAACATAAATTATCAGGAAATGTACGGGACAGTTTTATCGAGCACATGTCTATTCGGTGTACCTAATTGTGAAGCGAAATCGTTCCCATGATTTTCGGCAATTAATATCCCGATGCAAATGCCAAAAGGGTGGACAATTTTTTCTTCGTTGCCGATAGTTCCGAAACTAAAAAAAAAAAAATTACGCCCTTTTGGCATCAGCACCACGATCTTATCTTCCGCGGGTTATGGAAAAGGATTTTGGCAGGCTACAGGACAGAATGAAAAAAAAATCAGCGTTTTACGGTCGGTTTTGGGTCTGCTAAATTCTTCCCTTAATCGTTTCGCTTATCCCAGGGCATTCGGGAGATAAGCGTGTTGAATTTTCATAACGTCCCTTAACTGCCCGGCGATCGCCGCAGCAGCACACGCCGCTTTTTGACCCGGGTCAAATATAAGCTTGCACCCTCTACCGAACCAACGAACCAGCCAGCCACCCTGCCTTCGAATCCTCGCCACTTTTTCCCAGGCCGAGCTTCCGCGGGTGAAAATATTAAACGATCCCCATTAGACGCAGGCGTAGGACCCACGGCCTCTGTTTTTTTTCCGGTTTATTTTTATTTTTTCATTTCTCTTTTATTTATTTATTTTTTTTGCCACCCGTGCGAAATTGCCGCGGCTATTGGCCAAGATCGATCCCGATCGCCCTCCAGGCCCTCCGAGCTAACGACCTTGCAACAGGACACGTGTTTCGCACAATTAGACAATAATAACCGGTACCGTTAAGCTCCCTTTGCCCTCTAATAACGCGTTGTGAATCGACTGGAAACATTAAATTGTTCGTGCACTACTATTTTCGAGATCAAGGAGAATTGGGGGGGAGGGGGGGGGGGGGGGGAGGGAAGAAAGCGAAGGAAAAATTGACGTGTTTCTTCCACGTGGCAGTGCCACTACCACTTCCGTACTTGAGGGCTCTCACAAGCTTCGAAAAAGTTCAAATACTTTAGATTGAGCTATTTTTGAGAATGGTTTTTTTTTTTTTTTTTCTTACTAGAACGAAGGCTTGAATTCTGAAACGTGACAGTGGAGTAGACGCTGCACGAGTCGTAATTTCACTTTTATACAATTCAGCATTTCCGTATTGCCACTGATCGTGAGACATCCTCAAACAAATACAAACTTGTATGTACAAGTTTTTCTCCCAAGTTTCTAAAACCTGACATTGGAGAGGGATAAAATGTTTCCATGGTGAATTGGGTGGAGTGTGGAAGGTAATAAAAGGGGGAAAACTGAACGGCGTAAATTCCCACACGAGGGGAGAGTAGAGAGAAGGAGGAAATATGCTACTGGGGGGAGATAAATAAAATATGTCTCTTGAATTAGTTGCACTCCGTGGCAAATGCAGGCCAGGGGTATAAATCCCGTTGTTACCAACTTGCCGGTGCCAGAGCTGTGCGTTGAAATTCTGCGTTTTTATTATAATATACAGCGTGGTCGAGTTGCCGGAGCATCGTGCATTGCATGCAGAATAATGCCTGAACGTGGAAATAAATTAGATGAAAATGAGGAGTTTCCGTAGTGCAGGGATCGAAGGAATTCCTTTCCGCGAAGCAACGTTTTACCAAAAATCATCATCCTCGCAATTTTTTTTTCTTTTTACTCTCTGGCTGACTTTTACGCTCTCTACAGCTGCAGGTTTCATCCGACTGCCGTATAAAAATAGCGGAATAAGAGGGCCGACCCCGTTTCATTCAATTCCGAGGTCATTATCGTTCAGGCTGGCCATTGCGATACAGAAAAAGGTGATCGCCGTCTCCCGATTTTTGCCAAAATAGCTCCACCCTCTCGTTTCATCATTTTCAACCCCTCGTGTTTCTGCAAGCTCATACAAGGGCGATTCGAAGAAAGTAAACGAGAGCGAACATGACGAGTGCAGAAACCGGAAGTACAGAATTCGTCCGACCGGACTCAGCCCCGAATATGCGAATCGCAACGCACAGCGCGCGATATCACGGCTCTAACGCAAGTTTCAACCCCATCGTCAGCGTCGTTCACGGTCTGGTGGGTCGTGCAGAGCTCCTCGAGATTGTACACAAGTGCTCGTCGCTATGCATTTCAATCGGCTACTTAACCACAGCCCGAGGATAGCCGGCTTTCGTACCCGGTGCCGGTGTAATTCCGCGGCATTATTTCCGCTTTCCCAGATACAATGGCTGTTTTCAAACTCGCCTCGTCCTCGCCGCAACTCGCGTATTTACGCCGCGTATCCCTTCGATCCAGATCCGTCGTGTGGACATTCGGGCAAGGAGAAATCGGGTTTGAACGTTGACACAAGTATACCTGAGATGAACGAAATTGATCGATAACAAAAGTAGTACAAAAAAAAAAAACAATCCGCTTACTAGGTGATTTCGATCGCCTTCGGATATCCCAACAATAAAAGCCAACAAAGAGCAGCTTCAACTGTGAAAAAATTAGAAACGACAAAATGTCAGGGTTTCTGAGAATACGTTTTAACGCGTGGATGGATGAGACAGAATTTTAAGGACCCAGGGATAGGAGAGGAGGCGAAATCGTGTCATCCTCCTTGCGAGACGAGAGACAGTCAAAGCACGAGTGTGCAAGTGCCAAGGAGCTTAGTCAGCAAGGCAGAGACAACTGTAAACTGTGCAGAGGTGGTACAACGTCGTCTTGTGTAGCCGGGTTCTGCACCCCTCGTCTTTCCCGCCCCTCGGCCCATCCCTGCATTATTCATTGCAGCCGGGAATTATGAGCTACGAGGCGTTCTACGTTTTACTCATTGTTGGTGCAAACTGCAGTGAGAGCATTCCTTAGCTCGTTTCGAGCGATGATGTTATTTCGCTTAAAGACCGGGAAAAAGGTCCAGCCTTCAAGAACGCCTTGTCTCTTCAATAATCCTCAACGTCTATGAATTTTCTGTTTGTCGTTGAGCAGGTGAACCCTTTCCTGTAATATCAAGTCATTCAAAGTCAAATAATCATGCAAGGGTGTAGCGGGCGAAGAAAGATCAGAAAGATCGTTGATCCAGCGATTTACAATCCTCTAAAAATAAGTCAACAAAAGTATTTATCGAGAGAACAGAGGCTTGGGAAATGCGACGAAAATCTAGCCGTCGGACAGGTTCGTTTCAGCGTGTGTCGCATGACAACGTTTCTCACAGCGAACCAATTTCCGGGGGAACCGCATACCTACCCCCGGTGACCAACGATATTATTTACTAATTCAATGTTGGTGGCAAAATTGAATTATGCGCACGAAACATGAGCCCGCCTAGCTAGCGCCTGGGGGTTAAATTAATAGTTTTCACGAGGAAGGAACATCGCGCGCCGTTGCTGCTGCTCGACGCAGTATGGATATTGGACACCGACTGCCAGCCACCCTCGACGCCCTGGCAACCCGACCGGCAATACATCAGACCTGTCCAGTGGTAATATACCGCTTGGTCAGCCTGTTTAGTAGTAATAAACCGTGAAGTCAGCCGGCCGGAGTTCGCCGTTCGCATTCGACATACTCTGCAATTCTTTGCGGTCTCTGCAGTCAAGAACGCATCGGCGTACGGTACAGGAAAGAAGTGAAAAATAAGAAAAGAATGTATATAGTAAAACGACGGAACATGGCCTGAAATAGTAGAATCGAATTCTATGTAGTAGCATTTTTCGACGTGGAATAGAAGATCCAAAGTGTTGTAGAATAATTCGCTAGAAAAATCGCGTCATTTGAAAAAAATTTTCTTTGTTGTATTTAACTGAAAAAATGTAATAATTTATGCGCTTTCGGTGGATCAGGGCTAATTGTTTCACTTGTTTACGAATTATTTGCAAATTGCGTGAAATAAATATCTGACCACTTTCATACGTTTTTTTAAACACAGTAGTTTAGCAATCAATATTTTTATACACCCAAAATATTTTCTAGTAAATACAGGAACTGTGTTAAGAAAATTCGTCGCATACGATTCGAAGAGAATTCGAATGCTAAGCAAATGAGCTAGAATTCATGAAAATTTAGAGTTTCTGTTGCCAGAAGAGAACTACAACAGCTACAATAACTCTCTTTCATTTTTAATTACATTCAATCGGATTTTCTGCTGCCACATGCTTCGCACCGTTATTCCAATTTTTCTTTTTTTACATACTCTCGACACGTTTTTTTGGTCACAACGTCCAGCCATTGCGGCTTTACAAGAGTTTGTTAACCGTGATGACCAGAGAAAAATTTGTCGAATCGACATCGGCGACCGCTGTGGCGGTTCTCTCCCCGTCTCTCCTTCTCTCCTTTCCGCAGCGTTATCTGTACTCTTTATCTCTCCGTTCGGGGCTTGTTTTCTCTGAACTTTTTCACCGTCGAACAAAAGCCCTTCGCCTGGCTGCGATTTGTTTCCTTTCGATTAGTATCGAATCGAACCGAAAGCGATATTTATCGCAAGGCTCTCCGCAAGCCGGGGGCTCTTTTTCCCGGGGATAAATTCCCCCGAGCTGCCGCCCGGCCGTCCTCTCTATACGCGATTTGTTTCCTTGTCCCGCTTTTCCGATCGCTTTAACGCCCCCATCCTCCTTAAACCCCGAATCTCCTAATCTCACAAATAATTGTAGATAAAACAGGTAGAAGGGTCCAACGATCCGCGTAATAAAGATTTTTCAGCACACCTACAACGTACAGAAACAAAAAGTGCTAAACGAAAGATTCAAAGGGTCTGCCCAACGATTATCTACACAGTTAAAATAATTGAAGAAAAAAAATAAAAAATTCACGTGGTAACGGAACAAATTTTAAGACACTGTATTTTTCTGTAAACACCTGATTATATTTTTAAAACATTTGCGTTAAATTACATTATTCTAACATTTTTTTCACTGAAAAATTCAAGAGCATGAATTTCTTGAGAAGAACTTCATCAATTGATGAATCACAAGACGTTATTTGTCAATTGAAACGGTTCTTCATACTGGATTTTTTTTTCAACAATTAACAGGTCCAAGACTAAAATCTCTCAGATAATTCACAGCTAATTTAATTATAAACAAACCAAGCTATTTCTATCACAGTCGAACTGTATTCAACTTATGCAGATGAAATTTTCAGTTCTTTGAAAATTTGTTGATGCAGTTTCGACCGTTCCATCGTCTGACCTTTCCACTTTTCTCCCCACACGAACAACACGATTCCCTGTGATTGTGACAAATGTCTAGAGATTTATAGATTAAAAAAACAAACGACTTTCTCTTATACTCGTAATGAACTTGATCTCCCTCAGTTATCCGTTTAAAATTTTGTCCCGTCACGTATTTTGAGCCTGACTACAATTCCCGCCAACTTCGGAAGCGTCGCATGCCTCTGCAGGGGGATGAAATAGCCGGGGGTGGGGGAAAAGGGCTGTAAAAGTTTCCCGAACACCGAACAACGACGATAGTTCAGCCATAGACGGACTCCGCTCGTTCGTGCGTGTTCAGCCTCCAGCCTCTCGGCTGTAATACGTAACCCCGGCATAACTGGTCCATGCATTATGCCGGATGGCCGTGCTGGTGCAGCATCCGCGATTCTGGCGCACCTATGTATGCGCGTATGTACGTGCAGGTACAAAGCCATGTGTTAGCGGGAATAACGTCCGTGTCAACGACTCCGTGCCGTCGGTGCACGAGGGTCGAGTCCGCGGTATGTTTCTGGCTGCAATCCAACACCGGTAACTGTCCTATTAATGAAGTTTTATTATTATTTACTGCCGACGCCCCGTAATTAACGAGCCAAACTCCCACGGACTGGTCACAGTTATTCTCCCCGCGATATCCGACGACGCCGGAAACTAAGTCGGGCTACTCAATGGACTCGCCGCGGTGCTCTGTTACCAAAGTTTTGTAACAGGGAAATACGCGGCTCATTAAGGGAGGGGGGTACCTATTTTTACGATTTTTTTTAAAAGGAAGCTGAAAATATTTGGAGGAATTTGAGTTTGAGGGATTTACTGTTTACAGTTTGAAGGTCATTTTTTCATTTTTTTTATTGAAGTTGTTGTAATTGTTGTAAATAAAGTGTAAGCGTTGTCATTGACTAAAAAAAAAAATTCCTAAAAATAGGTATGATTTTAGAATTTCACGTCGTCGCTCACATTAAGTTGTAGGTGCTATATTAAGGTTAAAAAATAGAGAAAATTGATCAAAAGATTCGTTTAGTAAGCTTCTGTTTCTTTTTTCGGGTTCCGTTTATCGCCACGTTTCCTGCGCAAGTACAGATCAAGAGTTTTTTTCTTTCGTATACGGTGTCGGGAAATTTAGATAAAAAGTTGCGATCTTATCGGTCGTTGGGAGTTTCTTTTTACGACGATTTAACCGAGCGAGTTGTGTGCAGCTGAAAGAAACTTTCAACTAATTTACGAGATGGGGGCTTAAACGTATAATTGAAAAGAATTTCACCTGATTTGAGACTGCAGAAGTTCTTCATTACTGCGCAAAGTCTGCCCTGCAGTATAATGTAAAATTACTAACCCGCTCTCATTGAAATACCAAGCATCGATTTGCCCCCGGCTCCCGAGCCTCGTATTGTGTACTTAAATAAAAAAAGAAAAAAAAAGAGAGATGCCTATGTTTACGACGCTGTCTTAATCTCGCAATCAACCGCGATTATCGCGCCCGATCGATACAAAAGTATACAAGCAACCACTTCGTCGGCTTTGCAATCTACTGGAAGGAAGTATTATACTTTGATGACATTCTTTTTTATTGGCAAACAATCTACCGCGTAATGGTCGAGAAGAATCCTCTGGATATACTTCTTTATCCCTCTTCGTGCAACAAACTTTCGGCATAATATCGTAATATCCACGATCGTTGTTTCGCTGGTACGTATAAGCATGAAGCACCCGACGATGAATTGATCGATTCTCGAACGTCATACGTATAGATCGGACGGTTATTTTCAGAACAAACTCCCGTATGTTGATTCAGCATAGTACAAGCTTCGGGGCTGATAGTTTTTTCAATCAGAGATAATTGAAAATAAACCTTGTGTTGATTTTCGTTGAAATATTCATCCAAAACTTCAGGCTTCCTTTTCTTACAATAAAATTCCTGAGAAATTTTACAAATAACGGAAGACGACTTATCACCGAAGGAGTAAATTTTTGGCCATTTTTCTCTTGTCAGCGTTGCCAGATCTCGAACGGAGTCCTGGCTCTCTGCAATATCGCGTACACCTCGAAAACGCGAGTACATACTTATCTGCCACTTGAACGGAGATATGGAGCTGAGTTATGGGGGTGGGGCAGGATGTACGCATATTCCCATTTAACGTGGATGCACATAGGTATTGCATATCCGAAGCAGGTCTGGAACTTGGCGTTCCTGTTTAATGCGGCGTGTCTAGTCTCTGCGTTATAAGCGCGAGTGCCAGAAGCCGTCGATCAATCTTTTCCCGTTGCTGCTTATAGGGGAGTTTTGATTTCCGCGGCTCTCGTAAGTCGAGTCATGAGCCATTCGACGCCATTTCATTCCGGAATCACTGCCAGGATCGGGATTAAAATGTTCGAATACCGAGCACAGTTACACTCCCTGATCATTGCCTTCCCCTTGGTTCGAATTTTTTTAATTAGATCAAGATCGCGAGCGTAATTAGATGATCGGTTCCGTCAAACTTCTCCGAAGTTTAATTGCCGCGTGATTGTACTTGCGGGGTGAACTTTCCAATCGCGGGTCCACGTTCGTGTCACTGTTTTGCAACTAACTAGCTGTTGGACCGACCGTCAATTAGCAGGGCTGAGTTGACGTCAATTAGTCACTTTTTACCACGCTGCAACGAAGTAATTAAAAAATGAAATTGATTAAACTCCTCGGAAACTGAATACCGGGTTTAAATTCTCGGGTGTATCTCACATGTCAGGTTGAATTAAATCGTTGCAGCTTACGCTTGGAGCTTCCACCTTGAAATGAGTTATGAATATGAACGAAAAATGGCGAACGCCTTATCCCTGTAAGCTCGCGACTGCGTCACGAGTGAAAAATGAGCCTCACACGAAATTGCATTATTTCTCTGAGAAGATGCGAGATATGCTCGAGTCGCGACGGGCGAAGGTCGCGTGATCGAAAGGCGCATAAGCGTGAGTTACTCGCATGGCAGCAAGCCATCCTGACACCCCGTCGTCCAAAAAGGACAGGAACAGCAGCCGAGAGAACCGAGTTAGGAAAATAAACATTTTCCGACGATTTACCACCGCGAGTTTAGAATCCGTCAAGTTCACTTCCACACGACGTGACGCTTCGCGGAACCTCGTACACTTCGGAGTTTCCCTGTATAAACTCACTCGTATCGCACGGCAACAATTGTTTCTATTTTAACACTCCGGAAAGTTCACCCTCGCTTTTCCAGTAACGACGTTAACGCGACGTTAAACTCGGCATGATGCTTCAGTTGTGCCCTCACGCATAGTTGCTTCAAAGATTTCAATTGGAAGGCAGCTCTTTCATTACACCGTAAAACATGTCACTGTTGAAATATTGTAAAACGATCTTCTTGTCGACTTGGTAATTCAACATCAGATAGCGGTGGATTGACACCGTGTTACAATTATCCACAGGAGTTCCTAAAGATTCTGAGGAAATTTACCGCATTGGTAGCGTCGTTGAGTATTTTAATGATAATGATCAAACCTTGACCGTAAACATAATGCAAGAGCAATTTATCTATGATCAGTGATACCTTGAATGATGGAATTTTGTTTAAATTACGAACAATTTCTTGGTCCAACGGGTGAAAAATTTGGTTGAATCTGCGTTCCACTCTGTTAAAGTTCTTCAGTTCCGCTACCATGTCTGAGCTCAATTTTCCGTACCGATAATTATCCGTCGTAGACACGTCATGTTACACTGATCACGAGGAAGAGCACGAGGCTCACCCTCGTCCGTCCCTTCGCCGATTCACTCGGTCGAAAATCCCTCAGAGATCCTCTCCGCGACGCCGAGGGCAGAAATGGTTAATCAAGATTTGTGGGGCCGACGACCGAAGGCTGTACGGTCGGGTCGCGGAGTTGACGTTGCGGCATAGGGTTGAAGGCGAGAGGGCAGGGCGTACACGCGTGATAAATTCTGATTGATCTTCTCCCCACGCATCTGAATCCGAAGAGAGAGATAAGAAAAAAAAAAAAAAAAAAAAACAACGATAACGAAAAAAAGAACTCCTTCCGCTGTTACGGGGGTGACATGTTTCCGGAAAGTGGCGGCTCGGGGATGTCTAAGTTGGATTTATCACCTTCTTACCAAGGCCACCGTCAGATAACCGAGACGCGAAGTGATGTGGGAGTTTCGAGTCTCGGAGTATGGAAACTCCACGGGGAAAACGAGGAGCTCGTTACTTTCACGGATTGAATGCTGGGAATTGGAATTGAACCGGTCGCCGACTCTGAATCTAGTAAAACTCAATTAATATCGTCGAAGCATAGAAATGTGGAAGGGCTCTTTCACTCCATCAGGATCATTCCTCGACTCCGTGCAGATTCTAACGGGTCTTTTATGTATTTTTTTCTGTTACAGGATATCAGCGCCGTTCCAGGTTGTCGCAGTGGCCCTGATCCTCGCCGGTACCATTTCCGCCCTAATTGGTCACTGCTACTCTGATTACAGGACCCTGATTGCCTGCGGCCTGTTTCTTCTCGGCGGTAAGTGATTACACGTGCTCTTTCAAAGCCGGGCTGGTACCGGCTCTTCATTATTCTCTCTATTGACGGGGAAGATTGGATAAACGGCTTTCCATTACCTCCAGATGCGTGAAAAATGAAGCACGATTAACGGTAATGCCAGCGAATTTAACCATTCGTTTTATCTTTAAACGGAACCTACGTTGCGGATTTTCTCCCCTGGGATGGAATGCGTCGCAACGACGATGACGCGGTAAATTACTGCCTGCAACTTTTTCGTCATCGGGGAATTACAGGAAGAAGAAGGAAAGAACAAGACGCGTCCGTTTTCAATCGGTGTTATGGTGTAATTATTTTTACACGAGATATCTTCTTCGACGAATCAACGAAACAATTCCCTAAGGAATTCATCATCGGCGGGTCGATTAATGAAATGAGAATGATGATTAATGTCTGAATTCCTGTAATCGGTTCGTCGACTCTTCTCTACCCGAGAAAGAAGGTTACGAGCTGTTCGACGGCGACCATCACGGGCAGCTCGAGTTAAAAGATAAAAGGAACTGCTTCCGTCTGAGAAGCGAAGTAAACCGAGTCCAAAGCCAAGTGAAAAAGCAAGCGTCTGGGTAAAAAAGGAGTCGGTGGTCGTTGCGATCGGGGTGCTGGTCACGTTCGGCTAAAACTCGACCCTCCGCCACCTCCACCAGAAACGATCCGTTGTATCAGGCTCACTTTCGGTTGCGGTGGTGGCAACGATACAATACTTGATCTTTCGCACCTACGGTGCCCAACGCGAACTCTTTTGTATGCGAGGATGTGCCTTCGCGGCGTTAACCGTCGGTGTGTATTTCACCGCGTTCCTCGTAGCCGCGGCGGGTCGAGCCTCCTGCAGGAACAATACTTAATGGCCCGACACCCTGCGCCCCGTACAATAGACGAGAAGAGTTAACCCTATGAGATAGTGTCTTCGGCGTGCGGTCGCACAATGCGAGTGAATTCGTTTGCAGCGCTGGAAGCACGGATACGTTGTTATAACTTATCCGGAACGAGGCGTCTTGGCGGGTGAATTTTATCTCGAGATCGGCGGACGATCTTGTCCCGAAGAATCGGATCCTCGCTGGGAAGCCTCGCGGTTTCGGAGTCGCGTCATTGCCGTTATTAAACCTGCTTCTATTCGCCTTTTCGTCGCTCCTAGCTGCTAATTGTGTTTAATTATTAATCAGGAAACTCGGAGGGTCTTGTTCTCAACTCGACGCGCAGCCGCGTCGCTCGCCTTACGATCGAATATTATCGCCTCTACGGGCAGAGAACTACCCCTTTAATTAGTAAAGCCCCGCGGATCATCGGCGCGGCCTAATTACGCCGGCTGCAGGGCGAGACGGGGCGAGATAGTCGGAGGGATGGGAATTGAAAATCTCTTGAATCGGGGTATTCTTACAGCCTGCAGCGTCCGCTTCGACCTATTCTTCATTGGCTTCGATAAAATGATTAACGAGCTCGTTTGGACACGTAATGCTCCTGCCGTTCTTTCCAACTCCAAGACTTACATTCACCCGCGGAATTAATTCATCTAATCTCATTTATTCAAGCTCCTTCAAACCGAACACTCCACTCTCTCTCTCTTTCCCTTTTTCTCACTCCAGATTTTTCAGTGCCACATCGACTATGGCGGATTCTGCACTATTACAACGTAGCTGGGCTTAAAGTAGATCCGTCGCTGTTACGTTTTTAAAAATATTTGCGAAACTAAATCAGTTCTAAGGTCAGGGTCAAAAACTTTTCCCTTTTTATTTCGTTTTACACCGAGTTATTGGAGAAGAAATTAGACAGAATCGATTTTCCGATTGCTCCATGAATCCGTGAATGAATCGAGTGAATATTTTTTTGCTGAGAATTCAGAGCTAAACGCGACCAACGACATTTACTTCCTGCAGGTTCCTATACCCGTGTTTCCGGGGCGAACCGAGGGGTCTAGTTGGAGTACATGTCGCCTATCTAACTCGATAAAGTTAATCCTCGGAATCCGAGAAATTCGGACGCAATTCTTACGCGAGGAGCAAGGAGGAAGGTGGAGCGGAAGGAGAACCGCCCACCCTTTGGCGGGTTGTAAGCTCGTTATAAATCAGTCCGACTGAAGCCCCGACGTCTTATCCAAGTCCGGATACAGTCCAGTTTCCTTAGCTTTGCTGCCGATAAGAGAAATAATTACGAGGAACACCCCGCGGGGCTGCGGGACCTAAAATCCGATCCTGTAGTGTAAAGGGGAATGGTTTGACCTGGTCCCTGCAGCCTAAAAATCATAACTTTCTTGTCGTAGGAGAAAACACAAATTACGGGAAGACTAAAGAAACGCAGCGAGCTGACCGTACGTGAACGCAATTTGGAGCGTGTATCATCTTGCGCTGCGATAACTTTGCATTACAATAATATATATTAGCGAAGACCAAGGATTTCCCACCGTACATTTATATCCCCATGAAAGCCCCGGCTGAACTGCCCCCCTTGGGCTATCCATTTCAGCCCATATATTTCAATGTGCAAATGTTCCGGACCAAAGATAAACGCGAACATTTTCATTAATTCTTTTTCTCTCTTTCTCACTGCACTGCGCTTGTTACCCCATTTTTGTTCCCTTTTTTTTCACTCTCCGTCTCTCTCTTTTTCCGCCTCTCATTATTATTTATAACCACAGTACGCCCGTTAAAGCCGAAAACATTTCTCTCCTTTAATACGATCGCGTTACATTGCCACAGACCGCAAAAACGTTAGTGCGGAGGTAATTCCTGTGGAATCGATTCTGGTCCTTTGTAACTTCAACCTTACAGAACGGTAATTGGAACGGATGACCGACGGACCGATCGAATACCTCGAAACAAACCGAGATAAGAATGCTTGTGCGGTAAATCCCTGGGAGATATCTCGTCAAGATTGGTATTCACGAATGCCGGAGGAGTGTGAAATGACGTAATCGAATTTCGGTACGGGAGAAAGCCGGGATGACGAAGGAGCCGAGGGACGTGGCAGGTAACCGAGTACATCCTTGCTAAGTCGATTAGTATTTGTTAAGCGAAGGACGAAGTTATTTCACGGGGAACACACGCGGTCCCGAGGCTTGAATATCGTTACGCACACCGCGTTCCTTCAAATCAGCAAATCAATTTTACCAAAGTTCGTAACGTCGTTAGAGGAACAACAAGCCGACTTCGTCCCGCGACGAGGAGACGACGACGCCTCGTCCATGCAACGCGAGTATGAATAAGAATACCCGATCCGACGGGAATTAGGTACGCTCGAGTCTAGCAAAATCTCTGTTTCCCCCCGGCTTCCTTGTTCTAGATTTCCACTGTACGTTTGAGAGGGAATTGGCATGCTCCGAGTAGCACAATGCAACAGACGCACAATCAGTTCACAATGCAGTCACAAGCGGAGTCGGGAGGACGACGACCGTTCGTTCATTAGAGCTTGCATTCCTCATTGCGGGGGCACGGAGCTTACCGAGTACCCGAATAACACCGGCGTTTAATCGAGCGGGAAAATCGAAATCGAAATCGAAGTCGAGGGAGAGTCGATATCATTCGCTGTCCCGGGACGTACGTTTCTACAAGACCAGAGAAGGAGGCGAGCACAAAAAAAAATTACGAGAAATTCACTCGGCAAGGAATTCCCCAAGGAGGAGAAATTCGAGATCCGATCGAGAGCCGCGACGCTGAGAAATCGGACGCTAGACTCATTTTTGCGTGGGTGGGTGGCTGTAACTTTCCAGCTGACCTGTATACTATTTCGGTATTTCTGCTCGTTGGATGCCCGGTCTGTTTTTCTCCGTTACACAATGAAACCACCGTCGTTATCCGCGATGCGAAGACGAATGCGGGAGCCGGAAGAGTGCTGCTGAAGTTTGGAAGGGTGGGCACTCTACTCGATTGTGAAGCTTATACGCGGAGATCCGGCTTTCAAGTCCCGTTAAAACTGCATCGCCCTTCCGACCCTTGAACCTTTGTTCGAGCGGAATCGAGCAAGCTGGTACATCGATGCGAGTAATATCGATCTTGAAAAATGAGGGGAGGAGATAAAAGCTGCACAGCATCGACGGGGGAAAACCGTGCGAACACATTCTCCGTACGGCGAGGATTTCATTAACGGGAAAATTTCGTCTCTGCAACTGCAGCAAATTGCATGTCGCGTGATAATAAGCCTGCAGTTAGCTGGCGGGACGAAAATGTGGAGAAACGAGTTTCCCTCACTCTCGCCCTTTGTTCCTGCCAGGTACGTACACATAGGTACACGTCTACCCACTCGGGGCTCGAAAAGCTTCGCGCTGCGCGTCAAAGCTCGTATTAAAAATTTTAAATACCATATACGGAGTCCAACTGCTCGTTTGGTACACGGTGAATTCTATGCGGAAGAGAACAAGGAGATAATTCCTACCCTCCGCAGTCTTTTCACAACATACCTCTACACGCACGTGCCTCTCGTGCTCCTGCCATCGACAATTGGCGCTCTAGAGTCGCCCGTAAAGCTTCGCGTGTACGTGCATGTACGTATTTTTTCATACTCGATACGTATAGGTAGGTAGGTATGTGTACATGTATATGGGAATTTTTTTCATTATGCACAGTGGGTAATAAACGTCGGAGGCAATAACGAACGCGAAAACGATATGAAAAAAGTGGAGCACACACGGCGATATATCGAGACGCAAGTGCGCGAGGGCGGGGGGAGTGAGAGGGGGCGCTTATAGTCGGTTACGCCGGGGTTAAACGGGGAAAATTCTATATCTGCGGGCGGTTGGGCGAGTGAAGTAACGGCGTTTAGCCGGGCAACTCCGGCGGAGGCGTGGAATTATAAATTGTTTCAGCATAGTTACAATTGTTTCTGCGAAGGGTGCGAAGGCGAAACGGCAAGCTACGCGAACCGCGGCCCTCTCGGAGTCTCGCTGATTTCACCGGAGTGCGGTCGCACAAAATTGATGTCTGTTTGCTCGCTTCTAATACCCACCTTCTCCTAATGATAGATCCACGGGTCAGATTCACCGACTGTTACGGTTTCGACTTGACGCGACGCGATGAGCCGCCCTGAAAATTAACCCCCTGACGGAAATCGTACTCCGAAGATGTTCGACAGACCAGTTACGGCGTTTGAATGAAGATCACAAATTCGTTACGATATAAAGAAAAACAAATATGTATTCTACCGTTGCTCGTCGCCTGGAATTGAGTTAGAAACGTCAGGTTTTTGAGAACTCGATTTCTGGAAGTTCGGTGAAAACTCAGACCAAAAAAAGAATATGTCTCTACGAAAAAGAAAAATGAGAAGAGAGAACCATTGGACGAACATCCGACAGTTGATGCAACGTTCGGGGATGATTTCAGTCGAACGAGCAGTTTCTGAGAGTTGATCGAATTAATTCCTGAGATCCGATTCGGAGATCGTTGTACCGAATCCTGCTTTGCGTACATATGACGCGATCGAAACTTGACGCTGATATGTACGATTCGACGTGTAACGAGCTGGGTTTTGACTCTGGCCGAATATAACTTCCCCGGTTTGTGTTCGGCTCGGATAATCCGAACACGTATCACTGCAGATACGTACGGATGAATAATTATTTGCAGAGTGTTGCGGATCGTTATCTAAGCCTCAAACTCGGATCAGCTTGTTTGTTGGTCTATAATCAGCCGAATATAAGCCGGGTGAAATCAAGCTCACGTATGATGGTCCATGCGGGCGGCTGGCGTTGCGGTCAGGATGCAGGGTCCACACAACAAACCCCTAATTTCGAGGAAATTGCTCCGATTCACGATACCGCCCATCAACCTCGGAGGGGTTCCTCCCCCGACGGGAGTCATGATATCTCCATTACTGCAACTAACGTATTTACCGAACGCTGATTTCAGCCTTGTCTCCGCACGCAGCTATAATCATTACACGTGGTAGAAAATTAATCGTACGAATACGCACACGCGTGTGCAGCGTAACTCGATTTCCGTCATCTGATCAAGCGATGTATCCAGCACTTAATATTTGTATGCACGTTTCAAACGAATTACACCCAACTTTTCCTGCAAAGTGGTTTAGGGAATAGAATCACTCCGAAAGTCTGTTACTCAGTTAATCTGTACCTACTCTGTCACCTGAACACTCTTCAACTATTATATTTTCTACTTGCGTTTTTTTTTCGAGTATCAATTTAGCCGCGATAATGGACGCGGACTTTCTCCACACTAGCCTGTTCTCATTGCGATATTTTCATGCGGTATTGTACGGGGAAAACGCAAGTCGGAGGTGACCTGGGTGCCTGCTCTGTTGGCCGGCGAACGCTTTGAAAACTTGGCTAATTACTACGTGATCGGTAATTGCGGAGGTGAGTGCACGGCGAGGCAGTTCCAATTGTAAGCGACGAGACATCGCGTGTGTGAGGAACCTTAGGTTACGTGGAGGACGTGCCAACATTTTACGATTCGATTCTTTGCCTTTGGAAAAGCTCCGGCGTTGCGTTAGGCGCGTAAAAATTTCGTCGAAAGACTTTTTCTGCGTGGGGTGATCAATGCGACGGTGGTGAAAACAAAACGAGCAGAAAAATTCGAAGGAGAGAAAAAAAATTCAGCCGGTACCGCGTCGCTGATTTACGCCCGGGTGAAGTTAAGCTTCCAGTTTAATTCTTCCATGGTATAATTTTTCTCAAGTCAGGCAGGTACGCCGAGTCGTTTCGTCGTAATGATTCTTGATCACTTTGGGTTGTTCGGTGTCATTAAGCCCGGTCGCGATCATTAGGGATCACGGTCCATTAATTTATAAAAACTTTCCGAATTGCTTCTCACGGTCGCCCGTCGCGATGACCCTCGACTCTAACGACTTCCCACCGCAAACTTCACGCGGTACTTCGCGTCAAAGTCGAAGGAAAATACATTCTTTATCGCTTAGCGCGGTGCGCCATGATTAATTCTCGGAGGACAAACGCCGCCGTCGTTCATTGTCGGTGAGAATTTCTCAAAACGACGACACCGAGTCGCAAAAACTCCTCTCTCGAAGACCTCGAGCAGAAATAATATACCGCGGATGTAAGCCGAATGGCTCGGGAATTCGATCGCATCAGGGTTTGAACCGGGCCCGGCAGGTGGCGATGAGGATCCTGGCTCGGCTGGTCCTTGTGCTGCTCCAGATCCTCGAGCGAAGGCTGCAGGAGAGACTGCCCTGCGGTTCTCCAATGCCCGATAGATAACTGCTTGAAACCGCTTGGTCAGTAGATATTGGGAATTATTACCCCGGCGGTGGTACAGTTCGCCAGAAAAGCACCACTCACGTGCCAAGGAAATGCGGTTTCGCCCCGTCTCTTATTTTCCCTTAGCGGGTTGACGGGGGTGGGGGTAGACGTTGCTGCGGGCTCCGTTTTTACGACGGAGAAGGAAAATCCAGTTTCGTACGATTACAAGGAAACGAAAAATTCCCCGGCTTAAGACGCTGCGCGATTCTGATCGCTGCTTGCGAAACACTCGTGGGTACGAAGTGGATGGAAACCGGTGTTGTAACCATAGAAACCATAGCGTCAGTCCGATCCCTCCTCGTCTCTTGGATTTTCGTCCTTTGTACATTAATCCTTGGCTCTGGCGCAATGATTTTAATGCTCGACCCACATTTTTGAATCTTTACGGATCTGGGTATATTACATTCCCCTTCCTGATTCGCGCGAAACGATCCGCGGAACTCGAGTCGATTTCGAAACATACTTTTTTTTTTGGACTTTGCAAACCTTTTCCGCACCTGAGCTACCCCTAAAATATTATAAGCAATTTTGAAAACAGCGAAAGATTGAACGCTACCGCTTTTTTATCGTTGCGCTTTCTCCTGCAGCGTGACGTCATCCGCGTCGAGCGAATCGCGAATGGGTTTTAGTTAAAAGGCGGGTAATCAGAGGAACACATGATCTGTAACTTGTATGTGAGAAACTCTACAAATATGAGATTGGGGGACGATCATTCGCTCGAGAAAGTAAATTTAACCGTCGAAAGCCAAATTGTAATTCCATCCAATTCTGAAATCACTGGAGGACATGGCCTCGAACATCAGGAAACGATGTTCGGAAATCGGGAATAATATTAAAAATATATGACAAGGTATAACATAAATCCACATAGATCGCTGGGAATCAATGATAACGAATTGAAGTCATTCATTCAATTCCCACGGAGCACAGATCGCCTATCGGCCGAGACAAACGGGAATTAATATATACACGGTAAAAAAAAAAAAAAAAATGTCCCAGCAGGTCCGCTAAAATTTTTCGGTCGATTTAATCATTTTTTAATGAATCGCTAAGTAAAAAAGAAAGTACTAAGAACAAATTAAATTCAGATATGACAACTTGAGTGTTAAAGTTACAATAATTTATGTCACATTTACTAACAGATATGTAACAAATAATACTTATAAACATGATATGGACCTGCCGGAACATTACGTTTAGTTAAATTTTTCCAACAGTGTACGACCCATACTATATACTTGTTACGTCATCATTCGTGCCTGATACAGCATAACGTATTACTGTAAGCCGTAACTCGAGTCGTTGCGTTGGCTCGAAAAGAGCAGCGTAAAAGCCGTCACGTAGTTCTGTTAATCTTGCCGGAGTCATTACCAATTTTTTCCCTCACTTTTCACTCGTCCCTGTCACCCCTGAATGTATCCCCACCCGCCCCTCGTCCCATCCGTCTCGCACACTCCGCCCGCACGCTGAGCACTCTGGGTAATGCGCTTCTTGGTACATTAACCTCGGGCGGCACACAGGCGCACCCCCACACGTAGGGAGCCTCTGGGTAGCGGAAACCCACCCCTGATGCGGAGGAACGGCACCCCTCGAAACAATCGGGGGCGCTTTCAGGGCCGAGCAGTCCGCTTCGCTCCTGGTTCTGTATCCACGTGTTCGTATTATGTAGACCGTATGTATTACATGGCCGCGCCCTCCGCCCTGGGCGTCCGAAACGAAATCCTCCCCTCCAACGGGGGGAACGTTATGTTCCCTCGCAGGTGCCTACATGTGAATAACATGTTTGCGTTAACTGAGTTTAATTGCTCGCGGAGAAAGGATATTACAATGAGGAAAAAAAATACTTTGCCAGTTCAGCTCCTCCTCAACATTGACCGTGATTAAATACAACCATCGTTTTACTACCGGCGATCAGATTAGACGTGTTCGATCCTTGGCAGGAATCGCGGCGAAGGAGCAATGTTTTCATTAGCCGTTACGATTTAACGGTACGCGTTCGATTTGAATTAAAAATGTACCGTCAACTCGCTGGACGATCAGTTGATTTCAAGTACCTTCGCATTTATTCTTCACTTTACGATCGGCGAGATTTTATAACTTTTATGGAATGTCTGCGTGGAGACAGCGTCGATTAACAAGGGGGGAAAACGAAATAAAAAAATTTACATCATCGGGGTTATCGATAATCGACTATCGGATCCTTAACGACAGGCGGACGATTTAACGTTAAACATGCGATTAATCTCCCTTTTCCAGGCTTCAAGTACATCCTTGTCAATCACTGAAAAATATCAGTTCGCAAAACTTTGCTCACCGAGGATGATTATGCATCGTATACTATCGACTATCGATTACAACAATGACCGTGAAAAACGGTGTCCAAATTGATTAAACGTTCCGGTATTAATCATTTTGCGACAATCGTTAGAATGCAAATTTCTGATCTCCCTGTTCGTTAATTTCATCCGTTAAGTAACAGCGAACAGCGATGTGGGAGATCATTCGTTATTTAAGACGTTGCACACGCCGCGGCAGCTTATAATGGCTTCAACGACGCTATCCGCCAAATCTCTAAAGCCGGAGAGTGACGATCTTGGCATATTTATTACACGACTTTATTCCCGATTTATTTATTCCCCGGCAACTAGGACTAGAAGCTCTCTGAAACCACTCACTTTCACCCAGCAATCATCTAGTCGTATAAAAAATCCTGCTGAATAAGCAAAAAAAAAGAAAAGTGAAACGTTTCAATCAAGAAAGACTCGCGGAAGTTTGTGCGTGAACACATCCGCACATCCCCGGGACTAAAAACTTCAAGATCATTGTAATAAGCGACCTCCGCCCCCATCAACCCCTTAATGAAGTCGGCATGCTTTTTTTTTTATAGCGATTTCTCTAACCAGTGTAACTTTTCCTCCACGTGGCAAAAATCTGCGAGACATGCTTACGCGGAAATAAAGAATCAAATGTGTATACGACAAAAAAAAAGTAATGAATTTGACAAAACACGGACTGCGTGATAAGTTGAAAAAATATTTACCACAAGTGGAAAATTCTAGGCTTATATTTATAAGGCAGATGCCGGAATCGGGTAAGCGGCGCGAAACGACTTCCTTCTTCCACCCCAAGTGAGCAGCGCGTTTCTCTCGCCCTTCGAAGGGCCGTTGACGTCAAGAGTAGGTAGGTGCACAGGACTCTAAATCGTCGCCTTTGTCGTTCGGATGAGGGGGTGGTTCGTGCAGCGGAGAAGGACCTGAGCTCAAGGACCTCGGGATTTTCGAGGGTTTATTTTCACCCCGTGCATCTCCGGTTCACTCTGATATTATATGACGCTGCAGAGTTGCAGGCTGCTTGCCGGCTGGTGGGAGGCGACGCGGAGAAAACTGTTCGTGCAACGTTCCTATAATCGGGGTGCGAAGGTGTGGCGGCGAACCGCAGAAGCCAACGGGGGTGGAAAGTCGCGGGGGGACGGAGAAGCTCTAAAAGCAACGTGCAGTCGACCAAAAGGGCTCCCCGTCTACGGACCGGAGATAAAGTACGAAAGGAGTTGGGGGAGGATAAAGAGGGAAAAGAAAAGAAACGAGAAGAAGAGAAAAAGAAAAGAAAAATGAACGGAAAAGTAAAAGAAGAGAAAGATAAAAAAAAATGTACGGCAGACCGCGGCATGGGAAAAACTAGCTTCAACCTTCCGCGCGCGCTCGAGCTCCGGAATCGCGAGGGAAAAGTTTTACGCTCGTGACCCATCAGCTCTTCTTCCTTTCGTTTTCCTTCACGTTTCGTGTAAGAGAATATGCTGGCATGTGCTTTGATCGCTACACGAGTAAAGCTGTGTGTGTAGATTGAAGAAAACCGGCGAAGAGAAAATTTTTGAGAAATCGTTTAGTCAGAAATAATCAAACAACCAAAATAAGTAAATAAAGAAATAAAACGCGAGTTGAATGGCGGAAATTTCTGGGATCGATAATTAATTATGTACGAAGATAAGGGAATGTTCACTGTTTTGTGCTGCCCTACCGGTGATGATTCGAGGGAGGTGGGAAAGAATGTTTGGAAATTATATCGGAAAAATGTGGAGAGAAACGGTGTATACTTATACAGTTGATTTACAATGTTAGGCGTCGAATATTAATTTAAACTTCTCTCAACACTTGCGTCTAAATGGACGCTCGGCTGCTTCCGCAAACCGAACTTCGGCCGAGTTCTGCATAATTGAACATTCTTTCAGGCACTCGGGTTGAAAAGTAAAGAAAAAAAAAAAAAAAAAACACGGTGGAAATAGAGTAAAACGAAGACGAAAAGAAACTGGTAGTATTTCGATTCATTATACGTAGACGCAGAATTTTCTTCACAATTGAAAGAGAAAAGAAAGAGAATAAAAGGAAAATCCTGCCAGAGAGGAGAGAGGAAAGTATATAAGGGGTACGAACGAATGCGTGGAGTATCGAAGGTTCGAATATTAATTCAACCGTTGGGACCCTTCGTTTTATTTCTATGGGATATCGACGGTCGGACGCTTTCGAACCTTTTAATTAGATACTTCCCTGAAATCTGGTGTTTTCAAGTAACTCGGGTGAATTTTAAGATCGAATCTCGGGATTGGCGCCCGCTTTATAAGACAAGTTGTTATTATTCGAGAAAGCCCCGCGTGTAGCTGTGCGGGTGAAACTCGATTTGATGTTTTAATTACACCCGGGTAATTATACCCTCGATATACGGTGCAGTGTATGATCGTATAAATCGCGTCGAGAGTATTCGCGGGGCGCCCTGATTTAATAAAAGCTCGAACAGCGAGGTGCGACTGCATCAATCAAAGCGAAACTAGGCAAGAAGCCCTGCTTAGCATAGGGAGCTCATTTCTGCGAAAAGACGAGAGCATGGCACCCGAGGCCGAAGTTTGGTTGGCTTCTCGGCGGCGAAGGGATCGCTTCATCGGGGGTGGTTTTGCCCAGGGTGCCACGGACGCGAGCGAAGGAAGACGAAACCGGCGCCTTTTATTAAAATGTTAAATCCAAGGTTTTCATATCGGCCGCGCGACTCCTCGAGAAGAAACCGCCAATTCGTTTCGTCTTCCTCGCGTCCCTGTTTTTCAATTTCATTTTCCTCTCCTCTATTATTTCAGCCAATTTCTTCTATTTCCCCACATACGCGTATACCGCGTTGCGCTTTATTCGCTGGCGCAGCGGCATCCACTTTCACCTATAACGCGGCCTCTGAGGCTGTAACAATGATCGATGGAGCGCGAGGCGAAGCTTTCCACTGTCTCCGACGGTCGGGGTGTGTTAAATAAGACTCGGATACCGGGGGGTAGCAGAAGAAATAACGCCGTACTTGAGGAAAGAATTTATGTACGCGGTATATGTACATCTGCACATTATATACAGTATATTATTTCAGAAACTGCTGCCTGCGCATGACTTTATCACTGCGCAAGCAAGAAGAGGGACTCGATCTTCCGTTCCGCAACCGGCCTTCTTCGAGGGAAATACGGACGAAATAGCTCGCGGAGTGATTTTACCAGTCGGCAAAACACACCGTCCCTGTATACGGAAAAGCCATATCTCTCACCTCACTATCCTACCGTCGATGTCGCAAACACCCGTTTCTCTCCGCAAAGTCAAAACGGACCGTAAACGCGGCTAATCAATTTTGGTTTTTACTCTCCATCCCGGAACACAACGGCTTTCATGCTTCTGTAGAACGAAAAAGAGACGCGCATTTATCAACGGCTGCAAGTCCGACATGACTTGACGGCCTATTCATGTATGTTTGGGGTTTATTTCTTGTAAAATTTGAAAGAATAATCACGCCTCACGACGTTTTGTTAACTCGATACGTGGCGATGCGAACTGGAACATCCGCTTTACAATTTTAGAAAAGGAACGTCAGATATTTTCGCGGTAATAATCAGGAAGAGTCGTGGACAGACAGATGGTCTGGAAGTGGCTTGGTTTCCAACGTCAGAGCGGGATTGAAGTTCCGAATTTGAAAAGTTCCGAATTATTTGGCGGCGAAACTTGACGTAAATAAATGAAACTGAAGAAATAACAAAGTTTCGAATCGTCAGAGACCCGACGGCTCATACTTTAGAAATGCAAGATTTCGAAAATTCAAATTACGATAGAGCAAAATTCCGAAAAATAAAGTCTCGATAGAGTAGAATTCCTTAAATTAAAATATACTCACGCAGCGTAGTTTACTCATCGAGTGGGTGAAAAAAATGAGAAAACCCGAAAATTTGAATGACTGGGATTCCGAAGGTAAAAATATCGAGAATCCACGTCAACGAAGGATCAAAATTGGTGAAATTTTTTCAAGCCGGAAATTCACAGAACTGAAAATTTTCAATCATTTAGAATTTTGATGTTTCAGATTTAGAAATTTTCTCGTTTTTTCACTTTTGGAACTCTAAATAGTCTGAGTTGTGCCTTTTCCACATTTTGCCTTTTCGGAACCTTTCACTTTTCGAACTTTGATCGTCTGTTTTCGGACGATTCGAAACTTTGATGTTTCGTCAAAGTTTGAGCTCTTTACTTCAAGTTTCGCCACGAAAAAAATCTGATCTCGGCGCTTTCGGAACTTTTCAAATCCGGAATTTCAACCCCACCGTCCAACGTCCTCATTCGCTCTGCCGTCGAATATAACTCTTTCGTTCACCGTATCTCGTTGAGGCGAAAATCGCTCACCGGAATGAGATACGATTTCAAAGAAGATGACTCGACAAGTGGAAGTCCGCGATAGGGGATGACCGCTCCGTTTTCGAGGGTGCGGAAGTTCGGCGACTAATTACACCCCGAACGGCGTAACACCGGCGGGCAAAGCAGCGCCGAGACTTCATTACTATTACTACTTGCCAACTCCACTCGACGCGAGGTAGAAGTGTAACCCTCTACCTCTACCTCTACCCTCTCTCTCTCTCTCTCTCCTTCTCTCCTGTTGTAAGCTGACGGAGCTGAAATGCCTCGTTAAGAATTGCGGGAGTCAACGGTTGCTGTGCAGCAAATTTTCTAATTAGTGTAACCCTCACGCGAGCAGCTCGGAGCACGGCTATCGATCCTCACAGCTCGGCGAATGTTACATGTCATCTCGGCGAGACACAATTTACGCTGTTATTTACAGTTCCGAACAATCAAGTTCGTTTCAGGGTTTTCAAAACTGTCAAGTACTTTTTTCGCATTCAAATTTTTTCGAACCGTAAAAATAAATCTAAAAAGACTGTGAAACTATTGTTAATAGTTTTTAGACAGTTGATATTAATTTCCATCCAAACGCTTCCGATTCCATCTCAATCACGGATCTTATAATCACGATACGCATGTGATACCGGATTTCTTCTGATCAAGCTGAAGAAGCTTTTGCTAGTCAAAGAGGTTACCATTATAGTTTGAAATTGGGTGAACTTTTTTGAACGGAAAAAAAGATGGCGTACATTATACATACACATGTCTGGTTCCCGGATGAACGCAGACCGGGAAAACTTAGCAGGCTGGATCCTACAGGACGGCGCGGACCTGGCGAATTTACATGCCCGCGACTTGTTCATGAATTTGGTATGAGACTGCAACTTTGAATCAGTTCACGTGGACGAGACCGAGGATCTTCTCTTTGTGCGCGTGTATGAATTTGGGCATAAATTCCCCCCCACACTGGCAGACTTTATGGTCGACGGGTTAAACAACTTGACCCAGGAGCTACATATCACAGGCCTATAGGTGTACCCACCGGCTTTCATCTTTGCATACACCGGCTGTGTAATTTATGCCCAGCTCGGCCGGGACCCCGAAGACTCTTGTATCCGATACCGCCCGCTCCGATACCTCTACCCTATTGATAGTTGCCGCAAACTCGAGCCAAGCCACCCGATAGCAGGGAGCTTTTCCCGCAATTTGAGGAAACCGGAGTGGTATACATGGTCTATCCGTGCTGACAATTAGTGCAACTCGATGCTGAGCCGGCGTTGAATGTTTGATCAACCACCGCAGCATTAGCATTACCAATCAAAGGCAGTCTCGATCCAAGGTGTAAGCTTCTTGAAAAACGCGCCTTGCGTCTCGACGCCGCAGTTTCCGTGTCCGTGAAACCAGGCGTGCTTCCTTCTATCGAGTAAAAAGCCGGATGACGACCATATTGCGTCGATTATTCCGTTCACCCAGATCCCCGGAGAAGATCGACGATCATCGACGACGTTGGTGGTCTGTATTTCTCGTCTGTGTCCTCGGGAAGTGCGCGCAATGTTTCCCTGCAGCGTTTCTGTCTGTGTGAGAGAACCGGGCGAGTTCTCACCCTGCGGTTTGGGGTCGAGGCGAGGTTCCCGTGGGAGATATCTGCGGCTGGAGGGTAGGCAAAGCGGAGCCCGCAGGGGGCCGTCGGGGGGCGGGGGCAGAGGTCGAAGGCTGCATTGCTCTGGCATAAAACTGACCACGCGGCTGCGGTGCGGCTGCTCTGCGGTTTCCGTGTCTGCACAGAGCGGGCGTTATTTGGCGGAGAAGACGCCATTATTCAAAAAACCGGATCAGATTCGGCGGCCGAAAGGCGCGTGTCTTCGGTTTTGCCATTTTGGAAGATTCGTCCTTCGTCCCTACAGTTCGTACCGGCTGGTGTGCCAAGCGAATTGGAATCGAGATTGCGGAATATACACGCGCCCCTTTCGTTTTTGGATATTGTTTGTTTCAGAATATTCAAGCGTCTCCGTGTTGCGGAAGTTTGCGCTTAAGGGAGGTTTGAAGCCGCGACTTTACCGACGGAAATCCAAACTGGGAATGGATTTCAATTTTTGTTATTGTTATTATTTTTTTATGTACTGCACCTTGAATTAAAACTACGTCGAGCTTGTTACAGATAATTTTGACATGAAAGTTCAATGTTGAACAGTTTTTATATCGACAAATCAGCGATGAGGATTTTCTGAACGGATCGCTTGACAAGCAATCAATGACCATTGCATGACGACCGTTAGAAAATCATAATAACAGAGTGAAAATTCTTGGCAAAATGTCTGATTCTACTAATTTTGAAATCTACTAATGTTGTAGCAATCGAGAACATGTGAAAATCGAAAAGAAAAGTAAAAATTCAATTTATCTGAATTTTTTTAACTTCTCTGAACTAATTTGAGATGGTAATAAAACTGGAGGGCATTCAGGTTCGAAAACTTGTAAACTAAGAAAACTGTTTAACGTGTGAAAAATTTGGGAAGGATGAAAAGCTGTGAAGGAAAGTGCCGAGTATAGACACAGAGGAACGTGTTATATCCCTGTTCTATATAATATCGACGGGGTCTTCCGGAAGTCCGGTGACGTCACAAGTTTGATTAGGTAAGATTGCTGTCTGCGCGATGTCCCTTCGATACGATGGCGTTCCTCAATCTACCTGCGCGATATAAAGGAGCGATTCGAGAGGGCGAGGAAATCAAGTTTGTCAACTTTGATCGTGGGAGTACGTTATATAGACGGAGCTTTTGCAACCTGGTTTGTGTGCATCGAACGATGCTGCGAAGGTGGCATCCACCACCCAATCGGTGTGTCTCTCAGTCCCAGGCGTAAGAGTAATTTGATTCTATCGGAAAATAAAGGAAAAAAAGGAGAGAAGCTCTCTCGCTGCGACAGAAAAGTTTTTACCAGTAATTAAATGGAAAATTATTACGTGACGATGTGTCGACACTTTTTCAAACTACTTCGACGTCAAGTCATTACTCGGGTGTATATGTCATTGATTAACCGATGAGCTTTTGGTCGATCGCTCGATTTCATCCGGGATCGACTAGTTACTGAGATTTGTCGGAATGACTTGTGTTTTTTCGTCTGTCTAAAGAGAAAAGGGAAAAGAAATACATTTCAAGTGTTTAAACAATTTGAAACACATTGATGCGGTTGAAGTGAAATTTTTCTCCAAGCTCACAACGTGGTGAATTTTTTCATACACAGATGAACTTATTCGTTATATCCCGCAGCCGTTTCTCCGCGGCTTCATGTTGAAATGAAAGTGCGAAAGAAATATATGAATTGTGATTTGAAAAGCGTTGAACATGTAATATCGAAAGGGATTTATCGATTCTGCAAATCCAGAAAACGAGATCGAGATTCGTTATTCTTTTGCTCCTCAACGAAGGAGATCAAAGAATATTTAATGGTGGATTTTAATTAACGAGAGCTCACGCTCGAGAGTTTTATCGGCTCGTCGTAACGAGTTCAACGTGACACGCGGCTTACGGAACACGTGCGACGGAAACGATAAGTATCGCGTTGCAGTATCTGCTTCAGAACGGCGAATCATACGCAGTGAATATACAGATCCGCCTGTACGCAGAACGAAGGGAAGTTTCGAAGTCCCGAGCTTTGATTAATTTCCGTTTGCCTAGGTACACTCAGGTTCGGTAATCTCGAGTTGATTGATCCAGAGGCCATCGAATAAAACGAAAAAATTCCTCAATCCGCGCGCGCGGGAATAAATAAACGGAAGGAAAGGAATGAAAATGGCAAGGGGGAGGGGGGGGGGGGGGGGGGGGTAAAATAGTCGGAGGTGAAAATAAATGGAACGGAAGAAAAAAGGCAAAGAAAAATTTCAATTACCCGGATGTCCGTGGAAAAAAGAGGGATATACGAACTGTATGATTGTCGGGATAATGAAATCAGTCGCTGAAGCTCCGCCGGCAAGCGTCCAACAGATTGAAACTGCGGTTCGCAGGCGTTGCAGCCCTCGACGCGGGATACGCAACGCAACTTTACTGACGCAGCTTCATCCCCCTCACCCCCGTATCTATTAACGCTATCACGAAACATCCCGTTGGCTGATGCAGACTCGACTCGCCCGCTGGCGGAATTACAAGGGAGACAGTCAACACTCCTGATTCTCGAGACATCAAATTCACCTCACGCAAGGGTAGCAACGCTCCCCAATATCCTACCCCGAATGGACTAACGTTTCGCAGATCATTCGGGTGTACTGCGAATTATAAGAAGAAAGAAAAAAAAATGCAGCTTTCGCCGAAGCTTGTTGCAAGTACACATGATACAGGGACTGGGACATCGATATTCCCGAAATTGGGTTGTTTTCACGGTATTTTCAAAAGCTTTTCGTACGGATTGCATCTCAATCGGCCAAGTAATAATTCGCCCGTGACATACGGCAGAGCACAGAAAATTGTTTCTGCGTTTACGTGAGAAAATACACGTCGAGCTCCGGGGGGTGAAAAGCTGAGTTATACGGTTGGTGGAAAAACGCAAGGGTGAGATTGGAGGAAAGAGAATGTGGATAAAGTTTGAATGACTGACGGGACGGCGGCGGATGGGGTGCGGGAAGATGGCGGGCCGGGGTGGTTATTCGAATTGAATGTGACGTGGGCCGAGGGCCGAGGGTTGAAACCCGAATGTGCGACTTTCACCACGCTTGTCAACTTTCGCTCTGCCAACTCTTCCTCGATTTCCATTTACCCACTTGTACCTGTCCCTAACTTCATATGGCGGGTGTTACAGCTGCGTGTGCTGATTACAAATGCGGATCGGTGTCGTTGCGGATTTCGGACCGGATGCGTCATTTTACTGATTAATTAAGGGGTTATGCTACCGTAATCAGCATCCAAACAGGCTAATGTTTGGAAATTTATTTCGGAAAAACTGCAAATGCAATACTACCAATTTTTTCACATGTGATTATGTACATTTTAAGGATGAGCATTTTTAGAGACACTCCGTAAAATGTACGTAAGAACATATACAGAAATTAATGATATCGGGTCAGCAGTTTTTGAGGAATAAAATCTCGACAATTGGTCTGTTTAGACGCCGGTAACGGTAGAATCACCCCTTAAGAAAGCCATTATTCGGCACAAATGATTGTGTGAACGGTGAGCGGTTACTAAAAAAAAAAAAAAAAAAACCAAATGCTGATACTTGACGTGTAATGAGATTATCGTAAAATTTGTGAAACTTGCTACGAGATGACTCATAGACGCAGAAATTTCGACGACAATCGACACGCGACACGTTATTTATGCCAGAAAAGTTCCACGGTTATAAATCACGATCCAGTCGCTGTATATAATATATAATATATAATATAACCGCTTGCCGGAATACTTGGCGTTAACTTGGCCGAGTATCTCTAGCCTTTGGCGACCAGACTTCCATAATTAATGAATTAGCAAAACTCGTGACAAAGTTTCCTCCCCCCACACGGTATATATCCTTATTAAATTCTGTCAAGTTATACGAATCCCGACGGCCGGAATTGGAATTCCGCACAATCGGCTTAACCCCTACGTTTTTATCATAAATTGCGTCTGGTTCTAAGGAAAAATTGAACCTCCGTAAGTAATTAAATATGCAGCCGTCGCGCATCGGTGATTAACAATAAGGATCCAGCCGTGAATTCTTTAATGCGCTACTCGAAGCTGCCGAATCGAAAAATCGTTTTCCGGTATTTTCCAAGCCCTCGAGTAGCGCGAGTAGTGCGTCAACTGTTGCGGGGCATTTTATATTCCCCTTCACACTTTCGCAAGCTCGAACACCATCGCACACGGGTTATAAATGCACTCGGTGAACCCCGCGGCTACTGGCGGACGGGTATATATTTCGCAACAAATTGCATCCCCGACAAAAGATGCACCGGCGTGGGCACGACGGGTTGTGCAATTATTTGCCTGTCATGACTCGTATTATACAGCAAGCTGACGTCGATGCTCCCGCGGTTTACATACTGCGTCAAAACACCCAGTGCACGCCTCACGTCGCCGAGTATTTCAGCTCCGGAGGGTAAGGAAAAAAAAAGTCTGCGTCAAAAATGAATACAAAAACAACCGTTTGAAATACCATCGTATAAAAGTCAATCTCTGTGACGTTGATATGAGAAATTTTCTTCCTCGTATTACGGTGATTTTCTGGCCTACATTTCCCCAAAAGCTTTTCCATTTCTGACCGGCGTATCGAATTTTTTTACGGTTCAATCGACGCGTAATCCAGTAGCGAGGTAAGCTTTCGTCTAATTACTGCGAGGGAAGAGTTAAATATTAGATCAGTAGACGCGTCGCTGTTTGATTACACAGGTCTCCCCTAATTTCATTCAATAGGCAAACCCAGGTAAGTGTAAAGCGCGTAAATAATTGTGTAGCGAGTTAATTTCTCGCTTTTCGAGTAAATGCCATTGGTGTTGGTATCCAAACCGGTCTCTGTGTTGAAACCAAAAATATTATATTCGGGCGAGGATCGTCGTTGATGCCGATGGTACGGCACTATATGTACATATGTAGGTGTGTATGGGAGAGAGTGAGAAAGAATGAATTTCGTGAAAGCACCTTGTCAATATGTAAACTGTGCCGAGATATATGCGTATGTGTATGGCATCGACGCACCGGCGTTCGTTTTCCGCACGTATCTACATCATTCGCGATAAGCAGACGCCGTAGGTAAAGATCGAACCCCTTTTCTCCCCCGCACCGTTTCGCTGTCAATATTCGAAGAGTCGGTGGCAAAAAAGCACTCAAAATAATTTTCCGTCGTTGATCGTCGGGAGCGACGCGCTTCAGGCGAATATGAGATGTCTGCAAATGTATATGCGACTCGGGCAACAAAGTCTGGAAAAAAATTTGGACCACCTTGTTTTACTACCTATTCGAATATAGGATTATCTATCAGCCAAATTGTAGTCGTTAAAATACAAGCTTTGGAAACCTAGGTAGCTATAAAACTTTCAGTTTATTCAAATGAGGTTATAATATAGTTGAATTAGTTCAAAACAATGTCTTCTAGGTATATATATACATGTACATTATACACATATATATGTATATATATATATCAAAACAAACAAAAATCTCGGTTTAGTAAAAAAAAAACTTTTCAGACATCAAACTATTCAGCAGTATTTTAATGAAACAATTACATCGTATGTTAAATTTCAAAAAAGCATAGCTCATTTTACTGGTAATCGAATGATCTAGAAATCTCCAAAATTAACATTTTTATTGAGCTCTAGATCGTTGACCGGAATAACAAGTTTCGTAAATTCAACACAGGTTGCATATTGTATAATTTTTTAATGCTTTATTTCAAAATATATTTACCCAATCGAAACTCAATGTCGGTTGATTTGTGCGAACAACGCTACGTATTCGGCATTGATAAAAGGTAATGTAAGCCGTCAGAGATTATTAATCACTAAATTATTTCGATAAGAATGCAGGGTTTTTGATTCACTTTATACCACAGGTAAGGATAAAGCTGATCATTTTCTGTTTTTCAACTTTATTGACCGACCTGTATACCTGAAACATCCCTTATCGGTGGTAAAAATGAGTTATTGCGAGTTCGCGAGAGCGGGAGAAGACTTTTGATGATCAATAAAGAACGGAGGCAACCGTCTCCTCTATGAGTAGGAATTTTCCTGGATTTAGAATATGTGCAGCCGATGGCAAAAGCCTCGAGATATTATGATTTAGGGGTTGAAACGTAGGGTGGCGTTAGGCTGCACGCAGGCTGCCCGATGCGGTGATATAGACGGCGGAGCGGGGTCGGCTGCTTGATATTCAAAACGAACCCTTACCAACTAATAGCCGTAAATCTTGCCCCTATTTACCGCAGGGGAGGATGGCCAACATTGGGGGCACCTGCACATATCGACTCAAAACCGGCCGCGCGACTAACTCGGTGGAAAATGTGCCGGACTGATAACGAGCCCCCGATAGCTAATTGGCTCCGTGAATTTACATTCGCGTATAGTTTAGACGAGTTCATACGAATCGTGAATCATTTTTATGCCAGCTGACGGTGCCTGGTTCGTTTCGCGAAAATAACGGGCCCAGTTATCGTAACATTATTGCAAGCTTGAAAGCCGCGCGGGGGAAAGAAGACCATATTAACTTCTTCTGAAAGCTTAAATCTCGAACTTCTCTCCCGCAGCTGTATTTTAGAATACCTCGAGTTCGTTTTTACATAATAATGCTTTATACACTCTTTTGTGCCGGTAACTTACACACACACACACGCACGCACGTGTGTACAGAGACCGAAGCAGACGCGGTCACAAAATCTTGCTCCGCAAATTCCCAAAGCCGGTCACGCGCCTCTCTTACAACTTTTCACGATGACAAATTAAAATCTTACACACTTTGTTCCCTTTTGTTGCGCTTAGGCATTGATATTCGGAGAATTGTTACAGTTAGAAAATAATGTAAAATCAGCACGTCCGCTTGAAATATCCAGTCGCACGTTGACGTATTTTTAAATAACACTTTCTTCCCGGACTCGACGAAATTTCTGATCTTGGAAATAAATATGGCCACGAGTTGGCCTCGAACGGATTTAAACGGAAGCGAAATCGTGTCAAGCGGAAAGGTGAGAGGCACCTTTTTGTAGATGAAAGAAGCCGTGCCGAGTTCACGCCATTGTGACGATGAGATGTTTCATTCGATTTGCGCGAGTACACAGACTCCGTATATATGTTATACATAAATACTGTACACATTGGGGATTAAATTCTGTTTGAGAACGATTATACAACTGTTGCCGTTTTTACGATTTTTTCAGCGAACCATTTTTGGCAGAGAAAAAATTCGGCGAACTGTTTGGTTTTCATTCGGGCATACAAGAGTCGGGCTTTATTTTTTCGCAACGCGGACGTGCATTCGCGATTTTGTTTGTTTTTTAAAATCGATACCCTTTCACGTGAGTTGTTTAACAATGTTCACCCTTATTGTCTTGATTGATACCGTCAGTGAATTTTGCATGGATTTAAATGAGCCCAATTTGGTAGACTGCAGGTACATGCGTACAAACCTGATTCCATTATTTAAATGCATAGAATTTTTGATTCAACCTCCACCCTGCAACGCGTACGTCGAGTATTGTTAATTTCACCTTTCCAACTATTTCCGCCCGTGTATACCCGGGCATTTCCGGAAGGGTTTTTAATTATCATCTGTTATCCTTCATTAAGAGTACGCGGCGATATAGTGCAGCGAAACATCGAGTCCACATAACGCTGCTAACAACATCGGACCAACTATTTTACGTCTTTATTGGAGGCTGCCGGCGAGAATTACGCTCTAATTGGCAGTACGGAATTTCTTTCATATTTCACTACCGGTGGAGCGATACAACGGACAGATTAATTCCACGGATGCAATTCCGTCGGCAGAAATTGAAACGATGGAAATATTTTCAAACCAAACATGTGTCTGCGATCGAATCTCGGCTGTTGACAAATCGAGTTTCAGCTGCAGTATGGGTATGATACCTGCGATTACCCGTTTGCACGGTGGATGGAAATCGATTCCTGTAATTCCATTCTCTACGTTCAATGTGAAACGACTAGTAGGTTATTCTGAAATCAAACCATTCCGTCGTGCTCTGCTAGTAGAAGTTAAATTAATTAATCGGCCTCCTAGAGACGCGCGAACAAACGCAGTTAAGCCAGGAATTCATTCGATCTTAAAATTGTAATAAATTCCCCGATTGCATGCATTAATTACACCGGTGTGTCGCGGAGCGATGATTTGGAAAACCTCGGTGAAAGTCGTATAAATTGAAAAAATACGACGACTCTTCTAAAGTAGGAGAAAAAAATTTCTCGTCTGTACTTGACAAATTTATTAACATCGGGAAAAAAAAAGAACATTCCTATAAACTAGTTTCCGAGTGTCTGTAAGCGATGAATAAAATAAAACATCGTAATAAGCCGAGTGTTCAAATAGCCTTTAACATTATCAGAAAATTGACAATATCCCCGAATACCGAACGCAGAAACAATGTTGCTCGAGTCGGGCAGCAGCAACGACGTGGTCGTTAATAACTCGGACAGGACAAGCAGCCGTAGGGTGCAGCAGAGCGGAGAATGCGGCTAATTATTCATGCCCATAATTAAAATGACACCGGCGACCGCAATCAATTAATAAACGTGGAATCTCCGCTCGGCTGCAGGGTTACAGCTTGCAGGCCTTCGGAGCCGATGGGTGAGGGATGGGGGTTCATTGATGAATACCGATAGGTATGAGGTGGCGAGGGGGGTGAGGGGAGGTTGCGAACCCGCATTATCGACAGGCGGGTGTATTAATCCGGACGGAATTGAGCTCGGCGGTGATCGAAGAATCGAACCACATTCGCACCAGCCGCATCATTCGATCCGCATACAGCTTCTCGATCCCCCGTTAATCTCAGCAATAAGCTCGCCACGCTGTCGGAATCGGAATTTCCACCTTCGGCCTTCCGCGTCGTCACGTGGACAAGAGGCGCGTTCGAAATGTGTAAAAGGTGTTTATTTTTTTTTTTTTTGCGCCTCAGGTTAACACTCGGTGCAATTCGAGGCTGGATGTTAACGCTGCTGCAAGTCCAACTTTCAGTAACAAGTTCTTACCTAGAGAAAATCTTACATGTAAGAAGCGTCCGTCGACTCGGTATTCAAACTCTGACTCACCGCGTCGCCGTTTCGAAGCACAGTGAAAACAGAAACTTGGAGAGGATAAAGGAAACCACGTAAAAAGATTAAGATACCCGCTCTATGATCGCGATGACAATGAGATCTTTAATCGCATCGGCTTGGACTCTGATGCTGCGTTGCAACGCCCGTACAATGGAAATTCGAATTTCTGGAAGGTTTTCGAACACAAATTTTGACGGTTCTCGACGCTTTGGAAACGATTTGAAAAGTACATCGTCGAAAGAATTTTATGTTCCCGTGTCCTTTTGAAGTTTCAACGTCATCCTAGCTTTGATGCTTTTCAATTTTCTTCTCGACAATTCGGTCTTCCGATTGACACGTTCCTCAACATTTTTCACGAGATTTTGAGGAAAAACTTTCACCACGGTTAGTCTCCGCGTTGCCGGAAGTAGCTTCATTAGCCACGACGGCTGGTCGAGGATCTTATAGAAGAGCGCGGTACTGACTTAATCAGGTTATCAGTTAATTGAGTGTAACTCATATTGACCGTAGGGCCAATTTGCCAATAATTAACTTATTACGGCTTAACTCGGCCGGGTGAGGAAATCCGGTTTTATTCCGCGACGGCTGATTCTTACATCGATCGAAAGCAGGGAGTCGGACAAGTTGAATATAGTCGGGACAGTTGAGATACAGATACACGGTCGTTGGGAACGTTGGGGGGCAATAATTAGCGTCTTCGGTGTATCGTATTGAGCATTATCGAACCGGCGTGGAGTTCAGGGCGCATTAACAGCTTAATCCTTCTTCTTCTTCGTCGTCTTCTTTTCAAGCTGCGCGGTTCGTTTTTTTACCTCCTCAAACCGTTCTTTTCGCACGAATTGGCAAAAAGATGTATAAGGGGAGGTACAAATTGAAACTTGAATCGAGCTTTCGTTTGAAAAGTGATCGATCATCCTCGAGAGTCTAGAAACGACCAAAGTTTGTTATAAGAACCCTCGAACGGGACTTGGAAAGATATACCATCTACATTCTGCAGGGGGGGGGGGGGAAATAGTCATCGGGGCTTATACTATATAGTTGTGTAAATATACGTATATATATATCGTATATACAACGAACACGGAACCCAAGCCCGCATATAATATTGTATACACTTGCGAACGAACGAGAGACGCGAGTGCTCAATTCTGAGGCTGGCAGTTGACTTGCAAAAAAAGTTATTTACCCTTCGCGGAGAGGCCGGGCTGCTAAGGTCGAGGGGGTTCCACCCCCGGCGGCAAATATTTGCCCTAAGATTGGGGTGAAAACGGGTTGGGGATGGCAACGAACAAATAAAACGGAATATACGAAACGTGTGAAGAAAATAAACACTCCTAAGATAAAAGGAAATCGAGATGTGTCAGGCACGGATCTACTTTCAATAAACGAGACTCGTTCGCTCTGTCTCGCGTCGAGTCGACTCGGCAAAAATAGCAATAACCCCCACATCACCCTCGAGTTTCATTCATTCTATTTTACTCGACCCAAGTGGTGAGAAAGAAAATTACAACGGAGCTGAACGGGCGTCGCGTAAAATCCGAGAAACACAACGGCTGAGCTTGCGAATTGTGTATAACGGATTCAACTTTGCCGATAACTCATTTCCCTCCAATCTAGTTATTTCTTCTCTCGCAAAAAATAAAAACAACGTGTTTTTTTTCTGATCATTATCCTGTCTCCGTTTTATTTTTCCTAAGGTTGTCGCTACTTTACTTTACGAATGCGAAAACATTCAAAATAGTCGAAAATTATCTCGTACACTAATTGAGGTGCATCTCCTGAGATGACTTGATTGAAGATTCTCACTCCGCCGATTCTCGGAAATGTTCTCCGACGAGCTGCTCGATTTCTTGTCGTACAATCAGCAATAATCAAGAGGAAACTGTTTTACTGACCATGGGACGGAGTCCGACGTTTCTCGTCCTTTTGACCCTGCGAAGACGTTTCTTGCCGGGATTTCACGAGCTCCCAGAATCCTCCGGAGTCGCGGAAACGCCGCCCTTCCGCATTAGAGGCTCTGGAACACGTGTATCGCTAACTAGAACTAATTGGTAAACAGTCTGAGAAACGCTCGCCTAATCCATATCATTTCCAACCCTACCGTGCCGGCACAAACATGACGTTTGGATTAGCAACAGTTACCCGAAAACCGAGAGACAATTGCGAAACGTGTTTGGTTAAGTTTACGCATTCCGTTCCTTGATACTGATTGCACTTGCAAAAGTTAGCGTTCCTCTAATCAGTCGATTCACATTCCAAGCTCCCTCACATTTCTTCTCGCTGATTGAAAAGTCCGGGTATTCGGAATTAAGCAGCGTTTTACAAAATTCGCCTCTTCGTTTCCGACTATACTTCACCTTTTTTTTTCCTCCCCGATACTACAACGTACAAAGCTCGATTGCTTCCTGCCCAAGAAAAGCAGGAATTCACTGCTTTTACTCTACCAAATGGTTTTCCGTTATACATATTATACATGTAGGAAATATTTCTCGGTATAGCGAAACGATCAACGACTTCCTGTAATTTCTTGAGAAATGAGATATATTACTCACCAAAAAATTATTCTCACGGTCATCGTTTCTTTTATATTGCAAAATACGAAGAGTGTCTCAGCCTCGAAAGTTCCGACCAATTATCCGCTTTGCAAATCCGAAACGCGTTAATTTTTATCCGCCTGCATTACTGGCCGAGTTTAAGGCGCGAATTTCTCCTTTTGACACCGCTGAAGAGGTGTAAAAATATTCCTAAGCGACACAACAAGTGATGCCTGCTATACGGGTAACCGGCAAGTTTTACTGGAGGGTAGATCCTGACGATGCCTATAAAGATATACGAAAGCGACGGTCGGAGGGGTGGCAGGCTGGAAAGTGTAATATTCGAGATAAACAACTTGAAAATCGATCCCCCGGTGATATTCGGCGGCAAGTTAGGCGTGCCGGAAAATTCTCCATTATGTGCCCGATTTTCCCAAGTCGTAGTAAAAATGCCTAGTTCTAGACTCGGGCGGGGACTCGAGTGTCTGATGTGGAACATCCAGGATCCGAATAATGCAAATGAACGATTCCCTCCACCCCTCCACCCCTCCACCCCCTCTCAACCCCCTGATCTGAGCTGAAAAAAATATCCGATATCTGAAGACGAGATTGATCTTGAACCTGATTCCGAAACGGCGCGATTTCGTCGTAAGCTCGGCTTGACGCTTATGCAAATTTCGAGTTCACCTTCTTTTTTATATACGTCAGCTCGGCTTCGCTTGCGACGAGTCGACGGTCGGATGTGGCCTTCTGCGCGAGGACGGGGGTGAAAATCGAGCTTTCCGTTCGCTGTAGGGAGCTTTTTGTTGCCCCCGGTTTATTGGCTCGTTTCGAGACGGAATTAAAATTGCAACAATTTATATTCTGCGCGCAGAACGATCGGCCGATGACTGATTCCATCGATTGGTGTCCCCGCCATTTGAAAGCCAGTTTCCTGGAAATTTTATCGGAAATTACTTAGCCCCACCCTGAAAAACTCTGGACGAACGTATTCCTTCCATTTCTTCTTCTCTCTCTCTCTCTCTCACTCTCTGCCGTCTTTGAATTATTTTCTCTTCTTAATTCGAGTCTGACAAACCGTCACCAATCAGTGACAATCGAATCTGCTGTCAAAAACTCACAACTATTATTCACAATTCCTGGAAATTCTAGTCCACCAATTAATTCCAAGCTCTAGTTAAGGTATGTCGTAATTAGTTACAAGTCGCACGATGTGTACGCCACGTTCTTGGTTTCAATTGCGACGCGAATTCAAATACTACGCTTGAAACCCTGCGGAGCTTGCGCCCTTTGAAATAGTCTCAGCCAAGAGCTTTTCGGATGAGAGAAGCGGAGAAGCGATGTACCGAAAACCGCGAATCGGGGCTTCTTCTGGTTTTTGCTCGTGAGACGATGAATAATTTCCGTTCATTAAAATTGTCGCACGTATCGCCATGAGAGATTATGCAAGCTCTGAAGTTATGAATATTGCAAATATACAATAAGGAAATAATAATTTTATCCCGATTTAATACACCGAGTTATGTTATGTATTCTTTGATCCTCCTTCTCCATCTTTTAACTCTGAATACGTTTCCTACAAATATCATACACGTTGAGAATGTAAAGTAATTTCATGTTTTGTTTACGCAAGATTGTATAAATAAAGATGTTAGCCGATAATAACTGCTCTGTACCGTGATACTAGGTCAACAATTGAGAATAAAGAGCTGTTCCGTAAGGGTGAAAGGAAGTGAAAAAAGAAAAAGAAGTGAAAGACCACGGAGCGGTTGAGCGGTAATTTCGTTTTATTTTTTATGCGGTGTTTTTTTTTTCTTCCTCTTTTTATATACCTTTTTGTGTGTACCTGCGGCTTGTGTATACATTTGTGTAGCGAATACGCCGAGGGTGAAACAAGCGAGCGCGGAAACGGGGGTTCACGGAAAAGAAGGAGGAAAAACAGGGGAAGAAACGAAAATAGTACTAATCAAATGAGAAAAACGTAATTAATGAGACAGTAAAAAAAAAGAAGACTGAGATACGTTGGCATTTAAGCCGCAGATTGATTGTCGTTGGCTGAGAATGATAAACATTCCGACATTTCAAGTTCGAACTACCTTTGTATGTTATAATTTTACGCGACAAACGATAAATAAATAAAGTGAAAATCACACTTTCAAATCTCATGTATCAGCAGACTTTTTATTTCATGTAATAAACCGATGAACGAATTACAATTTATGGAATATAAGATTGCAATTAGCTGTGCAAACACAAAACAAAAAGGAAGAAATCAGACTGCAAATAACATTCCCAACCGGGATGTCGGAGATTTTTTGTTGATCTTATTTCTGAGCTTATTCCAATAGGAATGGATTAAAAATATTCAAATATCTTAAACATCAAGGTGTAATTAGGTATACGGTGTTTGTTTTCTTGTTTGAAAAAATTGTTTTCAACTCACATAACGGAGCAATTTTCCAGCTTGTCAAGTTTCCCATAACCGTAAAACAGTAGCCCTGATAGATAGTCGGTAGAGGGTTATAAATAACCCGACGAGATAATTACACGGAGCGTGGGTCCGCAATAAAATACTAAACAACGTTTGTTTTTTTTTTTTTTGTATTTTTTCTTTTTCGTTACCAACGACTGTATTAATAATGTAGCGAACAGATTTACATCGGGGGTTTCGGGGCAAAAAATAGCTCTTCGCCGTGGACCGAGATGGATAGCAGTTTCCCCTCTTTCCACCCTCGATCCTCTCGTCCCAAATCCCTCTCACCCCATGGCTTACCCAGGGCTGCAAGGCGACTATACGACCGACCCACTATACGCCTAGTCGCTCGGCCGGCTATATACTCGGCCTGGAAACCAAAGACCCGTATTATATTGTAAGTCCATTAGGGTTTTTGTCATATCTTCCCGGTGCCTTTTTATTTCCCCGCTGGAAGAATGGAAGGAAGCAAGGAAACCCCAACGGGGAAACTCCATCGCCTTATTCGCACACCCCCGTGATACAGATGTCCGTGAAAACGGATGACGCATCCTTGCAAAATTACTCTCGTTAGTTTGGGCGAAACGCGCGAGAGAGGAAACGGAAGTTGACGCGGTTTCTTTTCCCTTCTTCACACCCATCAATCTCACCATGAAATTTTGATATCGCCCATGTTCCAGGACTCTCCCTGGGCGGCGGCCTCTTCGTCCTGGCCTCCGCTCTCTCGGATGCCTCCCTCGAGCTGCCCCGGAAGTACAACGTCTTTTCCTCGACCTCCAGGTCGCAGTTCGACGAGAACGGTCTTCCGCAGTACCAGTACGGCTGGTGCCTCCAGCTTTCCGGCCTCGCCCTGATCCTCGCCGAAGTTGCCGCGCTGCTCACGGTGTCGGGTTACATGGCCCGTTTTCCCACCGTCGAGGACATGGTGAGTGGCCTCGCATTTTTTACGCACGAGAACGGACTGTGTCCGGCCTTCTCCGCCAAATCTGCAGATCGCAAATTGACGATGAACCGTTCGCCGGCCTAACTGCGTTAACCGCCGTGTTTCACGAATGTATCGATCATTATCGAGAGCGCTATCCGGTCGGTTAACAGCGCGCCATAATCCGTCTGGAAATTCGATTTCCCCATTTCGATCAGCCGGCACCAAGCCAGCCTCGACTAATCACCGGCTTAAATCGGTGGTCCGCATATGCAGTCGCGTTATAAAAACTCGAATGAGACAAAAAAGCCGGCTGCTTGAATCGTAGCTATCCAGGCTTGAAAAAATTTCACAAAACCCATATGCAGGGGGTGAAACGGCAGCGCGCGTAAACGATGCCGTGGTGCGACGTCACTGTTAAAAAACATTCAAACTTCCACTTCGTTCTCCAGGTGCGGGTCATGGTGCCGGGGGCCGAACGAAAGCTTCGGGAACAGCGAGGCCTCAGCTCCGAGTACCTCGTTAGAGCTCACCAAAAGTCTCCGGGACCACCGCAGAGTCGCGGATTTCACCAGGCAACAAAAGGTGAGCTCAAATTGCGACCTAGCCCCGCATACACGTATCACTTCGTCCGGACCAACTCGCCCTCTGTCCGGCAGAATCCTTTTCTCAAGATAAACAAGAAGAGAGGAGGACCGTGTACCCAGGTACCACACAGGTACCTACGTACACCGATGCATGATCCTTCTACGTCCTACGAGACGTGGGGTCGAATCGTATCGTCGTCCCGTTTCGTCTCTTCTTGTACTCCCTGAAACGTGTTTCCTCTCAAAATGCAATTCTAACGGAGTCGGGGTTGTACCAATAGAAGGTGGATTCGTTTGATGGAGCTTGGTGAAAAGTTTGCGTACTTGACGATGTTCCGCTGATATTTGGTGAAAGGACTTCGTGAGAAGCTTATTCGCCAAGTTAGATTTTTGATCTTTATTTAAACCGTTAGAAGGTGAAAACCGAACAAAGTCTGATTCATTGTGAGAGCTTCATCGAACTTCGGATACCTATCGGCGATACTTTGGCACGAAAAGACCGATTAGCAGGCTCACAGAAGTCCTAAATAGCGTTAGCTTTCGCGATTGACACAGCATAGGTAATCACCCGTCAATAAACAGCATTCATTGGAGCTTTAAATCCTTTTACAGGCCCGCAACGTCTGCCGGAAGAGGGTACTTCGCTGCTGTGCAAAACGGCCCCGGACATATGCGCGTCAAATCCGCAGGCGATAAGTTACGTGGACAAAACGGACCTGTCGAACATGTTGCCGGCGTACGGCGACAGCAACAAAGGCGTCGATCCGCGTTTCACGTTCGTCGACAAGCCAGAACAGAGCATAATCGACTCTCGACTGAGCGGATTCGCCGATAAAGAGAGTCTCATGGACTCGAGAATACTCTCGGGCTCGAGGCAGAACATGATCGCGTTTACCGACGGCAAGGATCACGCCGTCGGCGCCGAGCCAAGGTACACGGAATTTTCCGGCCGCGGTGAACAGAGCGTGGTCGATTCGAGACTCAGCGGTTTCGCCGACAAGGAAGGCCTCCTGGACTCGAGACTCGGCGGGTACGCGGAAAAGGGCGAGTCCCTCCTGGACACCTCCTTCGGGTTCGACACCCAGTACAACAGCCTGGCCGGACAGACGGTGCCCATAACACTGAAGCACCACCAGAACACGACGGTATCGGCGATCCAGTCGCAGTTCATATACCAGAACTTCGGGACCATCCACTCCGGCATCCTCGGGGTCTCGGAGCCGGGGACCAGCTCGAGTTCGAACTCGAGTCAGCGGAGCATGACGCTCCAGAACCCGAAGAGGAAGTCCCAGATCGCCCAGAACACGTTCAGCACCCTGGAGTGCGAGAAGCGGAAGCGTGGTCCCGGGGTGACCGGGAAGGGCGGCTACCACGCCGGAAGTGCCGTATGACCGCCGCCGCCTCCCTCGACGCCCAGGTAACTCCGCGAGGACGAAACGCCGCTCTAGCTTTTCCGTTTTCGAAGAGGGATCACGGAGGGCGGTTCGCCTCGGATCGAGAATTTGCGGATGACGGAGGGGGTCGAAGGTCGGAATTACTAGCGGCACGGCATTGCGCTCGACAATCGCTTACTTCGCTTGGTTGCGTGAGCAGGGATCGTTACGATCCGGCGATCCGCGCGCTGCGACACGTTGGAATTGCGACGATAGCTACTTCATCACCGAGGACGTATCGCTGTACGATTTGCGTCGTACCGGAGTAGGTACTCGTAAGAAGGTCGATTCTGTTCGACCCATGTGATAATTTGAGTATAACGAGTCGAAAAACTCGCGGCTAGATACCTTGTGTAATTTACCTATTCGTATATTCGGTTTACGTCCGGCGGGTTTACGTTAAACATAGGTATACAGTGTTTAAGGAATGGCTACAGGTTAAGTGTACATACGTTATAACATACTTGCATAGTTGTACTGCGTTCGGATTAAGGAGAGAAAAGATGAGGTAATAATCAAATCCTACTCACGGAGCATGGTGCCGGAAATGAATATAAGGGTAGTCGCTAACTCTCTAGAATTAAGATCGTAAGTCCTATAGCGAGGCGAGAATAGATTAAAAAAAAAAAAAAAGAAGCTAAAAATATATAAATGAAAATTTACAGATAAATTCTAATAAAACGTAAATATAACCACAGATTTCGATTGTATAGATAAAAAGGTTCGAATTAAACTCGTATAAACGTACCCCAATATAAAATTGATTAATAATCATTAACTATATATATATATATATATACATACATACATGGAATATAATACATAATAATAATGATAATAATAATAATAATAATATCAATCGACAGACACGAAAATATTCAATATATATATATATATACATATACATTTCATGGGATGCAAATTTGGTTGAATATTTTCGAATCGGTTAAGGGAGTCAGCGGCCCGTGGAAATAACCGTTGTTGAATAACGATTAGCGATACATATATTTGTTCACTATAACCATCAACATATCAAATTGGGTGAAATGAATAAAAGAGTAATGCAATGATACACGACTGATCAGAGGTCACTCGGGATCTGACACTATCACGGTTTCGTTTTGGATATTTCCTCTTCGTTTTCGATACTGTCTTTACATCCAAGGGGGGAAAACGTTCCGTATTTCACCCCAGGCCGAGCTCAACCCTCTCCCGAGCCGAGCTTCTTGCGGATTTCAACACATCCCGACGGTGTAAAATTATCGGAGGGCAAGGTTGTTACCACGCACACACACACACATATATAAATATATACACATAAAATTAAACCATGTTCGTAGATGAATGTAATAAAATGTTTTTTTCTATAACAAAAGAAGCGAAGGTTTCATCTACGTGTGACAGCTTCAATTTTACTCCCCGTCAAGTCCTCCTTCATCCCTCGCCTCGTTAATTGTGGTACGAAGGCAGCAGCTGCGCGCTTCTCCAAACTATCAAAGCGCTAATTTAAACCCTACAGTTGGTAGGTAACCTCGAATCTGAACTTTGAAACGACGAAATGGAATCAATCGAGTGTGTTTGGTTTGTCCTTGATTACAACGAGCTTGTAATGTTCGAAGTTGCCTTGGATAGATTCGTCGAATTGCTGAGCTTGCGGGAGCTAAATTCAAGATCAAAGTTCAACGGGAAAGAGAAGAACAATGAATTTCTTTTCTCGATAATAACGTGATGATTTATCTTTCTGTTCCAAAACGCGTTTCTGCTCTAACCGTAAACCGATTTTTTATACGATCGTAATTCAAAGGTCGAGAGTGAACCACTTTAGTGAAGTTTATTATTCGAAACCCTGTTTCTCGCACAAATTCACCCCCTTTTCAGTCGCGTATATTGCACCCGGATGAAAACGCCTCACTGAATATTTTCACAGCGAGTCGCATTTCTGTACTGTTAAAAAAAAAAAAATCAACTCATTCCATCCCCAGCAGTGATATAACCGAACTTGTAATCCTCGTTCGAGAGATAAGAATGTATACATATTCCGCGGTACGGGGTGCATATTTTAACTCGCTTTTTTTTTTTATGCGGCAAGAATCTGTCGTATTTTGCCTCAAATTCAAACCAATTTTTTTTATCTCCCTTTTCCTGTTTTTCACGTTTAATATGCATGAACATATAACCCGGTGCATACGTGACTGGGTTTCAGCTGACAGTTTCATACATATGGAGATGGGAAAAAGAAATGTTGTAATTTAACGCAACAAGCCGAGCTGCAGAAATTTCTCTGGCGGCAAACGCATCCCGGTAAATCAATGTGGTCGGTTTTCGCTAAGCGCAGGCGCCGCCGTTAGTTCCTGAAGAAATTTCAGTCGGCAGCTCTACGCGCCCTGTTGAAATGGAAAACTATGTCCAAGATCTCATGCAAATCAGAATTTTCCTGAAACATCTTCGAAATTCGTAGTTTAAATTTCAATATCGCTCTGAAATAATAATATATCTGTTTTCACTTGAGTCTATAGGAGCTTGCTATCGAAACTAAAATGGAGGACACTGAAAATTAATATATAAGATCTATATACTGAACAGGTTTCGTCTGTTACGGCATTTCGTTCATCAAACAGCCAATTCAATCAATTTCATCAATGGCTCAAAGAAACATCCCTAAATGCTGTGAATAATCGAGAAAATTCAGAACGTTCGATCGAACGGCTGCAGAAACAATTTTAGCAAAGCAGACGAGAAAAGAAAAGGAAGCAAGAATAAACCGAATAGTTTGTCCGATAAATAAACTTGGCGGAATTTTACGGTTCTGTGACTTTGTCGCAACAAATATGCGAAGAAACTTTTTTGTTTTTTTTCTACCTCGCAGAAATAATCAACCTGTCGAACCGTGAATATGTAATGCAGTGTTAAAACTCGACTGGACGAATAAATTTCTAGTTAATTAGTTTTTGTTCCACACCGCATCCGTCAAACACTGATGTAATAATTTATTTTTTCTGCATAACATTTCTGGCGTCTGACTTATTCCCAGGCTACTCTTCTTTACGACACTCGTTTCTAGCCGGTTGAACGGTTTTATCACCATCTCCATTATCCTGGATTTCTGCGATTTCAAGGCCAATTACCAAGGAATATTCGCAGCCTTGCATTTCTTCGTAAACGTCACAACATAGATGAAAACTTGCGTGAATTCCGCGGCCACGTGTACTCCATGTAAGGAACTGTTATTCAAGTTGCATAGTTCAGAACTATTCCACTCGCGACTAGGGCAATCAATCGCGAGCAAATATTTAGCGAAATGATTAGGATTGTCGCCGATATTCTAGGTAATCGTGAAAGGCCAGTCATAGATATAAGATAGAATAGAATCTCGCGTTCGACGTCACGAAACAAATTACGGCATTTAGAATACCGAACTTGTTATTCGGAACTGTTCAGTGGCTGTAACCCAGTAATAACGCTTTCCATAATTTCGGTTTCACAGTCATTTGCCGAAAATTTAAATAATCCGTTTGAAGGAGTACCGGGGATGTATTTGTAAATGACTATTTCAGCCATTTGTCTTCGATATTACGACATCGCGAAGCCAAGCTCGTGTTCCTGACCCGGTCCATCAATTACCGGTATCACTCAATCCTTCCGTCGGCGAGTCAACGCGGCGAGAGTTTCTTTTTCATGTTTTCTTTACAACGGTTTCGTGTCCGATACCCATGTCGCTACCAGAAGCCAATTTGTCGCACGCGGCCTGAGTAAATTTCGCTAGTCGGACCGAACAGGTTCTGAAAACATGCGTTCGGTACTCGAGGCGAGACGCGAATCGGGAATAATAAATACATTTATGATTTTTGGTGGTCGACGTTTCCTCCCCAATTCGTTGATCATTGCTTGATTAGCGAATAACTGAGTTGACAAGCCGCGATAAGATTAGAGATAAGCCAAGAGAGACTCGCAAGCACCTCTGTCATTTTTACGCGAACTTCTTCACCCTGGGACTGATAAGTTGGGGTTATTTTTATCAGATCCGTCCGGCATCGTTTCGCTGACAGGGCTCGTTGCCCCGTGTCAAAGGAGGGCGGGACGTTTACATCCCTCCCGAATTTAAGCTAATACCACGAAATTAGTTTTACTCAGCGGAGGCAGTAAAGAAACATTGTTGCAAGCACGCTGTTTTGCATACCTTATAAGCTCTAAATTTCAGCCCACAGACAACTCGAGTTTGCATCCCACGGGAAAATAACACGCTCCAAAATAAAATTTTCCGATGCATCGACAGATCCTATCCGTCATTCCCAGAATTCTTCGAACCGTGCTTGCATTTGAAGTTATTAGAAGGGTGTAAGCTTGTAAGAAATCGGAGGAAAATATCGGTGACTACAATTTTATAGGTATCTACACTGTCCCAGAGAAATATCCAAAAGATTCTTCAACATTCGGGACTTTGCTCGGGAATTGGTATTTTCACGCCGTCAGTGAAAATGATTGACAGTTTTTGGAATGATCGTTCCGCGTCATTTCCAGAGTCATTCACCGGGCATCAATTCGCACAATATTGATTTTCCACCGGGGTAACAAAGGGTGTCAACGTTGAGCCGTGGGTGAGATAAGCTCGTTGCAATCGTTTCTATAGGTATTGTAGTCACGCTGTTGTTCTTTCGACACCGAGGAATGCTTCGATTCGGACAATAAAAGGATGTCTACAGAGACGCGCGTCGCCTGATCATTCATCGCAAATATAACTACGCAAATAATGCCGGACAGAGCTGCGATACGGGTACACGAGAATTTTCCGACCGGAGATTGAAAGCTATAATGCCGGGGAGTATCCGACGAAGTGAAAATGCACAAGAGAAATCCTGCAGGATTCAAGCTTCTTCCCTTCGGAGTTTCCCGCTGGCATAAAAGAGCGAGATTGCGATCTTTGTAAACTGGACGAACGCATTTTCGTCATTTAATTTTTTGCCCTTTCTTTGGCTCCGGATGTGAAATGGGGATCAAGAAGAGCGGAAATATTTCAGAGGGGTTGGTTGTTCACGGTTGTTCCGCCATGTTGCACTCTTTCAACCTTTTGCCAATACGCAAGAAGAAAAACCGACGGCTCGCGTATCGATTTAACTAGATTTTTAGTTTGTTTTTTCTTCGTACCGCGGAGCTCAAGATGAGTGATCGGCCGCTGGGAGGACGCTCGTAAATTCGTCAACCGCGTTTTATAGGAATCCCATGAGTCCCACCTGGAGTCCCACGGGCATTTGAGGGGTCGAGAGGACCGAATAAACTCGACTTTTGCCGCAAGCTGTTTCCGTGGTTCGGGCAATAGGAACGAAGCGTCGCTTTTATAGCTTTTTCGTCTTTAGAAGTCGTCGCGTTTCTTTTCCTAGGAGAAATAAAAAGTTCGTTTGCGAATAATATCGTTCAAAATTAGCTTCCTTCTGCTTCTCTATAAAAAAACTTTCGGCCTACTTCGAAGACAGAGCGTGATCTGTCCAATGAATTTGAATAAATCGAGAAATACATTTATGTAATGATTTTACCGTCCAGGATTGCAAAGACTAACCACAAAACGGTGCTTGGAAAACTTATTTCACCCGCGTAAATTCCACTGCATAATCCGAACTAGAAGACGCACAGAATCGTTAACAAGACCAACGCACAGCGGGAAAAAGAAATACGTGGCTCTTTCCGTTCGAACCTAGCGTCACAACAACTACTTGTTGCTCGGGTATTTTCGGGCCGAATGTTTCGGTGTCGGGCGTCGAGGAATTAGCAGGCACCATGCTGCTTTGATGGCTGCCTCGTATTTTCGTACGCAGTCTCAAAAATACCCCTCCCTCATATACGTACCCTTCTCCCCGTTATCGTTCTTCTCAGTACTATTATCCCCCCGTCCCGCATTCGTTGCCCCGCTTATTCTTACGGACTCATCGTTAGACGACAAGGAATAACATGGAACCCTTGTATTTAAACGTGCGCGTAAAAGAAAAAAGAAAAGCAAAAAATCAGCGACTTGAGGGTAAAAATCGTGCAACACGTGTGATCGGAAATTTGGCACGGACGCGCGCAGCGCACGCAAAGCCCGCAAGTTCAGCCGGAATACACGCATGCGGATACATATTTACATATATATAAAAGGCACACAAACGAAGATATACGTATGCATACCTGGGAGCGGTGACGTCGACGAGTGGTGAAAATAAGCGAAACGAGCACCTCATTTCTACGAAGGCGTCACAGAACTTGCGGCGAAACTTGGGCGGGGGTGGGGGACGTCTGCGCCTCCGTCTGAACCCGCATGTGTCAGTGTTCGATACACTTACGTTCCTCGGTCCTTCTATCTCTCTCTCTGTCTCTCTTTCTCTCCCTATCTTTCGCGGTGGGCAGCGGTGGTCGAACGCGGATAGAAGCACAATCACGCAGGCACAAAAGCACACACTCGCCTCTCTCTCTCTCTCTCTCGACACGCTCGAGGGAGTTTGGGGCGTGCGTGCGGTGGCGCCGGGCGCGCCTCTCAGCGGCCTGGCGGTAAGTGATGCCAGCGACAAGTAGTTAGTGTGCGTTTAGAGTCAGACCGGTCCGCCTGCACGGTCGAAAGCTCCGCCGACGCCGACGCCGAGGTAGATCTGGCGCTGTTAACCCTCCTCCTTCTCCGGAATTCATCACTCAACGAGCTGTTTGTCAAACGGAGTTATCAAACAAGGTAAGACGATATTGTAACGCTGTTAACTCTTTTATTTTTAATTCAGTGGGATGAAGTTTGTAACATTAACGTATCGAATTGTTGGAACAAAAATTTATCATTTCGCACCTTTAGAGTAACTGAAGAAGTTGAATTTACAAAATCTGGATTTCTTGATGCTGTATTAAAAGTTTGCTGAATTTCTGGTAATCCTAAAGTTGCGAGATAACGACTTTTTCCAAAATGCATCGTTGCAATAACGTTAAAAACTTCAGCACGATTCCATTTCGAACTTTACTCATTTTTACCTCGTTCGGAAACAGAGATTAAACGACTAAGTGATAAGTATAAAGATAATTACCCGACAAACTCTGCTTTCTAATTTCACGCTGGTAAATTGCATATAACACGATTTAAACGCGTAGCTGCTATTCAACGAGCGATGATTCGTGCTGCCAACGCAACCCTTATTTACGAGCTACGTTCTGTAAGTTAGACGACGTGCAGTCGGAATTGATATCCCTTGATCTACGTGGCTAGAAAACTGCGCTTTCTACCGGCTTAAGTGAATTGCAGTGCCCATAAATCTTGATTCGAAAGTTACGGTAGATGTCAAGTAAATGTCACGTTTAAGTATCAAGGCTGATGCGTCGTTAGCGCTCAAGTTTTACTTACGATATTTTATTTCAATTTTCATGTTCTTAAGTGTTGAGTGGAGAGGAATTTTCGAATGATGTATTACGTAAAGACGAGCGTATTAAAAAAGAAAGACAAAAAATTGAACTCTTATTCACACAGCGGTATCTTTCACGATGTAAAAAGCGTCTGTTTGTAGCAAAAAAATCGAGAGCACGTGTCGTTAGGAGAATACGATTCCTTATGATATGGAATTCTGGGATTTTATTTTTTTCCCGAGACAAGAGGGTGAATTTGAAACCGTCGAATGACACTCACAAATATTGAGAATATACGTACATGACCCGTGTTATTTAAATTGGGGATTTCATTTGCTATGTACTTGAGAAACAAGTCGAACTGTTGAGTGACCGCTTTTTTATACCCCTGTTTTTATTTTTTACCAATAAATTTATACCGTTGTAATATGTGACATGAATTTGTTGTAATCGTTTCAAATAACCGCCAATTTTTTTTTAACAACAACGCGTTGATGGGTATTAAGATCGATTTCTGTAGCCTCAAAGATTGAAATGACATGTTTCGGTGAATTGTTTTGCACTTTGATGTAGCTTCCAATTTATTTGATTACGTTCGAGGCGTTGCATGAAATGAAAAATAACCTCTACGAGCTAATTTTCTCTGAAAGTATTCAATGCATCGTGCCTACAAGATGGAAGAATAATCTTATAAATCGACGATGAAAAAAGTGTCGAGAGCTTGACCCATTCGCAGAATTTCACATTGATCGATTAACTGTCAGTTCTGTAATAACCGTGAGAAACTAAACGTGATTATTAAGTATACTTCACCGCCCCAGACGAGGTATGCTTTTATAGGGATCACGTAGTCTGCGTCCAACAATGTGGCTTCAATTCTCGTCAGAACTCCGGAGCCTAACAAACACCCAGGGAAAACAGAATCCGTTTGTCGCGCGTGAAAGATACCGATCACCGCTTGGGAGTTGCTTAATGAACGATATTTGATACACGGCGAAGTGAAACTGTCTCGAATTTTACACTTTAAACCCCGTACACCACACCCGATTCTATTCCATTCATCATCTTCTCGCCTGCGTTATGCAATTCTCGGGGGTACAATTTCTCTCGACGGTCGTCGTAGCAGGATGGTGCTGGCATAATATTCTTTACGGCTAGGTGAAGATTGCAAATATGCTGCTCTTACACCAAGATGAAACCTAACTTTGTGCCGGATAATGGCGGGCGCGTTAATTTTAAACGACGACGTCGTGCGCGATGGAGTATAATGAAGAATTCATTCTCTACATGCAACTGTACAACGATCCAAACGCCAAAATAACCGTACTATGTCTCTAGATATTGACAAAACAGGAATCACACATCTGCGTTTGAAGTCTCGTTAAGAAATTTCCAAATCATACGCGTTTAGGAAATGCTTAGCGTTGAAATCTCTGCTGTTTATGAATTATCCGATGGACCGAAAATGGAAAAATTAAAGTAGGCTTTTTCAATCGGTATATATTTGTGCTGTGACCATGAGAACCAGAAAATTGCAGCTACTGCGACATCTGAAAAGAACTCTTCAAGTTTACCTGAAGAAATATGGTCCGATGGGAGAAAAAATCGGTGTTACTAATGTTTGAAAAATTTGTACCAACCCGAGATGTTTACTTTAAACATGCGGCATACTTTTAAAAATGACCGATTTGTTTAATCATTTTTACGAATATATAATTTATAATTTAAACAGCTGAACCATTTTTGCAATATTAGATCTGCATGACGATACATGACGCAGAAAATGTGAATGCTGGAATTTTTTGAGAACTCACTGATCCCTTTGAATTGGAAAAAAATTTGTTACACTAGAATAAATTTCTTCATCTTGTTTCTCCTTCAGTTACGACTACCGATTACCCCAGAATGAGCCTAAAAAATCTCGATCCGGTTACACGTACAATGAGTTTTCGTATGACGCATTGCGCGAATGTATTTGTAATATTGGAAAGCCACGTGGCAATTACCGAAAACGATCCCTCGCGTGCTTTCGACGTGAATGATGTCATACCTGGAGGGTAATTTTGGAAATATTATAACGATGGAATACGTAATAACGGTGAAAATAATTATTCATTGGAAACACCCTCGTAATCAGAAAACGCGCCTACGGAGAGTGCTGATGTTGATTTAGGAGAGAGAGAGAAAGATAGTCAGGGTCCATCGTCCAGCTCCATTAGTGCGCTCTTTATTGCGTTACCCAGTTTTATATACCCTGTACTGTAGTTGGGAATCGCATGGATGAAACAGACTCCGCAGCGCAGCTGCAGTAGCCATCTTGAGGGATTTTTAACTGCCCCATAAAACGGGAGGGAAAAACTTTTAATTAACTAATTACTGTCGCGCTTTGGACGCCGGCAGATCTGCATAAATCGTGTCACTTAGACTAATGAAAGTCAAGGCATGTCACCCCCCGTCCCTGCAGCTTCGTTCTCTTTCTCTAACGTCTCGCGGTTCTCTCGATTAACCCGACACCGAAGAATCTCAAAGTTTCTACCAAGTGTATACTCAAAGTTTCTCAAGTGGTCTAAATTGTGTGTACGTACGTTACACCGCAAGGTTTATAGCTTCTTGCTCGTCGAAGGTCAAAAATTGTTGCGTTCAGAGTTTTATACCGCGAAGGTTTCTCTCTGTTAAAAAAGAATGATTTTTCGTTTATGAGTAAATTGTACATGACCTCAATCACGAATGATTGATGTATAATTTGCTTTGGAAACGGCGATTTCAGTCGATTGTAATAAAATTCGGTGAACTCGAGTTTCTTTTGATCAAATATCCTTCTTTTTTGTTTATTCTTTGTTTTTTTCGTTGTAATATTGGAACCTGACCGCAAACTGCGAACAGCTATGGCGTCGGAACGAGTATCGAAAAATCGGTGCCGATGAAACGATCGACTGCCGGTTTATCCCGGAGAGACGATTAAGACGAATACATTATATAAACGATATTCCGCGTAACATTTACAAAGCGGCAACTCGAATAATATATATTTTCAAATCTATCGTCATAATATTTGAATATTCTGAAAATAACGCGGTACTGTGTGAAGAGATTCACAGGCGTGGGGCGACGATTACGTATCATATATGTATACATGTATACGGGAATGATATAATTTATGCAATCCGTCTGTTTTCACCGAGTGGTATAAATACAATTGTTGAAACGCCCCGAATCGTTGAATAAACATACAATTTCCCATCCCAGCGTCATCGTCAGTCTCGTGTTGCTTGCAGTTGATCACGCTTCGCCGGCTCTTCGGGAACTTCTGCAGGTGCGTATCCCGTTTCGAATCAGCAGCGTTCCGTCAATCCTTTCCCTTTTCCTTTGTCTCGAGTCAAACAAGCGGTTCACTCGGAATCGAAAACCAAAGATTTCCGTATCTTCGGTACAGTCGAAATTTCTCCAAGGGATGGGAAAAGAGTTTCGCTGCTAGACGGCTGTTCGAAAACTAATTACAACGAACCCGTCTTCTGCGATTCACCGAATCGATACTTTTTCATCTTCCATATATCGAAGGGATACATCCGAGTACCGCTTTTCCTCTCACCACAGAATCGTCCGTTTTGAAGATGATCTGTTGCTACAGCCTCTCAAGTTCTTTCCTCTTAATGCACTCTGACGTAGATGGTTCGTTGAGCTCTTTTAGTCCCACTCCCCCCGCCCAACGACTTTTCTGCTGCATAAACGTTGTTCAAGCTCTTCAACTTTACTATCTCAATTTATTGACTGGTAATTCGTTCGCTCGACGAGATCCGGCGGATTGACGGACGTTTGGGAAAAGTCTAAGCGCCTCTGACTGACGTTGATTTATCAGATCTATTCACTTGGAACTCTGAATATATCCTCCTAAACTCAACCACCTACATCCTGATGGACAGCACGAAATTTTTTCGCGTCTTGTATATACGGGCCCTTCGCTGATTGTAACTGATTGAATAACGCGGAGTAAATCGTGGGAGGAAAAACAAATACGACTCAACGGAGAGGAGCTGTATTTATTTTCCGTACGCTTTCACAAGTGAGAGATTGTTATACGAATCGCAATCGATTATAGGCGAGAACTTAAAACCTGGATCTTCTATCTCCCAATTATCGACTTTTGTTTATTTCTATACGACTTTTAGGAGTCGAAGAAGAGCTGTTCGAACTTCGTTTCAAACTTGGCGATAATATCTTTGGATCCGTCTCGACACTCGACTATTTGTTTCATCAATGGTAAGAATTGAAGGTATTCCATTGAAATGAGAAAGGGCAGCCAGTTCTTAGCTTAGCTTAGGAAAGGACCGATGGTCAATTTCCGTGGTATAATCACGAGAATTGTTCGAAATTGAATTACCCAAAGACTTCTATTATCTTGAGAATCTGCTCAGTATTGGCTAGATTCCGTTTGTAATTGCGCGTCGTTTATTAAATCCAACGTATTAATTTGCTTAGCGTTAACTTGAACAGAGCTCTTGGCGGTGCGTCTTTGTTGTACCGATATTCGTTTTGGAGAAAATTGAAACTCGCGTCGTGAGTTAATTAAGAAAGTTTGGGCCTCAGGCCAGCCTGTCCCTTTCAGTTTTTGGTAAGCATCTGATCATCACTGTGAAGTAGCCGCTGCTTCAACGGCTCAACAGTATCGCGAATTCCTTTCGAGTTAGAAGTTTGAGTCATAAAGCAGGGAACGAACTTTGAGTTCCCTTTCTTTCTTCCATCCCACTGGCCGTCTGAACGTCGCATGTTTTCCCTCCCATCATAAAGTAGTGACTACCAGATTCTACGAAGAAGAGAAGAAGCATAGTTTGTTAATGAAATTGGAATACGCGAAAAGACGTGGGGTATTAATTATTTCGAAGCAGAAGTTTACCGAGCGTCAATATCAACTCTCGAAGAAGTCGTATGAATAATGTAAAGTTGATTCCCTGGGATTTTCTGCAGCAGCTTTGTTTGAGTAAGAAAATTTTCATAACTCGTCAAATATCGCGAGGGGGATTCGTTTTCAAACCGACAGGTGGTGTTGAAATTAGATTTCCATCACGCGGCGAAGTGACGTCGAACTCGAAATTGGTAATTAGAATCTAGTTTCACCGATTATGAAAAATTGGGAAGATCGCTAGGCTTGCGTCACTATCAAGAATTTTCTTCCACGATGCTTTTTCGCAATTTTTCGTCTCGCTTCTTAATTAAAACTCAAAACGCTCAGCTGTTGAAACACGATTCGAGACTACGCGATTCAGGTGTATTATATTTTATGGATCCTCGGCCGGCTATAAACGGCTCCCCCATATTTCCAAGGGACGGAAATAACGGTATAAAAATAATCCTTCAGATCTAATTAACATTGACCCACGATCCCAATCGCTTCCGTATATGCTATAAGATTAGGCGCTGCGCTTTATTTTCGGTCATGGTGAATTATAGCGCGTGGCACAAATCATTCGTGCAGCAGGGCTGAATTTCTTATATCTATTCACACTGGCTCGGATGTCGCCGGGTCTTCAAGAAGAAAGAACATGAATCTGTGAAACTGAACTTGGATGTATAATTCTCTATTCCATAAATTGGCCGGAATATATCGCACATATTCTTTATGAGCGACGCTCTTCTTACGAAGAAGAGACAAGGAAATTTGGAATTTCCATTCTCGTCGTCAAGTCGCGTTGGAACTTTGGGCCAGTAATTTGGCACCGGTGTGGCACAGAAGTTAGGCGAGTGCCAATGTTGAATTTTGCGACGCCACATGCTCGGGGTGTGTAAAACAATTGGCATCGAGCTTTCGCCGTTGAAAGTCGCGAGCGGGTGAAGAGAGAATCTAGAGAACGAAATGAAAAAAAGGAAAACAAAGACCGAAGAATACAGGAAAATTGGCTGAGCTCGATTCGCCCGTTCTTTCATCTGCCTCGGGCTAAACTAACAAAGTTTTCACACCGGCAGCTCGCAAATCCGTTCCTATAGCACCGGCTCCTTATATTGACTAAGTAAAGAATGCAAAATACCTGATTCTGGCCTGAGCGTGACGCAAAGTTTGCTGTCGTCAGTCGGATAATACAAAGCAAGTATCAGTTACCATGGTTCAGGTTGATCGACAAATTGGCGGGCCGCGATTCTCTGTCCGATGTGCGATAATGACTGATCGTATTTTCGATATAGAATCGATTTGTGAGCCGTCACGTGTCTCTGGAACGTGATGAAAATTCGCAATGGAAAATAAAAACCTGCTACGAGGCGTTTCCGAGAATCTATTTCGGACTGTTGATCCAACTCGCTGCAACCATTAACCTGACTACTTAGAGTGAAATTGTCTTCAGGCACGGGAAGTTTAGGGGTAGAAATTACTCGAGTAAAGAGCTCTCGCTCACTACAATAGTTTTCTAATTACGCCGATTGCTTGGACGTCGCTTCGCAAGTATCTTTAAGTAGTTAACGATAGTAAAGTTTGATGTACACAGTAGCTGCAAATGGAAATCGAATTACCATTATTCAAAATATTGTGAAAAAAAGCGTTTCACGATACTTTTTGATCCTCGATTGAAGTTGAGATATCTTTTGGATAGAACGAATCGTTCTTCAATCAATCAAGTCTCGAATCAATTTGATTCTCCGGTTATTTAATTTTTTCAACTTGGAGATACGCATTCCGATACACCGAATTTGTGATATCACAGATGCCGCTTTCTTGATATATACGTTTGTACGTAAATTATTACGTAAGAAACTATTCGGACTAGTTTGTATAAACGCGAAGGTGATAAAGCAATTAATTGCGATCAGTTGGACTAAATTTTCCGTGTTTCATCCACTGAACCTCACTACAAATAAGCATAACCATTTTTTTTATTATCTCCCAGAGACTGTTGTACATGAATCTGTAAAAAATACGTTAGTATATGTTATAAATCATAGACTCGGGCCATTTTTGTAACATACACACGTTCCGACCTTGTATACAATTATATCATATTTATTTGAAAATAATTCACCGAAACTCTGCTATTTGAGATAATATACAAAACGATGAATCACGCATCGTGACTCATCGTATCGGGTTGTCTTTGAATATTTTCTGCTTGTATTAATTCACGCTCGCCAAGCTGTAGAATCGATCTATAAACTTGAGATTCGACCCCGATGCTCGTCGCACGGTTCTTTCGCTTCATTGAAACAAAGTTTCAGATCGTATTTCAAACGGTCTCAGCAAACTTCCGTGAAGTTACTCGATTTCTTGCCATGCTGCCACAGCGCGAAATGAAATCTACTTCGAATATTCTCCCCTTGGTAAACTTTGTCACCGCATATCAGACGTACGACATTTCATCAATCGATTGCTCACGGTGTTTGTTTTATAAATGGCCGATGCCAGAAGACGATAGCCATGAAAAATGTCGGTCAGTGATCTGTGGAATTAGCGGTCTTGCGGGAAGAGATGAAAAGCCGGAATTGATCGGACCGTAATACTGGCTTAACCCCATAACCCAGTTCTCCAAATGGGATAGTGGTCAGTGTTCAGAAAATATGAGATAAAAGGGGCAAAGAAAACGGTTTAGTACGACCCAAGACTGGCGTCAGGGCTGAAAGGTGACCTACTGAGCGAACGAGAGGTGGTAGCAGCCCGGGGGAGAGTTTAATATCTAAGAAACCTGATGCCCAACTATAACCGAGGGTCTCGTTACCGCGGCCGATGAGATTGTTTATTGGCGACCCGATATATGTGGGTCGATTTTCCTTTAATTACATCAGGTTACAGCCTAGAGCAGGAGGCTATCGTTATCTGAAAATAACTACTTATTAGGGCTGATCGTTGTTCGGACGATGCCAGCGGCTGCGAGCCGTCAATTTGCGAGAAATGCCACTTATAAGTATTTGGTAAATGCGTATTTTCAAGTATTTCACGGCACATTATTGCTTGGACTAGTATATGTATACTCGTATATGCTCCACGAAATCAGGAAAACTATTTTCAGATTGTACGATTTGTCAAACGATTTTCCTCGAGGCTTGAAAATACTCGGAAGGGTGTATTCTCGGATTAAAATATACAAGGTCGCAAAATTTCTTTGCTTAAAAATAAAAACCAATCGATTTTTATCATTTTACTTCTCAAGGAGAGTAGCAATCGAGTTTGTTATACCTCGAAGATAATAGATAGCGAATGGTAATTATTTTTTTTTTCAATCAGTTTCCGTTTATACGGTAAAACTACTCCTTACGCATCTTTGTTCCGATTCGATCACCTTTATTCGAACGATCTTCTGCGATCGTTGGCGTTATCATCGACGAAAGGAATTCTATCGAAGGCGAGAAAGAAAGGTTGGGGGTGTAATTTTCTTGAATCCGCACACGTCTTCCTATTAGGTGACTGACAATGAATAGCAATTCGATGGAAACAGCGGAAAATAACCGGGTAGGGAGAGAAAAAGCTACAGGCTTCGGCGCCGCGTATAAGCGTCTGTGGAATCTGAAACGACTTTTGCGTGTTTCTCAATTGAAATGAAAAAGCTCTTGATTACGTCCATGCGGTCAATGAAGAATTCTTCTTTGCGAGGCACGTGGAAACTTCCTTCGTAATTCTGAATCTCTTAGTGGAAGTGGAAGTGGAAGTGGTTGACTCTCAATGCGAGATGGGTGCAGGATTTCGTCTGGAAGTGTGATATTAAACTCTGACGTAGGCGTATCCGACTGCTCTGAAGCTTTTCAGCCTCCTAGTGCCAGAGTTAATATCGCGTCAAGCCGATGCGAAGGCGGCTGCCACTTGCAGCTGCACGATGATTGGAAGAAAGAAAAGATGGAGATCAAACGTTCCAGGGAAAGTAGAGAAACGATGAATTTCCACCACGAAATTCTGGGTGGCATGAATAAATACCTTTTACGACAGTCGGAATCGATCTTTAATGCGCTATGCGGAATACAGTGTCAAGTTATGCAAGTCCCAAGTGGGTTTTGTTTACCGCTTCGATGTCTCGTCGGCCAAAGAGTTAGGCATGCCGCATGCAACGAACATATAGCTGTAGGTATGTCTGATGTTGCGGCGTAGTCATAACTCATCGCGTCGTTTCTCTATCCGAGTTCGCGGTCTTGAGATAATTGCTGTTTGTTTTGGATGCTCGAACGTTTTCGTTTAAACTTCTGCCGACTGCCGACGAATTCGCCCACGACGATCGCACGCGTATTTACTCGAATCAGAGCGCACCGCCTCCTCCAAAGCTGCGGAAGGACTTCACCCACACGACGGAAATCCGCGAGTACCTTGATACTTGACGAAAGACGGTCGGCCGAACGCGAATCGTCCTCAACGCAGACGATCACCTTTCTGCTTTGTCTTGGTGTTTGCATCGGCATTATCAACCGTGCCAATCTAGTCCCTGGAACCTCGTATTCAATTACAATTCCCTTCAAGCCTCGCTCGGTCGGCTTATCTCGACAACAAAGCCACGTCTCTTATTCTGTTTGCCACGTTTTCGCCTCCGGGGGTGAGCCTGACTCGATCGAAGCATATACCTTGTTCTCCCCTTTTGATCAAAGGGCTTGGGAGCTTGGTAGTTATTCGTGAAACGAGATTAAAGAATTACCGTCGCGCCAAGACTTCGGGAACATTTTCCTTGGGGAGTGAAATGGGATCATTTACAATTATGCCATCCGTTCTCGTTTTCGACAATCGCAACGATACTTAAACCTCGCACCAAAAACAAGCGTCTTTAGATCTCGTTCGGCGGACTTGGGAGAAGGAAGCCAGCTGTTCGTCCAGTTTTCGGTGTTTCGGGATAAACATTGATTAATTTCGGAGGTAATTTACCGGCTACTGTGTTACGAACGGACGGTTTTCCGATGCTAATTTTGCCTCTCATTTACTGCATTTCGGGCGCAAGTCGAGCCGTTGCACGTGGTCCATCTAAACTGCAATGCAAGGGGCGCGTTGTTATAAAGACGATCTGGCGTAGCCGTGATTGACATGTTTACATGAATGGGGGGGAGCTAAATCGGGTCGAAAGGATACAGAATTAAGCCGGTGCAACGGTTGGGGTTATTATTAGCGGTCGAAGAGTGGAAATAGTAGGGCCGGAGGACGGTGGAAGAATGAGAGGCGAAAAAAGAACGACGAAGACGAACTCGACCGCCGTTTTAAATAACCCGCGAAGCGGTTCCCCCGCCGCGTTGCAGGGACTATCGCAAGGTGGTGGGCAACATCGGGGACTAGGGCATATCGGCTATAATTATAGGCAGAGCTTTACGCCGCGTTTAAGTTCACCGTGACGTTGCTGCAGCCGGTGGGGATGAACAGCTGCAGCGTCTGCATGGTTCGTTAGTCAATTCGGTCCGGAAAAACTTTGACGCTGTTTTTATCCCGCGGGTACCTATTAAACAATGCGGTAAGGTTTAAAGCAAGCTTTTAAGCTTACGAGGGGCTCTGCATACATTGTGTTTAAAACGGCAGACGGACCTCACGGGGTAAGCTCTGCAAATCTCGACACCCGCTGAATCTAATTATAAATTTATCGCGTGACTTTACGCTCACTTCGTTTCTTCTCAGACTCGCATCGTTCTTTAACGCAGAGATTGAACGCGGTCCAGTTTCGTATTCGAGTCTGCAGCGAGGGTGCGACAGAAATCGAGACCCTGAGTCGACGTTTAGTGGATACACCGTCGTCATTGTCATCCCCTTGATACTTGAAACGAAATTCTAAACGCCTCTCTTTCTCTCGAACGAACGACTCGACGGGGTGCTTGAAAACCCGAGAACAGCCACTTGCCGGTTGTTTATTATTTCCCAGATTGCGTCACGTCTGTATTAAAAATAAAATGTCAATTTTCAGTCGGGAAAACATCGAGCTCTCTTTCTCTCTCTCTCTTTTTTTGAAATCTCGAATTCAGTTCCCCCTCTATTTTCTCTGTTCGTTTTCTGCCGCCGCGTCGATTTTTGGAACCACTGAACTCGGCCAACGCGACCTTGACCCTTAATCCGGTGTGCATCTTAAGGTCCTTGGCACTCCAGGCCTCGTTGGACCAACTGTTCCCTTCTTACAGCCGAGCAATAAATCCTCGTCAACCAGAGCTTGCGGTTTCCGAAGACGAAGCGAGGGACTTAAGAAGAAATTCCGTAAGTCACCGCACTCTGCGACTCGCGAGCCTGAGACCGGCTATTTCTACGCAGACATCGTGTCAGACCGGCAAATATATTTACGGTGGAGCTAGTCGGGTTCGCCTCCTGACCGCTTGCGGCGAACGAGCCGCAAAAATAGTGGCGTCGCTGTCGCGTTCGGCGGTGGGCTTAGACTTTTTCGAACCGAGCTTACTCGGGGTGCACAGAGAGCGCGGGTCAGCTGTCGTCGGTCTCTGCAAGCTCGGCTTGCGATCACCGAGCGAGGCATTGTTTGTTAGTTTGGCAGGTGTCCCACGCGACGAGACAAGAGAGCGAATTTTTGGCGCTCGGCGAGACTCGCCGTTTTCAGCTCCCAGCTGCCGGTATCGAAATAGTAAAAAGGGCGAAGAAATTTTGCGAAATTACGCCCGCGCAGGCAGCGCGGGTTCTCCCGGGACTTCATTGTCTAGTCACCCGGATCTATCGATCGCCAAAATGTTTTCGCCGGGCTAAAAATTATGATCTGCAACTCGCCCGGAGCGAATTAAACTTCATCCCCTTGTCTGTCTTTTCGATCGATCGATCGATCGCCTCCCCCAGAGATGATCGGCGCGTTGGGTTAAACGACTCGATTTCAGCCACTTTCATCCTTTAACCCGAGTCGATGAGAAAGAAGAAGAAGAAGAAGAAGAAGAAGAAGAAAAGGAGGAGCGGTTCACGAGCTGTATGGAAAATTGAATTTTGATAGGGAGATGATAATATCTACAGAATTTCATTTCATCCGTACCGATGAGAGGTCCCGGCTACTCTCGAGGAAGTTGTTGCGCGAACGCGGTAAAAAATTTGCGTCATCGATAAGGTGGTCGTTAAATTCCATTCGCTCGTTATTCAGCTGCGGTGTAAATGTAGGCTGCGTAGACGTCGACGGCTCACGCTGATCCTCACGGCGTGACGTCACGACGTGAAATACCGGGTCACAGCTGGGAAGTTTCGGTGGAATTTGGCGTCTTGCGCCGACGACTTGAAGGAGCAGAAGAAGATGAAGAAGAAGAAGACGCAGAAAAGGTGGTCGGATGTGCAGTTAGACGTGCGTTAACCCGTAGTAATAAGTTTGCCGCGAATAATCACCCTCGAGTTGGCATCGCCCCTCATTTCTTGGCGCCTCTTGGCTATCTATAGATATACGGTTGTCACGATGACATGGTAATAAGCCTGACGATCGAAGATCGTGAGTGGATTATGCCCACTGTCGTCAGGTGGATTACGGAATCGGGTGATGGTCAAACACGAGGCTTACTTGAGTCACTTAAAGCGAGGCTCGCAAACAGATCTCGAACTTGAAATTTGCGTTATGGGTCGTAACTCTTCGGGCTTCATTTCATTCGCGATATTTTCTTTTTTACTGTTTTTCAATTGGGGAACGTCATCTGCTACTTGGTAAAAATTTAGTCACTGTCAAAATCGAACGACTGATGTTGCCGGAAGTCTCAACGGCTTATAGCGATCGCCGATACGCACGTGCGGGCGAAAAATTACCGAGTGCAGCTTTTCTTTATTTCGCGTTCAAAAGTCGAATTTCAATAATTCGTCAGAATTTTAGAAAATGACTTGACGAGATTTCAGAGGAAAAATTGAACTACTTTCGAAATATGGATATTTAACCTTGAGAACCTCGAAATGTTTAATGAGCTTGCAAGTTCAAGTTCCCAGAAATCCATAAATCCTAAGGATTTAATCGAGGTTCTTCCATTTTTTGTGCCTTCTTTTGATTTCCAAGTTTCTAGTGCGAGCGCTAAGCCAGATGTTTGCCCGCGTTTCGTTTTCTTTTTTGTACTTCCGGTTCTTCGCGTGACAAGGTCACGTGTTGCGCTACGCGGTACAAGTTGACTCACGTGTACGCGTAGATGAAATCTGGACAGAAAAGTGCTACATAAGTATACCGGAAGTGACGTAACGAGCCAAGTTTACGGTCCCCGTTTCGTGCAGAGTTTAATTGCCGAGTTCCGCGATAAAAATAAAGATTGCCAATAAAAAAAGCCTGCATATACACGGTGCTTTTCTAAGCCCTGTGCTATTTCGTTTTGCGCTTTGCGTTACAGGTTGCTGCGAATGCATAAGCTGCAATCCTCGGGGAAAAGCATCTGGACAGGAAGCAGAAGTGGCCGATTCGAGGTACGTCGGTCGAAGATCATCGAAACGCCCTCCAGAGGAAAGGTGAAAGAACACTTGATCCGGACTCTAAGTGATTGAAAGCCAAAAATTTTGGCAGACAGTGCCATAATACAGGAACCAAAAATGTAATCTTTCGCCGAGCAGAAAAGTTACCGCGGCTCTCGTTAGTCACGTACAACCTCGACGATAAAAGGAAGTCTGACGATTCGAAAAAACCGCTCCGTCCATTTCAGCGGTTACTAAAAAGGTGAGAACTCTCGTTTTTTTTTTTTTTTTGCGTATAGTCGGTACGATCAACATTTCGATTCACTGCCGACGGAAAACAGAAAGATCAGTTATTTCAGCGCAGAAATGGTAGAACTAAGTTACAGAAATAATTGTTAGATCGATTGATTCGTCGGTAGTCAGCAAAAGGTTGAAATCCATCTGATTGGATCGAAGAAGAATTCCCTTGTGCGGTGTTAATTGAAGGTTGAAAAAAAGCTTTTAAATATAAAATCCCAAGCTAAGTTCGCGGGTGGTGAGGAAAAATATAAAATAAATGTAACGGGATTCAAGATGAAGTTTGGCCTGCGCTAAATTCGGGGATAATAAAATATAACGCGAACTATTTACACGGGCCGATATTCTATGTATAGCGACAGCAGTAAGGTGTTAAAAATCTGTGGAAAGCCAATAAAGTATAAGAATTTACGTATCGCAGGTGGAAAAAAAATGTACGCATATTATAAGCATACACCTTCCACGGTTACTCAACGTCAAGAAAGTTCCTGGTGATTAATTCGTCAGAGGCAATTAACAGGCATGTTTTCTTCCGAAGGGACGTGGCTGCGGTTAAAGCCCTCAATAGAACGCCCTTGACTAAGAAAGCGGTGACAAGTTGTTCCAGTTTTCTCAACTAGCGGAGGCGACGCAGCGGCCTTGGAATTATAATAAAAATTGGAAGCTCCCCGAGGACGCAAGCTCGCATTGTTGTGTCACCGATCGTATCACGAGTTTGAAATTTTTCCTTCTTTGCTGCGAAAGAGGGAATTTTTTTAAAAACTCAGAACTCGCGTTATCTCACAACGTGCGACACTTACTCTTACACTTCGTCAGAAATTCGCAAGCTCTGGTTACGTCGCGTGTCAGACACGCCCCCGCCGCTCGTTTCTCCCCCATTTTCGACAAGCCGCGATCTATTATTACTACGAATTGGCTGGTTAGACGAACGAAATATGAAGCAATGAAAGATCAACCCGAAACCGACGATGTAAGGTGTCACGAACGAACATCAACTCGTTCGACTAATAAACAACGATTTCTCAACAGTGAATTACTGCTCTACACAACCTACCGTTAACAATTCAATAACATTCCTCGAGGCTTGTAAAAGTACTCGAGCCGTAACTTCTTTTAATGACAGTCGGATTGATTTAGGTACTCCAGCAGTATCTCGCTTCTTTTCCGAACGTCGTGCAATAATGTTTATTTACTTGTTTAAATTTTTACTTCTCTCGTCGGACGACGAACAACAACATGGTCCTGGAATCAAATAGTAGAATCCACCTTACCGCCTTGAATTTTTTCACTCTATTTTCACAGAGCTTAATGATATTACAGCGTACGAATTTACATGTACAAATTTCATCCGTTACTCCCGCTTGCTCAAACGTTTATTTTCTGTTCCAGACAACCGTCGTGCTCTTTGCTGCACGTGGTCACCACAGGATCTCGGTAAAATCTTCCAAGTGTACCTCGAGAGTTTGTCACAAGGGATAAAATCGGGGTCAACTTTGATGCGAATGCTGCTTTGCTATCGGAAAGGGGAAATTTCATAGGTTGCAGGTGTTTTTGTTTACGAGAGGAGCGTTGCGGCCTACGAGAAGCGGGAAAATAATAATAAAAAATAGAAAGAAGGTAACGTCGAGCATTCGGTATCGGAAGGCTACGAAGACGAAGATCAGTTGGATATATTGTGTGCACGGGAGGGAACAGCGAGTTCTAAATTTGAATTCCACAAGCCGCGAGTGGCGCGGCTCTCACAGTGTCTTTCAAAGCTGAGAAACGAAACTGATATTGAAATCCGGCTGAACTTGTTCCATCGGAGATCAAAAGAAACGGCGTGGAAAAGAAGAGGAGAGAATAGAGCGGAGGAGATACGAATAAAAAATAAAATAAATAAAAGGAGAAGGAAAAGAAGAAAAAAAAAGAAAAAGAAAGAAAGAAAACGTATTGCACATACGTTTACGTTTCTTGAGCGCGGCGTCGCCGCAGTCGCGCCAAAGAGTAAGAGAATCAACCGTATGAGTTGAGGAAATACGATAATATCAACAAGAAAACAATTTAAAAGAAAATATATACAAACAAAGACAAGAAACAACACGAAGGAAAAATAAACCAATTAAAAAAAAAGGTGTATGGAGAAAACAAAAAGCTATATCATCCCAGATGTGCCAGCGGCGTCGGCCTACGTGACATTTATCAATTCTTGGTCAGCCCGCGTCGATATAAATTTCGCTCTCGTGGATTCGGTCTGACTGTGTCTTCTATTTCGGATTTGCGAACTAGAGGAGAAGACGGGCGTGAAAACATATCCGATACAATTTACTGTACATAAATACACGTGCATAACGCACACGCAGAAGCACGAGTAGGCGTACAATCACATAATCATCAAAGACGTCAACGCCTTTGTTGAAATCATTGTAACATATCAGAAGTATAGCTACGCTAAGAACTTGGCATTTCAATGTGTAACAATAGTTCGAACGATCATTAACAGTGTCTTGATGATAGTTTATCAAAGATAATATTTAGCACAGAGACTCGCGCTCTGATTAATCCGATATTCCGAGTTTCTGAAGTAGAAAAAAAAACAAATAAATAAATAAACAAGTAACAAAGAATAATACGATTAAATTAGATATATTTACATAAATGTAATCACGCGTGTAAACACCCTAGAAGTGACACGAGATCTCAAACCGCGGACACCATGGCGAGTAGGATGAAGTCTCTTTACAATCAGGTGAGTCTTTAATCATCAACGTTTTTCTCATCGACTGTAAAATACAAAGAATTCGTTTTGAGTATTCTGTATGTATTCGACGTGATACAATACCGTTTAAATACATTGTACTGTCGGACCATTTCAGACGCGAAGACACGCTGCAACGATCAGAGCTGTCGTGTTTTCGGGCATAATTTGTGGTCACCATCTTGGTGATAAATTTTGAAAATTTATTGCAACTTCTTCGTGATTAGTTTATTTCGTCTTACTACACCGCGTCGGGACAAAGTCTCGGGGGTGAATTGGCCCGGATTTTTAACTAACTACTTGTCGAATTTCTCGCATGAATACTTTGGTAGTGAATTCACGGTCCTCAACTCAAAGCGAGACGCTCGTTAACCGCACCTTGTTCGGCTGTCGGGCTAAACTGATACGATAATGGATCGGCGAGGGATTCGAATGAGGGTGATTAGCGGATCTGATTGCTAGCAAAAATCCTCCGCTCCTGCTTTTTGATCTTTGCTTGATCGCTCCGCGTGCCCGCTTCGCCTGTCAACCACCCCCCACGTATTGCTGCTGAAACTCAGACTAAGCTTGGAAAATTTTGAGAGTCGCTTTTACGGTGACACGCCATCGCGGTGTAAACAATTGTACGCACTTTCCCTGTCTTTCAAAAATAGAACAGCCGGAGCCTCGTGGCTCGATCGAGTCTCTTTCCTCCATCTGTTTGCCCAATTACAGTGAAACGTGTTGTAGATCAGCGCCACATATCGCGTAGGTGCCAAACTCGTGTGGGCATAATACGCGATGCTTATAGTTCGGTACGTATAACGTTGTCACAGATTTCACCGCATTCTCGCTATTTTCGCATCCGAATTTCGGACGAGTGTTAGTTTTCATTTGTTGTTTTTTTTATTCTTTCAAATTTTTCACAGATATTTATTGCCGCTTTGAGAGTGACTCAGATAGCAGCTGCGATCTATAGAGTCTTGAAATTACGGTAAATGTCAGTGTGAGCTTTCGTCGCGGGATAGTAACTGTCTCCGAATTTGAAAGAATTACTTTTTTTCTTTACCGCTGTTCCGACGGGATTACAGTGCTTTTAGTTGCAGCCACTTGTTGTAAATAACGTGGGAAATTTTCCCTACGTCAATGTCAAACTAGAAAGAATGAAATTGAAATTTCAAGTAAACGAAATACGAGTAATATTCTAAATTGAGAATGAAAAGAGAAGAAGGAATAAAAAATAACTCAGACTACACACGAGCGATCTATCAGCTACAGGTATTCGGAGAAAAATTGTTTGTTTCGGAATTCCGAGACTCGTTCAGAATCATTCAAGTGCACTCGTCTGTCAGAGGAAGCAACTGACAGATGGAGTTATTTTCGAGAATGAAATTCTTCGCGCTCTCCTCTGATATTCGATATTTCGAGTTGAGCCGGCTGTCTGCGTTATTCGGGCTAAGGAATGGCTTGTAAAAAATGGCTCGAGACTTTCGTCGGTCTGTTATCAATTTGGCATTGCAACGATGGCGTGCAGGTTGATTGCGGAATTCGACTTCATTGTGCGCACGAAAATATCTCGGCTGTTTACAGCTGCGGATAACAAAGAATTGAGCAAAACTCGTATCGCACTCAACACGCCTCGGATAAGCGGGCTAAACGTCAAATGGGAATGTAGGTGAAGAGTGAAATCGAAAATGACCAGTCACGTGGTCCTAATCTGAGCCAAGAAAAGTTTGGGGCCACTGGCCAAATAGCTACTCACTGCCAAGCTGCGCTCCCCTTTTTTTTTATCGCCGAACAACAATCGTTTATTCAAACTTACGTGTATTGTTAAAATGGGTAAAAAAGAGGCGATTCTATCGCATCGCGATACCCTGCGGCTAATTTCGATCTCGGGTTGGAACGACGTCCAAAAGGTGTAATACCGGAATACAAGCAGGATTTCATGTTTCTAAACAGAAATATTTGCCGTCGAATTCGGACGAGACCTTACAATTAGGATATTGTCTCATAAGCAGAAGATGCAAACAAAAGTACCACATGGCAGATATTTTGTATTACCTAATTCGAAAATCTTTCATCATCGCCCCGAATGAGAAGACATAATTCGAAAACCTTTTCCGAAGTCACGGGAAAAGTACCGAAGATACTCTCGCATAAATATCAAACTTTGCTAATTCGATTTCGATCGCTTGAGGGTGGAAAAATTGTAAATTCCTTCGCGAAAATTTGTTCTAAAATTGCTTATTACGTCTTAAATTTTCACCTGAGGGGTGAAATTTTTGTCCAATTTGATCGTGACGTCTTTAAAAAAATTTATAATCACCGAATGATTTCCAGGTAATTTTCGAACGAAGAGTACTTCTGGGCTGCACGTGTCTCGTCGGTCTTTCGGTCTGCATTTGGGCGATCGCGATCGGCACTGATCACTGGTTCCTGGTCTCGGCGCCGGACCAAACTGAGGGACTTCCCCTCAACCCGGACGACAAGAAAGGCAGGGTCCTCCTCTACAGGTACCAAGGTCTCTGGGGTGCGTGCACCTACGGGCGGGAGAACAAGACTGTCTTCGGTACGTTGTTTTATTCTCTTCGTGTAGTAGTTCTCTTCCGTCTTATGAAATCCGGCTTAAGGGGTTATACCTACCCAGTCAGGAGGCCGAAAGAAACGATTTTCGAAGGGTTGTTCACGAAGAGAAATTTCAATCTATTAATAGAAAAAATTGATATACATATTGGGGTAACATTGAGCTTCATTCTGATATTTATTGTTTGTAAAAATAATGATTTTCAAAGCTGCTATAGCCGATCTTTAGGAACACCTCTAAAAAAAAGGTGTTTTGCCGTGAGCGAGATATCTCTGGACTGGATCATGTGAAATGAAAAAGCAAGAAAGATTTAGTTATTATAAGGTATTCGTTGGTCTTGAATCGAAGAAATAAGCAATACGTTAATTTTTAACGACACGGTGGCTTCTCAAAAACAAACAAAAAAAAAGTAATCGATATTCTACAAAAAATTTCGCCTTAGTTTCTTTATAAAATAGAAAACATTTGTCAGTGAGAAAAAAACCTTCGATTAAGGACTGAAAAATACAATCATAAAGCTTGTGTAAAAATTTGAGACTGATCGGTTCAGTTGTTTCGGAGAAATCCTACCCACCGACTTTAAAAACACAGTTTGGAGAAAAACGCGTTCAAAGTTTCAAAAGCACTTTGAACGCTCCGAGGCGTCTTTGCAAATGTGCGCGTAACTTGGAGAATATATATCGGATCGACGTGACATTTTCTGTGTACATACTTGAATGTATGCACGTTGTACATAACGAAAATGAAATGAACAAAAGTGGATTTTTGAAAAATCCCGACTAGGTAAAACCCTTCAACGTTCCTACTACTATTGCCTTACTATAACGCAAGGGATGCGATAAATTCCGCTTTCCGTTCTTTCGCGAAATTTCGCAGCGGCGAAAAGGCCTCTTCGCTTTAGCCGCAACGTTCGGGTTGTGATCATCAATTGCACTTACCTCGAGCCCTCGGGTGCTCCGTGGTCCTCAATTATTAATGGCAACGAGCCCACTCTCGCAGCTCTCGCGAAATGTCAATGCAGTCAGCTGATACTAAGCTTGGGTCATAAAACGTGGCACAGTTTAGTCCGACTCTCTTTGGCTGGGAGTCTAGGTGTCCCAAGAGTACATTACTTTCTGAGGTAAGGCAGACAGGGCCGATTCAAAATAGCACATGGTAGCTGGATCAAAGGGAATTTGTCTAACAAGATACGGCCGAATTTCACGGAAGAAGGTATCGATCAATAGATACGGTTCACAAATGTCATGTTTCGGTTGAAGTTTATCGACGTGTAACTTCCGGAGCTTTTCTAGAAAGCTCGGGAGTGGCTTGGGCCACACGCGTTCACCTTGCGACAGCCTTTGACCTTAGGCCCGATGTTGATGATACTCGGTAATCGGTTCCTCGAATTCACAGCTGGAACCGCAGTACCTTATTACCGCAAAGCGAAACCAGCTACGATTATGATAAATTTACGATCGGTCGAAAATGAGTAGAAAAAATAAACCTTGTTCACTTGAAATAAGCGGTGCAGGCAGATTATTGGGGATCTGGGTTGGAAATTTTCTACGTCGCGGAGAAACATCCCCCGCCGATTTCTCTCACAAAAAAAAAAAGCTCTGGTAAACCGGAATTCGAACGTTGCCGGAGTCAGCCTGGCTAATGTTTCATTCATCTCCCGCTGGGCACGAAATGCTAGGGCTGCTGAAACTGTTCGGCTGGAAGTTTTCTACCGAATCATGTAATACGTTTTCTGTTCACTAAACATTTATGCGAATTTAAATGCCCGCGATTTTACTGCGTGAGAGATCCGCGATGAACTCTGTTGCGGCACTCCAGCGAGCTTAACGTCCAACTTTTTACATTATATAATATATAGATATGGACATACATATCGGGTACGATTCTCAGTAACGTTCATTTCACCCTTATTTCTCAGAGGATTGCAAACGTCAGACATTGTTTCCCAAGAATCCTGACGCTGGATGGAATTCCGAATCTAAGAAGAAGATGCTGGGTGAGTTTGATGATCGATTTGTTGCGGTATAAAAAAAAGAAAAAAGAAAAGAAAACAACAGAAATTGAAAATTTCTTTCAGTTAAGTCAATCGAGTTTCTTTTTTTTTCACTTGCAAAGTACTCGCAGACAAAACTTGATCGCTAATCTCCGTATGCTCAAGTAACGTCGCCTTCCGTTTCAGTCTACATCAAAACCCAGGTTTCGTTTGCTGTGATCAGTATATTTCTGATGCTCATGGGATTCGGATTTTCCATATACACTTTCCGCAATCCCAGATACATGTTCAAGAGGCTCGCCGGCGGAATCCACTTCATCACAGGTAAATGTATGGTAATTAGTTTAGAAACAGGACGGGGCTAATTACCATGCGCGACACTTCGTTGGACTGGTCAAAGGGCCGAATCTCGTGAAACGAGATTTCCTCGTGGTAAAGTTTGCTTTGGTTCCACCAGAGGTATTATAATTCATGCAAACGCGTTTAATGAACGCGATTTCCAAGGATCCCTGGTCGACTTTTACGCCGCTAATTACTCCCCGGTTGTGTAAATTCTCCACGCCGCTAACGAACAGCATTAATTTCCTCACTTACAGCCGCCTGCGTGATGGTCGTCATCCAAGTCGTCCAGTCCGCCATCGAGTACGAGAAACACCACGTGTTCGACACCTATCCGGAAGGGGCTTTGAAAAAGTACGACTACTCGATGGTGCTCGCTTGGCTCGTGTTCCTCGCAAACTTGATCGCCGGTTGTGCTTTCATGCTATTCTCGAGGAAACGGAAACGCGACAAAGCTCCGACGGAGGAAATTGCCATGGCCGACGAGCCGACGATTATCGGTCGTTAACTTCCTTCGATTAACTGTCAAATATTTTGCACATTTATAATTTTGTTCCGATGTAACGTGTAAGAGGGAACATACATATTTCATTATCTACTGCAATTTTTTTCGAAAGAGACGTCGAAGATAAATTTGAAGAGCCCTGCAGCAGGCTGACGAGTAGAGGCGGAAGAGAAAGTTTTAACTGATAGCTTCGAATCTGCGGATATTGTCTCGTCGGCGAAACAGAGACCTGACGCAAGCTCGCGGAGCTTTGTTTCGGAGCTTATTTATTGTCGGTAATGCAGGAGGCGCTGCAAGTCGATTTCTCCGTCGGTTTCGGAAATTTCGTATCGCAAACGGGTGTAGCTAATAAAGCTTCAAACTGAGCTGGTAAAAAATTCTTTTGACACGGAAAGTTGTAAAAAGAAAAAAAAAAGAAAAAAAAATCTATGCACACGCGAATAAGTAATTAGGTAACATCCGCTGACATGTAATACTCATATACAAAGAATTCGATACTCAAAGTTAAAAGTAGGGAGAAATTAATAACGAGGAGAGACGAAAACATAGATGAAATTACCGAAGTGGAAGTAGGTCGTACTAGGATATAAATTTACGTTCGATGACTTTGAATAAAGTAAATCATTATATAGGTATATCCGTGTATGTACATAATGTAGCTTTGATATTAAAATGCCTTTGGCTGAGTGCCATTCTACGTTAACGTCAGATTACAATGAGGTAGGAAAATAAGTTCGACTCTTGTTCTGCGGTATAACTAGCTTACCTAATATACATTAATATTATAGACACATCCGATGCTACCATATACTTACGTATTATATAAGTGTAAATACGCGAGCTTCGATCGCGTAGGATCTGAAAAAAACTGTTTAATGAAATATTCCGTGGTCTCATTTACAATCTGAAATATACCTGACGACGTATTTTTGAAATAATTTTTTCTGTTTTTTTTTCTTCCGTTTATCACTTCTTTAACTTCTCTCATTTCCTATTTTTCTCAAAGTTACACGATTCCCAAGAACTTTTTCACCTAAAGTCAAGTTATTCGAAAATAGTAACCAGTTTTATGTCAGCTGTATAACAACAACAATGACCTCAAACGATAATAAAATCTATTTCTACACGTAAATTATAATTTGTTTAGTGGAAAATCATTTATTTTTATATATAATATATAATAAACGTAATTCTATATTTATTAGTATACCGTTTACCTTGCATAACACACGCACATACATCCAAATAAAACTAAAATCAAATATAAAATACTATTTATAGGTAAATAAATATAGATTTAACGTTTTTTGCCGTCGCTTTTTAATGTTTAACACAACTTAGTTGTTCATAAAAAGACATTTATTGTAAATATATATTATATATATATATGTATATATAACATATATATGATTCTTAATAATAAGAAATAAACTATGCATAGAAACAAACGGGTGAAACTCAAAGTCTGATATGAATCCATTTTTATTCTCATTTTGTTCATTGTATAAATAACCATTTATTTTAACTGCGTTATTTCCTTCCAGGTAGAGGAAATTATGAAAATGAAAATCGATTCGACAGGGCTGCTTGCAAAATTAAGAACACGAAAATATAGCATAACGAGGAAAAACAATAACTGCACATGAATAATTATGCAAGCGGTTTGAAGAGTAAGTAATTTTCAGTGTGTAGTATCGCGCAGAACTTTTCTGACGTCCATCTTGATTAACAGCTGTCGATGTCATGCATTTATTTAAGTCTCTCTTTCGACTATATTATTTTAGAAATGATTAATTACGAATATTATAGTAACGACGTACGATATCGCTGTATAGACAAATTACCATATTTGAAGTATTTCGGTTCGTCTGCTTTTTTCTTTATTACCGGGTAAAATATACCCAGATCGCGGGAGAAACGGCGCGTAGCTTAAAACGATGAATCTTACTGATTTCAGAGCGAAAGCTTCGAGCCACTGGCTCCAATTTTTATGGCATCAATTAATCACCTCTTGTTATTTGTTGGCCTAGTCTCATCGTCCTGACAAGTATTCGAATAACAATAGCGTGAAACAGACGATAGTGATGATCCTCCAACGACTCTATCCATTACAATTTCATATTTCATACCGTGTGACATTTATGATTAAAGTTACGATTATTATTGATCATTGGCACGGATGTTTATAATTACACCTAGTAGATCCGCGATTATCGCGATCGTTTCATCTCATTGAAATTAACGTCCATTAACGCTACACCGCACTGAACACTTCCGTTCTTAGCGAAAACAATTTCTTTCAACTCTTAATATAAATCTTAAGCTAGTGATACAGTCCATTCATTTATCGAGTCCATTACCATCGAGCGATTACGTAACACTGTTGTTGAAAATTTAAAAATAATTATTGACATATCACTTTTAGAAACGGCGCTTATTTATTTATTCATTTATTTATTTATAAATCAGTTGAGTTCGATAGAATGTTCATTTGAGCGTTCAATTATGCGTATAACAATGATTGTAAGCTGAATATTTGGGCATATTCAGTTATCTTACGTAGGACAGAATCGATTATTTAATTTTCATTATTAATAATACTTTTTTTCCTATACCAACGTGAATATTTGACAGTTGACAGTTGGCAGTTGATCGGAATCTCAGTAGTGCGAACTAAATTATCTCAATATGCACATATATACATTCAAAATTTGCTTCAGGGTGTAATATTTATTCATCAAACTGTCGTAGTTACAAATGGAAGGGGAACAGGGGGGGGGGGGGGGGGTATGCCATTGCATAATTTCCAATTAATCTGCAATTTTCATCATTTCCCAAGAATGCAAAAAAACGTTTATGTACCTAGACATCGCAGCACAACTTTGTTAACTTCGAATTTTTTTCAGATTCTCCCCCACGTGACTTTGTCATATCGGGATTATTCACTTGTCCTTTAAAATACGATCGGTATCGTTGGACGTGTCGATGTTATCCGGGTCCTCGATTTCGTTCTCATCCTCGTCGTCGCCATCCTCCTCATCCTCATCCTCTTCGTCATCTTCGTCGTCCAATTGAAATTCTTGTACCAGTTTTGTGTACCTGAACAAACAAGAAGTCTAAGTATGCGATAAAATTTTTACACGAAATCGAAAAGTTTTAGAAGTAGAACATTGTCACGGTAATTTATAATTCGAAAAGCAGGAAACTATTTTCGCTACTCTTCTTCAAAGACGAGGTACCGCATCCGATCGATAAGTCGAATGACCGGCAAAGTAAATCTAATTTCTGGAAAAAATTTCATTTGTTACAGTAACTAAAAAAATTCATTAAAACAGGTATCGTTAAAAAAAACTGATTGAATATTGTTGGAATTACGAAAAACGAGGTACGCCTAAACATTTTCCGCTATCGTCGATCCTTTTTTGGTAATTGCAACGCAAAATCAGCTTGTTCGGTTTACCGTACTTTTTTAGTTAAACAAGGCTTTAACGTCAATTTATCGTTGCACAAGCGTTAAATTTTTGCAATAGTTGCATGAAAATCTAGTAACAGTGATCGTAATGAGAAAGCATAGTAACGGATACCAGACTTTCCGGTAACAGCTAGAAAACTCGTTTTCATTTTGTACCTAGAACTGTATTTTTCGATTGTGGTAAAAATTGAAACTAGTTAAGGACCGAACGGTAACCGGAACTAAAAATTTCTCTCAGTGTACCTGACGCTGTATCAGACGGGAGTCGTTCTTCTTATCGTATCCAAGCCCCATCCGCATTCCCTGATCGGAGGTGGCGGCGGAAGCGGCTCCTCAAGGTCAAACGTTACGAATTCGTGCTGAGCACTGGGGCTGTACTCTTCTTGAAGCACATCGGCGGTGGTGCTCACCTAGAAAATTGCGGGAAACGAATCGAAGGATGTTTGCTGATCAGAGTTAATCGGCGCTTCGTCTTACCGTTTGCGCCGTCAGATCCCGCGGGAATTGTCTAGGATATTCTATGTAGTCCAGACTTGGAGGCGGGGGTAGAAATTCGTCGAAATCAACGTCCACGGAGTCTCTGCCAAAGAAGTAACGCTTTTGATGCCTCTCGCATAGAAAGCTACCGTGGTTTTGGTGATTAACGTGATTCTGCTGGTGCATGTGGTGCTCCAGCTGATAGACTCCCTGCGGATTAGAGAAAATGGTTCTCCCCCATCTTTTTCTTCTTCGCAAATTGAGATCGTTTGCTATTATGCAAAGTGTTGGGACTTATAAACTGAATACGAAGACGGTTGCGTAGTTTTGTCGCATCATTATTCCATCGACTTACGACGCGTAGACACGATAACAAAGTAGAATAAAGTGTAAATTGACTCCCCCTTGATAACGATTGGGTGAAACTAATTGGTAGTTCGTTAAATAAAATTGCGCACTGAATGTTTTACGAACCCCATAATTTTTACGCCGGGAGTCTTTCCTGATCCATTCCTGCTGGTGCCAGGATATGTACAGAAATATCGCCGAGGTACCAGCAACTTCGGTCGTTATGAATCCGCTTACGTATAGTAAAAAGGAAAAGCCGTATCTGTACGTGAATTGCGGACCCTGAAAATGACGAGACGGAATTAAGTTAGAAGTAAAAATATCCCAGGGATTTCTCGTTTCCTCTGGTAAGAAAAATAGAATTTTTTTTTTTTTGTCCGCGTGACATTAATCCTACGCGTGTCTTTCAAAGTAGCGTAAAAGGAGAAAGAAGAAAATAAAATGAGAAGAATAAGTCTTCCACCACACTTTCGGTCGCAAATGGAAAAAGTTTTTTCGTATCTTTTATTGCTTACTTGAAACGACGATCTCGTTCTTAATTTACTCCCAACCTCCGCCTTGAATACCGATATGTACATCACCATGCCGACCAGCATCAGCAATCCTGAAAAAGAAAATACAAGATCTGATCGAAGGCGCACAATTTCATTCCAACTTGTCTCAGACTTTTTCAGTCTCTGCGTTTGATCAGCTACCTAGATTGTTACACGAGGTGTATAAAGACGCGGATTATTGTTCGGAGAGTATAAAACTACCGTGTGGAAGTAACGGGTTTCTCAAGCTTTTCCCAACCGTCGCGGGAACATCCGGCTAAAAAGAAACGTCGCGAATTGTTGTGTCGTGTTCCCGAGATTGCAACCCGGGCGAAATTCTCGTCGCGAGGTTACTGCATGAAGTTTCTTACGGAGTTTGGTGTAGAAAGTTTCTCAGATCGGTCGACTCCCACGTCCGGATGCGAGATATGCACTTCCTCGGCGTTTCCCGTACTTTTGCGGCTTTGAAAGCTTGTTGCAGGATGCGCTTTTGTAGCGGGACGCTGTGCGGCGCCGAAACTTCTTTGGAAATACTTTCCCTCGTTTTGGTTTGTTGTACGAGAGAAATTTCATTGTGTATTTGGGGCATCATCTCCTTCTAACGAACGTCGTCCTATTTCTTCGTCGTGTAAAAATTACCCTCCGCGTTAATGTTCGGCGGCGTTAAACAACGGGAGCCGGTTGCTGCACGGCACTGGATGAACGGGCGTAAAGAGTAACGTTGATTAAGCACTTACCGGAAACTATGAAAACCACGCCGGCGATAAAAACGCAGAGCCGGTGTTTTGGATGGGAAACGTGTGCAGCGAAATAGCAAACCTCTGCCGCTACCAGCAGGAGGGTCGCCGCTAAAAAAAACATCGTCGACTTGGTCACAGCGTCTGTAAAGAGCATTAAACAGACGTGGTACAATCACAGCATTACATAGAACAGGCGGATGCGAAGCGGCTTCGGGATATATCCAATAACAAACAACAACAATTGACAACCTCCATTAGCAGCCTTGCTGAATTCAACGAAAGCAAGCCACCTTTTTTACTAGCTGATCCAAGCTCGTATCGTTTGCCGTTATCATCGACCCGGTATGCGTCATACGTGTTTATACGTACACACATGCGAGTTATTATTTCACGATTCGCGAGGGACGAAAGCTGCCAGAGGTTGGTGAAAACTTCCATTGTTTTCGCAAATTGTTCTGCTCTTCAAACGCGCGTATTACGCGGGCCGTTGATCACCTGCACGTGAACCCGATGCTCGTGTGAATTCGAGTGCCATGCCTTTCATCGTTTGTCACGTTGAAGTAAACAGCAAAGAAATTCAACGAAATAATAAGGCGAACAAACAAAAAAGAAAAAAAATAAAATGAAAATTAGCGAATTGGGCAAATGAACAAAAATCTCGAAGGATCGCTAACGTGTCGTACATTTCCCGCCAAAAATATCTGCCGTAATATTACTCCTGAAGCTATTATTTATCGACACAATTGTTCGCTCATGGTTTTACTCAACCGTCTATATCTGTGGTATATGCTGCGCTCGCGGGCATGTGCACTTTTATTTGATCAAAATTTTAGCACAATAGTTCTGGCGTGCTTCTGCACAGCGCTGAACAATAGCTGCCATGCCAGTGGCGGGATCTATTTCAAAGTAGAATTATACATGACGGTGTATAATTATTACTCGTGACTGGACCCCGCATCGTTTAGATTAATACCAGTTGACAGTTACAAAACCCGGCATCGCTATCTGAATGGATAGAAAAAAGAAATGAGAATTTTCAAACAAGCTGAGTACGAATTGGAAAATTGAATTATTTTGAAAAGCTTTGTTTGTCCGAAGAGTGGATTGCTATGAACGTATGATTCACGGTAACGAAAAATAAGTATATATATAGATATTTTAAAACACCGCCACGGCGAGAGGAGCGAGAATTTTTGTTGCAACGGGTCAACGAGACGCCTGGAATAACTGGCGAGTTCTCGTTTCGCCGGAATTACGCGAAGCAGCATCCGTCGTTTTCCCATTTTCTCGAAGACGCGAGCGCTTGTGCCACAGGCGAAATAGCATTACCCTCGACTAGATCTTACAACATGTTTTATTCGGAATTACATTTTCGCCGGCGTCCCGCCGCCTCCGCCCAATCAATTATTAACACTGCTTGTCTCTCGTACGTGATCAGCAATTGTAACAATCGAAATTACTCGACGCTGCAAGCTCGGGTAAAAATTTCACGCCGGTCAAACCGTGGCGCGAAGTCCGCTGATTCCGATTCAGCGAAAATTCACAAGAGACTTTATTCCGATACAATTACACCTCGATCGTACGTGTACCTCCGGTAATTCGTCGCAATCGGTTCGATTCCGTCGATTACGAACTACGTATGTAGGTAGGTGAAATAATTTTAACCGAAACTTTCGCAAAATTTACCCCTAAAATTTGATCAATTAAACCTGCGCAAAATGTGTCGGAAAGTTCGTTAGAATCTTCGCAGGCTGCTGGTTCTACTCGCTCCTTCATTGCCGTATCCGTTTGCGCCTCTATACATTACACGCTCAAGCTATGCCATTATTGCATTATCCCTCGACTGAACCTGGCTGACAGGGCGTGAGGAAATTGTTTTACGAAGACTGACTTTCCTCGTGAACGATGTGCCGGTGAGATGACTTGTTTCAGCCTTGATAGGCGATATTTCGTGATCATTGTTACGCGTACTCCTACCGTTGATGTTTGAAAACCAATAGACAGTGACAAGACAATAGACAGCGTCTCGAGCGCTAATTACTGGCCTAAAACGTACTGATTCTTGTTAATTAGTAATTCAAACCATTTTCGCCGCTAATGAGGTTAACCAATTAGGAAGAACAGTCCAATTAATCTGGCAAATTTACACAATTTACCAGCGCCGAAAGGCCTGTGTAAATGACACACGGATAACGCAGGATGTAGTCGGTGGTGGGAGCGTCTAACTCGGAGATTCAACCCCTGCAGGGTACATAAAGCATTTCCGACCGTGAACATTGAAATGTATTGTTAAGCGCACCTACGACAACCACGCTGCTAAATTCAACCGGAAGTTCGCAAGCACCCCGCACCCCGAGAGGATATCCTTTACGGTACACGTCTAACCGCTTACTCAATTCAATTTTATCGCCAGCCTATACCGCGCATATTAATCGCAAATCTCGCCCCCGTACGTTATACGAATTGTTCGTCATCCCTTGCTGGTTGAACATATTTTTAAACCAGGAACTAGATCACGGAATAACTGATTCACTGGCAGGCGTTTGCTGGGGGTGGGGTTGAAGTTACGGATTTGAAAAGCTCCGAAAGCGCCTAATTTCGAATTATTTGCTGGCGAAACTTGAGGTGAAAAAATCTAACTTTTATGGAACGAGAAAGTTTCGAAATGCAAGATTGCAAAAATTCAAGTTACGGTGGAGCAAAGTTTCAAAAAGTAAGGTTCTGATAAAGCGAAATTCGGAAAAATAAAGTTTCGATCGGGTAAAATTCCGAAAGTTAAAATATACTCACACAGTATGGTTTGCTCAACGAATCGATGTAAAAAATCAGAAAAATCGTAAATCAGAATGATCGGGATTCCGAACGTGAAAATATGAAAAATCCAAAACAAATAATGATCAAAGTGGTGAAATTTCACCGAGCCAGAACTTTATAGAACTGAAAATGTTCGATCATTCGGAATTCCGATGTTTCAGATTTTTAAATTTTCTCATTCTGGCACTTATGGAACTGTAACTTGTCGGAGTTACGCCCTTCCGGCACTTTGCCCTTTCCGAACTTTGCACTATCGGAACTTTGACGTTTCGATTTCTTTACTTCAAGCTTCGCCATCAAAAAATTGAGACCTCAACGCTTTCGGAACTTTTCAAATTCGGAATTTCAACCGTGCCCCATTTGCTGCTTCTTCAAGGTAATGTAACAGATCAGCGATAGGGAGAAATTGTTTCTGTATATTCAACATAAAAAAGTTTTTGAAAAACTACGAACCCATGTGAAAATAGGGTTGAAAAGACGAAACCTGCTATCAAGAACATTTCGTAATCATTACGAAAAATTGGCTCGGAATTGGCGCTGAGCGAGGGGATTCGTGCGGTGTACAATCAATCCTGTTGTCATCCCTTCTCGAAGCCCTTGAAATACGCGGTGGTATCAGACGAATGGTAGTGGATGTTCGTTCTGGAGCCTTACAGCGGTGTTGCTCGGGGAAACAAACTCGGGTTACATCTCTGTTCCCCACATAATATCGGAATTATCGCGTGATATATTATCGAGGGGAAGTTGGATATACCGGGAGTGCGCCTCTCAGCCCCGAGTCACACCTGCGGCGTGACAAATTTAGTGCCGCTGCGCGAAGGACTTTTCCCTCGAAACCCGCAGAGAATCCGCGGGACTCGAACATCATCTCGAAATGTAATCCTCCATCCCCGTGATAAAAAGCTATCCGCAGTTTCGGATCGCTCCCCCAACATCGACTCCATACATACCCATTAAGTTGGACTGATCGAGAGTGCTCGCTGCGCGATCTTATTATACCACGCACGCGTGTATTCTTTCCTCTCGTCTCCTCCTCTTGCGCCTATCTTCGCGGTGCTTCTGCCATATTTACTTATAATTCACGCCTGGGGGGAGAAATTAAAGGACTCCCGCTCTCGCGAAGGGTGGCGGAGCTATTTCGAGCTGATGAAATTAGCGCACTAAACAGTTCACGGCAAAGTGCTAGCTGGTATCAGTAAGCGTCGGAGGGAAGCAAGAAAGTAAGAAAGGAAGGAAGGAAGGAAGCGCTGGAAGAGCCATGCACCAATGGTAGGTATACATACAACGTTGAAATTTCACTTACACGGTATGGCCATTGTCGAGTCGTTGGGATCTGGGCTGTACTCCTCGCTTGGAAAATAGTCGATGTTGAAGCACTCGTACTGCACGTGCGAAGCTAGAAACATAAGAATTTCACTCGTGATATTTGTCATCCTCAATAAGACCGCCGTTGTCAATAAGCTGATCCTTCTATATTTTTTCCCCAATTTTTGTCGCGTATTATCTTCTCGCGATTATTTTCCGTGCCAATGATGCGGCATCGTCCGCAGGTTTAATAACGACTCGGCGGCGTAGGATTGACAAAGTCTTCAAGCCCGTCAAATAAATGACCGTTTGACGTATATACCGCGTTATTAATGGATCTTTCAGGATTTTTTTCCTGCTACCTCTTTTTTCGCGAAAAATTCCTAAATTTGTCACACGAATCTCCCCTCGGTATCAACCGGAAGTCGAGGCCGGAGAGCCTGTCTTGGATTTCCATTTCTAGAGGGATACTGATGCGTGCTTCATTTTTTGCAACGCAAATATTTTTCAAACTTGTATACTCTACGCTGTGAACAAGTCTCTGTTTTTTTTTCTCTCTCGGCATTTCTATACCGAGCCACGTTTACACTCGCGTTAGAACATTTTTGAAGGCGTGATTCAAAATAATTTTTCAATATCCGAAAACTGTTCCTAACGAATTTCAAAACAATGAAAATACACTAAATGCGAACGAAACTTTATCTTCGTGCATTCACTGCGGGATAAGAATCGAAGTACATCCGCTTTAAAAGAGAGCTCCTTTGAGAGAACGAATTCCTCTGAAAATCCCTGGAAAAATCCAATTTCAAACTCGCCCAGGTTTAGAGAATCGTTGATTGGAAGATATAAGGGCAGGTTTCTCGGAATGTTGGACCGCTGTGAAAAGCTAAGGAAGTCAGGGTTGCGTTTAAGTAAACTGAACGGCCAGTAAAGTCAACTTATAGTTTGTGGCAAACACGAGGTTGGGTCTCAATTTTCTTCCCGGAGTTTCAATCGTGCAATTGCAGCAGCAGCAGAGCAGCAGCAGCGGCAGCAGTCGTTGGAGTTTCATTAAAGTACAAAGCCGACTGGCTGATGGAATTTAATTGAAAATCTCGATGGAAACTTTCCGGGAATGGCCAATGGCTCAAAGTGCCCAGCTGCATCCCGCGATTAACCGTCGTTGAAACACCACTGGAGAACCGTTTTCTTGCGTTAGTTGAAAGCTGGCCTTTCAGTTTGGCCTCGACTGGGCAAGCTCTACGCGCTTATCCGACCGCGAGACGAAGGCGGTATAAGTACCATAAAACAGGATCAAAAATCGCTTACCGTGAATCGAGTAGATCCCAGCTGATAATCAAATAAAATTCTCGGCGCGCGGATCTTGCTTCGGAAACCTTTTACGCCCCATAATGTCGAGGTGTGTCCGGGGCCACTGTTTACGATATAAAGCTCAGGCCATATCCCCCGACCATCGATGGTCGATTAGTGCAATCCCGAAGTTCACTCGGGCTGAATTTCAATTGACTTTGGCAAAGACCGACACCCCGAAAAAGACCAAGGCGACGTTTCTTTCGCATAAAAAGGTAATAGGAGTAAGGAGTAGCCGACATTTTCCCTCCTACACGTGTATCTGCGGTGAGAAAAGACGCGAAGAATTGCGAATCGGTCCTGACAGGATGACGTACGAGACGCGCACTTCCGCCATTTGATACGCGCACAGTAAATCGAGTGGAACTATTGGGTACCATTCATTTGTCCTTATATTTTCCACCTCGAACTTTGGGCGATAAAAACACAAACATCTGAGTTTTTTACAAGAAAACTAAAGTGTCGGGGGTGTGAGAATACCAGCGTGGCGGCACATGACCAGAGTTTTAACGCTGAAGCATGATTGTCGCTTAATGGGGAGACGCTGATCTCGCTCCCGAGAATGTTTTCCCTCCTCGTCACTCATTCTCTCCGTTTCACTTCATGTCCCGAGGAGATCTTCCTGGACGGAGATTAAGCGGGCGTCGAGGACCCTTCAGGATGCAACGTGATGAGTTCGAGTCGCGAGGGGGTCGGGGTGTTTCCTTCGCTTTATAATTAACCCCGTATCAAATGGCACTAGGGCCGGACAATGTCTGGTCCGCCTGGTGCACGGGACGCTAAGCCATAACTTTTCATTGGGATGTCAGTCACGGACTCTCGAGTAACGACGGAGCTAAATCGACGAGCTCATAGGGCCGTGGGCCGAAAGCCACGATAAACACCGCGGGGCCCGTGGACAAAAGACCGTTCATTTGAATTCATTTTTTTTCGTGGTTGGGTTTTTCAATCTCTTTTTCTTTCTGTCGTATTAACGCCTCGTTCCTCGCCCCCTCTCGTCAACGCGCGGTTAACGCGTTTCATTATCGCACAACGGGACAGGATTGCAAAGTATAACACCCGAACGGATGTTCCGAGGTCAAGTATAACAATTTAAGTGTTCAGTGTTCGAAGTGAATCCGACTGGGTGCAATTTTTATCCGCAACTCGGTTCAGAACTGTGTTTTATAATACATCACCAATCACGAAAGAGATCTCGAACTCTGCCGTTTCTTTTATGATCCGTTCACCTGGATCCGACGCTTCGTTTCGATCGGCGTTAGTCGTTCAGCTAGGAATAAACGCGAAGGTGATCGTAAACGGAATGGGAGAAATCTATTTTCGAATTTGTTACCATGGTAACAACGGTAAGATTGGCAATAAAGTTGGAACGCGGTGGTCCCTAACCCCGTTCCCTTTCCAGGCTGCAGCGACGCCGCCCCCTCAACCCTTGTAATAAAAACAAGCGCGTAAACGGGCCGACGGGAGGCCGATAATTTGAAATGTTGGAAATTCTAACCGTTGACAAATGTCCCCCGGGGGGTGTTCGACGAGGACTTTGAGTGGCGGTGAATGTCGCGCGCTGGTGAAGAACCGGGGGTGCAACCGACGCCTAGCAGCGAACGAGCGAGCGAGTCGGTCGGGAGGGTGGGAATCCATTCAGAGAAGGCCAAATATTCCAACGGCACTGTGAACATTGCGCTTCGCGACGGAGCAAGGCGTTGTGAAGGGAGATTGGAATAGGGCGGAGCAGGAAATGACGTCATTAATATAGGCGGAATGATTTATCAGGGTGAAGATGAGGGAAGAAAAGCTGTTTGTATTCAAATGTGCCTCGGGCCACTTTTACCGACCGCGCTCCGAGCTGTACCAACACCAACCTTTTTTATTACCCTTCTTCGGAATCAATCATGCTCCTGCATTATTCTCGTGCGTTTCAGAGTCACGTTCCTCCTCGATACTCCGACGTACCAACTGATTAGGAACATTCTCCTGCGGGAATTCCACCCCGATAGATTCATCAGTACCAAAACTCTACACTCATGTTCGGTAATCGGGCCTACAACATAATAGACTCGGGGACCTCGCAATAGTTTCGTCATCAATCTTCCCCTGCGGTCTCGGTATCGCTTCTGATACTCGGATGCTGTATACCTAGAGACGGGGAAAAAATTTCATGTAATTATACCAAACGGGTAGACTGTATAAGTTTGCTCTTCAGCGAAGTTCTCGCTCCTCTCAACGTACGGCGCGAGAATTCCTCGTCGTCGAAATTTTCTCGATGGATTATTAATTACTCTCAAAGAACGTCGCGAGTGTATAATTTTCTCGCCTCGTTCGGATAGGCTGAATCTAACTTCTGCCGAAGATTCGGAAATTTCGAGGTTTTCCGACATTGCGCGAAAACGAAGTTACGCCGCTGCGCCATTTTCTTGGAAATATGACAACTCCGGTCCTTGTCGCATTTGTCAACGGGATCGGCTCAGACCATTCTCGTTTCAGAGTTCGTTCGACGTCGTGTTCGTATACTCGTACAATGCTTAGCCGTCCCTTTCTCTTCGCCGGGAAACACTTCATCCCTCGAGGACTTACTCGAAAACTTGGGGATTATGGATAAGCTTTATAGTGATTCCGACAACTGGATCCAGCTCCTATACGTACACCGAGGATACCGACTGTATAGAAAACGCAATTCTGCATTTGTTTTCAAAAGTTTATCTAGGCGTTCCGGTTTTACCGGTGCAGAAACAGGGTTATCCGTATCTGTTTTCTCTCCGGCAAACGACGCTCCTGCATTCACGTATGTACGTTATACGTGATGTACATATACGTATATACTCACCCTCTCTGTCGGGTTGGCGTGAGTGGAGTACTCATGGATCGAAGAGGGTGCTCGCTTCCTAGTACTCTCGGCATTGTATTCCTTTTACGGTTTATACCACTCAGAGTTGATATACTGTATATCTGCCGTATGTATGTTGTACATTATATCCGTACGGGACGTATCTTTGAGCTACTATAACCTGCAGCTAGGTAGATTATACTCGGCGACATGGGGGTGATGCAGTTTCGCAGTTCTTCAGAGCGGACTGCGCGGATTTAGGATTAGTATTCCGGATTTCATCAATATCGTGATCTGCGCGACCAAGTGAAATCCGCCCAGCTCAACTTCATTTGAATTTAGATTCGAGACTCCGGAAGTAAGAACGGCGAGAAGCGTTGGACGGTAGTCTTGAAGTCACCTAGGATTCGTAGGTATTCGTGCATTCGTATTATCACATCGAATATTTTAGAAACGTTACGACGGAGGAAGCAGCATTAACCGATATTTCATTCCAAAAAGGGACTCGAAATTCATTACCAAAATGTGTACGAGCAATCAGAACTTTGCATTGAATCCAACGAACGAATTTGAGCGTTTGTATTTTTGAAGCTATTCTAACGTACGCATTAATAATAAACCCGACGGCGAGACGGCAGTGAGCTATAATGGAATACGTTGCGAAGTTCTGCGGATTTGGAAACAATCATCGACAGATGAAACGAGTGCGAAAGTTCTGCAGGATGGTTTTTTGCCGCCTATTGTAAGAGTGTTATTTGGCGCTGATCCAGGATTATGTCTCTCACGTTGCGGGAGTCTGATGTCTTCCATTTTTCCCTCCCCTTTGGCCTCGCCTTCGGAGAAACCAGCCACCCTTGGATCGAAATCCTAACTCGTGGTATGTATGTAGGTTAATACATCCATTCGAAAGGCGTTGCGTTGCTCGCCATCAGCCTTTACTACACCCTGCATATCCACAAACCAAGCTGGGCATGTATACAGATGATAATTAAACCCGCCCCCTAATGTTGATCGTTGAATATCGCGTTCAGTTATCTGATTTTCCCATCCTCGAGTGGAAGGGTGGGATTCTCTCTGCAGTTGACTGCATTCTATGGTACAGGCACCTTGTATTCAGGCAACGATAATCGGCTGTAACCCTTACAATCTGAGTTAACGTAGCATGGCTTAATCCTTAAACCGAATCTGAGCTCAGTCAGTCGAGGGTTTTATTCACTTGGTTTAACTTATTGACGCGTGATTACTGCACCGTTCCAATACATCTCATATCGACTATGATTCACGTAACACACTTACCGACAGAACCTCAACGTTGTCTAGTTTTCCTCTTTACGTCTCGCGATCGTTTTCAGCGAAGTAACAAAATCCCTGTTCTCCTTCAAAGATCTGCGTGTACTTGAGAATAACATCAAACTTTTGCAATTTCCGTTGAAATCACCGTTCAGCGTGCATCTCGTGGAATGGATGTCAGCACGAAATGTAACACCGCGGCACCGGCTTAAAACGCGCGTCGGTATCAAACCGAAGCTTTTCCAACAATGTGTAGAACCTTTACGTCGAGTCCCCGTAACACAAGTCGTAGCCCAGGGAAATACCGAGCACCCTGGGTGTCCACCATAAGGGGAGATGGTATAGGGCTGTTAACGAAATTGGCTCTCACTCCCAGTTCAGTGCGGACTAAGTGACAGAACACGGTCTGACGGAGGGATTGATTAAGTGACCGCGGAGGATGGCGGTAATGAAACCCAGGATATACCATACTGCGAGGTGATGACGAGTTTTGCCAGGCAAATGCGATCTGTCACAGTCGGGGTGACGAATACCGTTTGCTTGGAAAAAGTCTTGACAAGGAAACAGAGAACGGAAGGGAGAAGCTCCGATAGTAAAAGGAGTTAGAGGCGAAGTGGCCCCGATGGAAATTGGGTCACGACTCGAATCTCGTTCCCGGTCTGAAGGGATCCTCTATTTCCATTCCCCCGTTTCCCCTTCCTTCGTGCAGTTCGCTTTTCCTATCCTCTTACGCAATTAGTTGCCCCTTTTCATGTTAAAATTCTACGACCGCGGACCGCTAAGGGAACGATTTGAACCAACCGCGGTTTTAGAATCGGGTCGCGTTTTCCGCGCTTCGGGATAGTTTATTTTTAACCCCCCTCTGCACAGTCAGTTTCACTCCGTTTTCCAGTCCGCGCTCCTGCAGCGAGACGCCTAGGCTGAAGAAACAAATAATCCAATTGAACGTAAACGTAGCCTCGGTGCGCTACCGCAGTTAACCGTAATTGTGCTTTCCAGCCACGCCCCTGATGAAATCAGCTTATTCCTTTACGTCACTTTCAACCTTCGTTGTTTCTTTTTCCCTTTTACTTTTACCGCTGGATCACCTTACGAGGAGGAGGAGAAGGAGGAGAAAAAAAAGAAACACAGTGACAAAAAAGGGGCTCCTGAAAAGCTGATGGGAGATCGTCTACGGTATTTCGGTATTCAAGGCGGCCAGTCGCGATTCGTCACAGCTCGAGTCCCTATCTTTGTTTCATTGTCACCCCACTCACACATTAGCCATAAGTCTGCCTTGCCTCCCTCGGTGACCCGAGCTCGGTTCTTCTTCGGTGAAACTTTATCTGTTATTCTGTCCCTCGCGTGAGTGGGTGGGTGGACCTCTTTGCACATACATATAATACGTGTGACAAATGCTGCCAGAAGGAATCCAGTGCAAGGGTATTCGAATGACTAACAGCGAATGACGAAGGGAGCTGCCAGCCATACGCAGAATGGTTTCTGATATCGAATACCAGGCGGGAAGGAACATTGAGCCATTGTCACACAGGCCGAGTCAATCTCGCGGGAAATTGAGTCTGCGAGCGTACGGATGGATGAATGATTCCGCCAATGAGCAGGCGGGAAAATTCTATTTTCCACTAAATTTAGTCCGAGTCTCGCAACGGTGACCGAAGCCGGATGCTTCGTCATCTGAGAGTCGCAGAAGGGCAGGAAAAATTTAACTCTGGCACTGTTTGCGTCCGACACTGACGAGGGGAATCTGTCACACGCTCTCATCTTCGGAACTCCAGTAACTCTTCGGCGCTCCTTCCACTGCGGAAACCTTCTTGCCGGTGAAGAACTAGCGAAGAACAACTCGCCGGGGTTGAGCTGAGGGTGGAGGTGGAGGTGGAGGTGGAGGCTGGCACGTTTCCCTTTAATTGTCTCACGTTTACCTCCGCGACTGACTTGAATAGTAATAACCAGACCAAACCCATCTAACATCCGGACGGTACGAAAAGGGAGCCGACCGATCCGCCTTCCCGATTGTAACTGATGTAGATTAGTTGCCGCTACTGCTAATTGGGATCAACTTTCCGCGGCGTAAGTAATCCCCGAACCATCGAGCCGCGGGAAGCAAAATTAATTTGCTCATGTCGACTGATAGATGCGCGAAAGCACAGAGACCAAGAATAGATCAAGGGACTTGAAGAGGAGCGTGGCAGGAAAGAAACGAGAACCTTTGGATTCGAAGACCACCCGTTCACCGATTTCGCTGACGGTACCGCTCCATGGATAATCATTCCCAACGGGTAGTCTACGCTCATATTTTGTCGCAATGTACACGCGGATCGAGCGACGGCAGCTGGGGAATTTAAAGACGGATAAGAATATCCACAGCGGTACCAGAGAGCGCATTTCCTGCTCTCGTTATTTCACCGCTTTTCAATTCCAATCTCAGAACCCAACGGCTTTCGGGTCGATGCTGAAAAGCTAGCTTCCGGGCTGATGCGCAGTGGCGTTATATTCTCAATTCGATCAAATTATCCACTAATTGGAGTTGCTCTTTTCAATCATGGAGATAGCTGTGCGGAGAGTCCGAGTTCCTTTTGTTCCTCAAGGGTGGGTGCCTTTTAACGCGAAATCGTCGGAGCTACAGAGCGTCCGGAAAACTCTCGATTCTTCCGCTTTAATCCGAACTGGGAATCGGAACGAATCGGTCTTCTTGTAATCGCATTATTCCCGAGGTTCAATTGTAATCAGTATTCGTTTGACAGCTTGGGTCGCGGGTCTGTCGCGATCGGTTTGAAAAACAATGTAACAACGTCGGTGACGTCGGACGGCGAGAATCTGGTTAGAATTTAATTAAACTCCAGGCTGATTTTATCGCCACGCAAAAACGTGTAACATTGGGTCGTTTAATTGGCCAGATTATACCGGGAATCGTGGCCGACTCGTCCCCTTATTCCAGAAGCGTGTCTCGTTTCCGATCATTTTCCCCTCCCCTCGATCCTCGCCAATAATGCGCTTTTTCTGCGGATCGTGAAGACCAGATGCAATCCGATTAACACTTCGGCTGTTTGATTTCTCCTCGCGGTAATTGGCGAATTGGCAAATTGACCAATGCGGCTCAATTGTTGAGCCTACCGGAAGCGGAGTATTCGATGAAAGTACGCGAGTGTTGGCTTGTTTGCAGATACGTTGCAGCTATTGATTGCGTAATTCCTCCCCGGGGAGAACCGCAAACCGTTGGAGTTCGCGCCGCGTGTTTCCGTCAAACGGTGAAAGCCGAGCTTTCGATGCTGCATTGACTTGTCTGAATGCAGAGAAGCGCTTGGTGCATTTCCGGCGCCGCCTTCGCGTCACTTCGTAGGTACTTCATTCCGTCGAGACTCTTCTCTCTTCTCGCCAGTTTGTTTCCTTCATCCTTTCCACTCGCCTTGTCGTAATAAACCTACCGACCTTTGCTCCCCGCGGCTCAAAGTCTAGAATTCTCTTTTGGTAAAAGTTTTCGGAAAAGCAGTTGCCATGCGACTAGAAAGTTTAACCTTTCAAAGTTTTCCGCGCCTCCATCAAACTCTTTCACGCAAATTTAACTTATCTATCTTCTTTCGGCTCGTAGACGCAAAGTGCCAGCCGAATATATACAGGCCATCGAATTTCCATCATTGAATTCCAAGCCTTGTCGCGGATGGTGGAAAATGAAAAAAAAAAAATGTACAATCGATACTCGAGTGAGCGAGACGCAGAGATTCTGCATCCTTGTTCAACTTTCAGAGAGAATCTCTTCGCGTCGTTTTTATATATTGAGTCGCTATAATTTCTAATTACTTTAATATCTCAAGTTGAGAGAATAAGGCATAAAGATTCCTCATTACAAACTTTCCCGTTTGCCGCGGATACAAACTTTTCATTATATAGGCAAGGGGCGTTTGAGAGAGGAAATTTTTTCTCAACTTTCTCCTACACCTTCTCTGTACTTGTTGTTTTGTTTTTCTTTTTTCTTTCTTTTTCTTCATCTAGTCTTTTTTTTTTTTTTGTTTGCGTTTTTTGTAACGTTGCTCTCTCCCTCCGTTTTCTCTTTGAAGTCAAGCTCGACCTGCTGTTTTAGCGCGAGACTGTGCAGGAAAAACACGTGGTAGAAACGGTAAATTGCAAATTTAGTACTCCGGGTTATCAAGAACGAATGCGGACTTCTCGTTTCCCTTGATTCAAGAGTTCAGTCTTGGAGAAGTTTCGAAGTTCGGGTGTGGTCGCTGAATCATTTCGCTTCTTTGCTATTCGTTGCGAAGCTAGGCCGCTGTACGTATAAACGCGGGGTGAAAATGTGACAGAATTTGAATAAATACGACATTTATTTCAACCCGGCTTCATTAAGAGAGAAAAAAATTCAATTTACGCCAGAAGGGTTGCTACGCCTGCTGCTGCTGCTGCTGCGAGGTGCGGTCGGTGTTTGAGCTGGGTACGAAACAGCGCTGCTGTGAGGGATGATGTACTGCACCGAGAAGTAAAAGGGCGAGCTCGTGAGTGGGGGAATTTGAGTGAAACAGCGAGTGAAGAGAGGTAGCCAAACTTTGGTTTTATGAGAGGACTGAGGGTTCAACCCTGCAGGGTCTCGCTCCGCGGGTGATATTCTTATAAGCAAATTAAGGGCTCGCGATTTTATATTAAGTCGCGATTCCGGGTGCCCTCATTTGGCTTTTTGAATTTTGGCGAAGGCCGACTTTCAGAGATGTAAACGGCGCTTGAAGACCCTCTTTGAAATGTTCGGCCAAGCGATGAGATTTCATAAACGATGATAAATCGCGGGAAAACTTGCTCGAACAGGTGAAAAGTATCTTCTTTTTTTTTTTTTTGTTTCCTTTATCCATCTCTCTCCCGGAGCTTACGAAAAGAATCCCATTGTTTAAAAATGACCGGTATATGTGCACGAAAGAGTATAATTCGACCTTAAATAAATTTTTGGCAAGTCAACTGACTATACCAATAAGTATAAGTTTGCAGAGAAATATTACACCGTCAGCTGTACAGTGCTGTTTTACAGAAAAGTGTAGAGCCTATGCTTGAAATGAATTAACTAAGTAAAACTACTCGTCTAATCTTCTCGATAAGTGATCACGTCCAGTCGGGGATGAATTTCAATTCTTCATATTCATTTACCATTTTCACTTGTACATCACCTAAAATGGATTCACCAATCCAATGCAGAATCCAATCCTAATACGAAGGGTTCCTATTCCATTTCCAAGATTCTCGATGTGGAAGACATCACAAAAACAACATTGCGCCACGTCTTGACCCGGTTTTAAAATGTCAATAATGTAATGCAGGCCTATTCGGGACAGTTTGAATCAGTTGTTCCCTGAGGTGAAAAGTTCCGTCTACCGTGTACGTATCTTTGGATATACAAGGTAGGTGATACATACAAGTTGCGGCCATACAGACAATACACCATGGACCGTATTTATTTTCTTTTTACACGGCGGTCGAACGGGAAGTTCAAACAAAGCCGGAGAGTCGAGACTCGCCGAGGAGGTATGAGGAGGGCTTCCGAATAAGCACAAAAGAGAAACGGAATGATCTTTGCCAGATTGGAACGCGGCCCAATCTTATCTCGAAATTCGTTGGGCGTGAGAGATCAGGGACAATCGGTTTGTCCCGCAGACGACAAGTAGAGAAGAATTGCTTTTCCTCAGCAATTAACTCAATCCGAATGCCGTGCTATCCAATCTCGATTCTCATTTTATTTTCACTCGAGCTTTTTTCATTTGTTTACCTTCTTTCGCCGCGTCACTTTTTCTACTGCAGTCTGTTTTACGGACTCCGTAAGCTCGGCATTGTACACGCGAATTCGAGCCTGCAGGCAAGCCAAGAACCAATTTCATAGCAAGAGGGATTTCATCTTACTTCCCTTCGGTGAAATAAGATGCGAAGCAGAAGTCTCCGCAATTTTCACGCAATTTTGGTACGCGACTGTACCGGCTGCGTGAATTATGAGAAGAAAACGGAAACGCTGGTGAAAAATGAGGGAAACACTTTTCAGCCTCTAGCCATTTATTATAAATCTAGAAACTGGAAAGGTACTCTTCGTCACATTTCCAGGACTTTAATACCTTGAAATACCGCATGAATAGTCGACGACCTCCACCGGTGCCTCAGCCGACTATAAAGCTGTAACGTGGTAGGAGAAATTAAACCAGAAGTTCTTCTGGGGCGAATGGACTCCTAGCTTTGGTTCGCAATATTTGAAGGGCTCCAATTTAATGCCACACAGAAATAAATCCCCAGCTGCAGGGAAAAATATCCGGCTCAGAAAGGCTGCTTTCGGGTATAATAGGCAGAATCGCGTTTTAACCACGAGCGCAAGATCGAAAGGCTGGACCGTCACAAATTGTAAAATCTAGCATATCGTTCAGGGATATTAGCACTGCAGTGTACTTGACGTTTTCTCTCTTCTCCCTCTCTTTCTGTCTCTCTATTTATTTTGCGAATTCGTGAATTTCGTGAATTATGCACCCACGTGACGTCACCTAGAAGACACTGTGTCATGGTACTAAAATTCTACTCCATTCTATTCTGTTCTATTCTATTCCTCGGCTCCATTGTGCAAGACATATACATCTAATACACTCCTGCAGGATTTACCTACCTAATTTCCCGGCTATGTGTACCTTCGTCTGTCGTGCCGTCACTCAGTCTGTCCCTGCACCGCCGACCATAAGCTTACTAATAACCCAGAACCCAGATAGACTCGCAGCTCCAGCTCCGAGCCCGAGTCATCCTCCGTCTCGTTACCGCAAATTCTGTGAGGAATCCAGGCAGAGCTTAGAGCCGGTTGCGCGTTTCTTGACGGGTGCAAAACAAAAAAAAAAAAAAAAACTTAATACCATCAGACAGTGCAAACAGGCAATTCGAATCGCTCTAGCGAATTGTGTGCCCGTCCAGATCCGATTGATGTGATTACCTTACGGAAAATCCCCGTCTCTTGTACCACAATGTTACTTGTTAGATCTCTGACAATCAGAAGTGAATTATTACGATATAGAAACGACCGATTAATCGCCAGTTTCATCGGTCCCTTGAGTGTATTTTGTGATATGCCGAGTTAACGACGCCGGATATGAAGGATACTCGTTTGGCCAGCGCGGCTAAGTCGGAACTACGACCAACACGAATTACTGAAAGCATTTTAAATGAAGATGAATTCATGAACCGAAGCGTAGCCGCGACTACGAACACCGCCGAATACCTTGGAAGGGGATTCCCTCGGCAGCCACGTGTGTGTATAATAAGCGTACTCCTCGGCTTCCTCGGAACTTTCTTCCTCACTTTGAATAACAAAGAAGCCTTATAGATATTGATGCTCGGATGCTGGGTACGTGCGGCGACCTTAATGCCCCCTTGCTTTTTTGCCACCCTTTCCACGCCCCTTCTCTCGCATTCTCTTCCGCTCCCTTATCACGCCCAACTTCTTCTTCTTCTTCTTCTTCTTCTTTTTCTTGTTCTTCGAAAAAGCTCTTAACTCGGATACGCCGCCGCCTGCAGGCGTATCTCTCACACCGGGGAATAGGCAAGTATAATGGATATTAAACGTGATGTGGTGCACCCTCGTGTCATCGCCAATGACAGTTCTCGGTGACCGAGGAAAGGCCGAGAACACGACGAAGAAGGAGTGCAGAGGCGAGAGCGGAAACTGAAAGGAAAATATGAAATATCGTGCGAAATTATTCTTCACTTTTCGAAAACAAAATACAAGTTTCTCCCTCTCCGGCAGTGGTTGCAGCCCTCGCAAAGACGCGACTCGTCTTTCTCCCCTTCGCACAACTAGATGAAAAACGCTTTTCCGAGGATTACCCGAGCTTTACACTCGCTCACAGTTTCCAAGGAAGGCATTGCTCCAGACAACCAGCCAGCCAGTCATAGCCGGCGAGCATTTAGCCGGTAATATTGGAGGAGCTTTAGTGGTTCCGGTGAGGAATGGGGTCGAGGTAGGACTGCAGGCGGGATGGGGTGACGGAGCGACGAAGAGGAAATGACTCGTTACCCTGCGTACCGGAAGTCGCTCTCCTTCTGCCGTCCCTTCGCTTTCAGGCAGGGATACCCCGCCTCTCCCCCCTGTCAAGAGGAGGATTCGAACCAATTCCAGCCGAGCCATTCGCTCCGCTACGCATTCGATGTTATTAAAATCTACCGAGGAAGTGAGAGGGAGAGTTGCAGCTTCCGGTTCTCGCCAGTGCTTCGAACAGGATCAACCGCGGAAAAATTTCTAGAAATTTTTGCTGGAGAACGGAAGAGAAGAAATAAAGGTGAGAAAAAAAAAAAAGAAAACACACAGATACTCTTCGTTTTCAGGTCTCTCATGGCAATATTTGGAACCCTCGAAGTTTCTCAACACCTGATATCGAAGGTGGTTCTCGAATTCTGGGAGAAAGATTGGTTCTTCACGGCTTACTTTCACGGTTAGATTCACAGCTTTATTCCGTGCTCTATTGCCTCGGGGTTCGTTTCTCTTGCCTCCTCCTGGGCACGAAAGATGGAGAAGTGCAGAACTGACGGATGGGGGTTTCGATATATTTGCGAACTCGCGGTCTGAATCTGGTGTCGACAAGTGACTAGCAGCCGCCACCCCGTCAATTCCAATAACGGCACTCTATATTCGCCTATCAAAATATCAGAACAAGATTTGTCGGAGGGTAAGAATAAATCGACGCGTCGGCACCGCAACTTATGCTTCCGATATTCCCGTTTCTCTTTCACGCCTTCATCTTCGTCCCACTCGTCTTTACACGTGCTCTCGACAAAAGTGTAGATTTTACTCAAAACTTCGGGAAACGAAGGACACATTACGTTTTTTTTGGCAAAATATACACCGTAAAATACAGATTTTACTCTGTAAACAGGTAAAAACCACTTTGTGCAGAGTAAAATGTGCTACGTTTACAGTAAAAAAAATATAGTTGGCGCGAGTGTTTTTTTTTCTTCCCACAGTGTTTTTTGACTAAAATCTAATCTCTTTCTGTTTTCCGTATACCTTTGCTCCTGAATTCCGTTGCTCTACGTTAGTGCGAAGATCTCAGTGAACAGTAAAGGTACAATTCTATGCTAACGAACCCCACCGCGTGATCGAACAAATTGGTGTTGACAATAGCCGCGGTGGCTGGTCCAAAGGTTTCGTCCTTGTTATAACACGGTGACAAGACGCGAGTTCACCAGACGTGGACGGTGCGGGAGCTTGATTACACGGCGCCGGCTCGTCGCGCTTTGGGTTGATATAACGCGTGTCTCCCGATAATTGCATCACACGTCGTAGTTACATCCCCTCTGCTACCTTAGATGTATATTCCTATACGTCATCGCGAAACTAATGGCGTGTACCTACTCGTACCGGTGTTCAATTAGGGCGGGGTTTCGGGGTCGCGGGATCGGCACGACCTTCCCGTAAATCTTGGCTAAAACACCACCCTTGACGAGGCTGGTTCCGGTTATACCAGCGTCATTTATGACCGCGGGAGAAATTGCCTATGGCACCTCTTCTCTTTTTTACTTCTCCCTTTTTTTTTTTTTTTTTTTTTATTTTGTTCCTCCCTCAAGGCGACGGTGAAGGGTAGATTTCGCGGTGGTGGATGAACACTTGACGCCTAAGCGTAACGGAGCGTGAATTAATATCTCAATAAGAGAGACGCCGCGACGCTTTCCCGAAGCGCTGAAGCTCGTATTCTCTCTTTCATTTACATACATATTTGAACGCTTAGCGAGATCCTTTATGTATCCCGATGCACGGGGATTACCCAAGGATTAGTAAGTACTGTTTATACCGTTCGCGCATTATTCAACCCCGGGATTACAGACGGAACTTTTCTTCCCTTGTTCGCAATTAACCACGCGATTGTCGAAAACCGGTCAAAGCTCCCTGGCTTTTTGTTATTCATTATTCACGTTGTCGTCGTCGTTTTCTCGGCATGCGAATGTGTCAAAACACGCCGTGTGTGTGTGTACAGAGCATTTCTCCCCTTCCACGTAGAATATATACCTGTAATATACGTTTATTCGAGTTGGAATTATATACGAGCATGGTAACCGTGATCGTGGTCATCGGTAGTATTGCTACAAGATATACGGAGCGTCGCTGGTTTCATTCTTGAATATAGGAGCCGAGGCAATGCGATCGACTCCCGACTTGACCCGGAAATGACTGTTACACGCTTGCCAACGCAATATTCCTGCCTTGGGATAACGTAAAACTTACCCCCTTCCTCCCCCTCCCATCCCTCCGCCATCACCGCCGCGGAATTTGTTCCTTATACTCGTGCTCTTAACTCGACGTTGCGGAACTCCGGATGTCAATAACCTTCACTGTGCGGTAAGGAATAGCGAAACCAATATCGTGCGGTAAAAATTCACGTATATTCATCACGACTCGGGCGAGTACCTACATCATGTTCGTTACACCGAGCATGACGAAGAATTAAAACCTGGTTCGTAGAGGTAATGGACGTTAGCAAGTGTAAAATAGTTAACGGCGGTTCGCTTGTCTGAATTTGTTCAATGCCGTGGGAGGGGTAAGAATACCACTTAGTTTCCATTAGGTATCGAATTAATCAAATTGTCTCCTTAACAACGACCTCCTGCCGCCGCACGGCCCAACGAATTCTCCGAGCGTCACTCAGTCAGTCGTCCATCAACCAGCGAGCTTAACCAACTTTCCTACCTTCGTTGCGCCCTTCGCGAGGCTTGATTTCATTCCGCGAGGCTTTAATTAGCCCGCTTCGTTTCTCGCCTTCGGCAAAGTTACGCAGTCTTTTTACGCTGTAGTCATTTATAATACTGCACGATATATTCAAAGGGCTTACCAAAGTTGTGGATTCGTTCCAGTGTGCAGTTTCACGGAAAAGGATTATTTCCGCGACGCGAAATTTACTCGAATATACTGTACTCCCTCTTCGCGGTGTGAATATCGAAATTTCGAACAACTGCGCGTGAAGCCCGAAGCTGTAAAACCGTAGTTTATAATGCAAGTAGGTACGTAGTGCGAATGGATTGCGCATGTATTATCTGGAATTTGCAGCCGCAACGTGATTTGACTTTGCTCCAAACTTGGGCTAAACCATTACCAGTGTTCTGCGGCGTTTGAAACGCGTTCTTCCGACTGATTTCAAAGCACGTCTCTTCTTCTATACGTGTCGTCGGGACTCTCTGTCTCGGCAAATGGATGATTCTCGTTGATAATGAATTTTCACGACGTTGCACGAAATACGGATTTTCGAGTAGCAACGTTCGAGGTTGAAAATAATCTTCGTCTTCTCGTGCCTTTGTTTCGATTCGTGAATGAATTATTCGTATTTTGCAAAGGCGCGTAATAATTCCATCCAAGAGCCTTGATGATTGCAATGAGTGGGTATAATCATCTTTGTTCTAGTATTGTGATGGTTTCAATTACTCGGTAAATGTTATAAAAGTATAGAATCGTGAAGAGAAAGAAGGATAAATTGGATAAAGGACATGAAAATATGCGAGTGAAATTTCCGTGACATTTTACAAGCTCCAACCTCGTCGCCCTTTCGAGCGCGTCCTTAAAGTAACGCTGAAAATTTGAACATAACGAAAAGCCGTCGTTTCCCCGGGTCTAAACGGCAGACCAAACTTCGTTTGACGTCCCACGTATATCTGCGAACTAAATTTTAATATCCCTGCTCAATTTCATTCCCGCTCACTCGCTGCAAGCTCATATCTCGGGCGGAAAGTACACCCCGTGATCACAGCTCGTACTAATATTATTACTACGTTACGAGGACGTTTCGTGCAGTTTTCAGTAAAAATTATCACAACGCTATTTTCCGAAACCCCGGAGAGAAGGGGAACGCAGGGAGAGAAAACTTCTTCGTCCATCGAGGGATCTAGTCTTCGTCCAGGAGGAGGAATTTCCCCGTGCTCCCCCCCCGTCCCTCTTTGTGGGCGTCTCCCCCGCGACGGGTTTTACCCTTTGTGCATATTTACATTGTCGCAGGGACCCGCATCGCCGCAGCGCAAAAGGACCGCATCGCCTGTCTCGTAGGTTTTGTTAGGCGTCCGTCCTTCCATCCGTTCGTCCGTCTTCGTGTTTGCAAGAATTTCCACCGCTCTGGTCACACAACTCGAGCAAACCGTCCAGCATTCTGGTTCGTTGAACACCAGGACCGAACGACGGGTTCTCTGAAGGCGGTTTTCCCTCCACGCTATGCGTATGCCAAATGCCTCTCGCTCTACTCAGACTCGCAGAACCTCACGGTTTATCACCAATTCGGATAGTAATTTGCCACACCTCGATAAACATCACGTTTTCAGCAGTGGAAGAATAACTTGAGTTTATTATAACGGACGATTCCACGTAACGAATGGTGAATCGTGTCCAACGGTCGTTAATTACTCGGAAATACAGTACGCATGTACACAAGGATGGCTGGAAATGGCAGATAGCTGTGAATCCCCACGGAGATTACAATAGTGTTGTCCCGATCTTGAGGCTCGAAACCACCCCGAAATTCATCCATCAACAATGCTCGCTGTGAGTACGATTCCAAGTTACAATTCCCCGAGCAACGCGATGCCTTGAAAACGTAGGCAGATGAGATAGGTGAAGCGAAACGAACGACGATGTGAATGTTCATGATATTCAGAGACCGTCGTCTGCAGGGTTCCAAGATCTTTTTACCAAAGGATATACGATATATGTTGTCGCGTCGCAAAACCCTCGCTGCATTTTTTCCCACCGCGTCCACATTCTGCAAATTTGCGACCCTTGTTCTGGCTTCTCTCCTACCTTCTCCCACAGTCTTGCCTCTCCCGAGCTTTCCTTCAATTTCAAAACTCAGTCGTCCACGCAGCCTTCGATCGAGCGAACGCCCACTCCACGAGTTATTTCAACCATATCAGCCCACTCGTGTAACAATCCAAACGTCCAAACTTTGTATAAAAAATTTGCCCACACCGATATGGGGTGGTTTTGTCCTCCATTGGCGGAAGGTTACCGGAGTGGCTAATTTCGCCGGCAGCAACGCCGCCATCAGACGCCTCTCGCTTCGTCAGAGACGAGGGACGGTGTCGCGTAAGCGAGTCAGACACTTTGAAAATTAATTATATAGTCGTTCGAGCCATCGGAAGACTGCTTCGCCTTATTCCCCGACCTGTAAGCACCTTGTGTGGATGGAAGTCGGGTCGCCGCTGCGACGAGGAGTGGCAAGCCTCGAGGTGTTCGCGCCGAAAACGAGATCCGCTTGGTAGACTGTGGAAAACGAGACCCTTTAAAGCACCCAGGTATCTTCTTGTGCTTCCGGGTAACGAGCGCGATGAGTTTCACGCCGAGATCCAGCGAGGCGTGGATATCCGGTTTTGAAAGTCCGTTGTCATCCTAATTTAAGGAATTTTATCGAGATTCCGAGTCCGCCGAATTCCCTCGACGACCCCGGACGCGAATATTTTCCATTACCGAGAAATATTCCGAAATTAACAACACCCCGGGTGTTTTTTTAATTTGAAAACTTTACGGAACGATGGAAAGTCGCCCGAGTCGACGTGCAAGATTCTCGGTACAACACACGTGTGTTTATTTGATTTCGAGCTAAATCAAACCTCGCGGATTTCTCCGAGTGGAGGGAAATTTCTAATTGGCAATAAGCTGCAGCAGCTCAATCTCAGATCTGGAAATTGCTTCCGTTAAACTTGGAGAATCTCGGGAATATCATTGAGGGAGCTTTAACGCGGTTCGAAAGCTCGAAACTGATTTCGAAATACGCACCCCCGAGTCTCTTGGTGCCGGAGGCGAAGACCCGAGCCGTGCTATTATATCGCGTTTTTGTACGTCGTCTAGTTTTGAACCGAGGAAACGCGCTGGCGTGCCACTTTCCCTTACCGACGTTAATAATTCCCGCTCACTCTGAACTCGGTGAAAGTTTTTCAAGTTTCAATAACTGCCAACGCTGTCGGAGTGAGTCGCGCGTCTCGGCGCCGTTCGATTCGTATTCTATTCGCGACTTTGGTTTTGTTATTCTTGGAATACTCGCGTATATATGTGTACACATATAGGTATACTTATAAAGAATGAACGTCGTGGCCGCACAGAAGGCCAGAATCCGCAAGGATTTGGTGAAATTTTTATCATCCTCCTGAGATAACGGCTCGGAAAATAGACTCGCTCCAATCTTCCTCAATCCAGTTGATGAAAATATGTTATCGGATTTCGGTCGTGCAGCCTAGACACGGCCACTGAACTAAAAATAATCGAGTTCAAAAAGTAATCGAACACGACTCGATTGTATCGGTAAATTGATCGATGTGTTTTTTTTCACACAGTGCATGTAAAAGCAAAATATCGTAAATTTCCATATGTAGTCTCGATAGCGGAAAAGTATTTTAATGATTTATAGTTTCATTAAAAATATTTTTCAATTTCAGGTGAAAATATTCATTTATCTTTCCCTTGTTACATCAAATAGGTACTTAATGAGTAAGACAATAATAATAATTGATACTTTGACCGCATAAATTGATATTGTATTGCGTCGTTCATGGGAATAAAAAAAAAAAGTTGATTGTAAGGATAAATAAATGATTGTACTCGATTAATCGCGGAAAATAATTGATTTAATCGGAAATCGATTATTTTTGGTCATTTTTACGACATGTGCCGCTCGAACGAAAACAGTCGCAGGAAAGAAAGTGCAAAAGGAACAACGTTGGCTTCCACTGTCGACTTGATAAATGTATACATGTATACCGGGGAGAAAAAATTTCTACCCTTGTTGAAATCGGGGTTAAAAATGCAACTCCCCGAGGATATGGTATACGGTGTACGTTGCACGGACTTGCTCGGAGGAAGGCCAAAAACTGGTTGTAGCCATGCTGAAAGCTTTCGGTATTTGATTATTTAACGAAGTCTTGAAGTTGCGAAACTAATTGTAAGCTCGCAATTAGAGCTTGAATAATTGAATCTACGGCACTCTCTCCATTTCGATCATACCTGTTGATTCTTCCCTTTTCCTCTTTTCTCCTCCTGCATGCTATTCGTGTGAAAAATTTCTATTTCCTTCTTCGGCCTTATCAGACATCAGTTACAATCAGCCAAGGGTTTGAAAAATTAATTACCAGACCGAGCACAATTCTCGTATTTCTTAAACTTTGTCCGACGAGTCTAGTCGATCGTACCCCGTAGATGCTGCTTTGCCGCCTGTCCGCAGAAATTAATTTCCGACTTTCACGTGCATGGCGATACGGGAAGGAAAACTTTTCCGACATAAATAAAGGACGGCTCGCCGACTCGTTCGCTATTTCCACGCCTCTCTATCCCGCGGGTCCGAGGCTCGTGCCGTCCTCTTCCGTTCTCGATTTTTCGCCTTTCCCCTCCAGGGAATCCGCGACTCATGCCTCATCTTTATCGCGGGCCGTTTTTCTCTTTTATGTACTTCCCCTTTCTCCGCGCTTATACCCCATACTACGACTCGGCGTAGGAATGCCTCCGAATCGCGTCCCCCTTTTCCGCCCTAGTTTTAGTGGCCTTGAGTCGGCCTTCATCACCTACCGTCCAACCCTTCGCTGACGTAGATTTTACTTTTTGCCTCGGCAGGCTAGATTTGAAATATCTTTTATTGTCGCTCCCATAACGCACTTTCAACCCCAACCGACCTGCCTGCGTGTGCGGGACGCCAAACACGTCGATTCGAAACTTTCTCTCCTCGATGCTACGGTCAAAAAAAAAAAAAAAGGATGAAAAATACGGCCGCGGGATGATAAACGCAATCTTCCGCTCAAAAGTCTAACGTTTTTTACGTTCTTCAAGTAATCTCGAGAATATACCGAGAAACATCCTTGTGGAAATGACACTGTTTGTTTTGTTACTTTTCCACCGGACGCTGTTCACCGTGTTCATAAATGTTTCTTCAAAATCGATGAATTTTCTCAAGTCTTTTATTTCTCGTTGGCCATTTTGCATCCCGTTTAATCAAACGGAGTTTTTCTGAAAATTTGGTACCAATGGATAAAAATTGCCGACAAAATACGAGGCGAAGATAGCCGGTCGTGAACGTCGTTCAGCCCTCGTATCTGAGCTTTCACCAGCCAGTTAGAGTGACAAACTCAGAACATTTATCCCAATCGCGATATTGAGATCATGGAATTGATTTGTGCCGGTCGGAGAATAGGGTGCCAATGGATTTAGGGGCGTCAAGTTTCAAGAGGGTGGAAATTCCCACACATCGAGACGAAGATCGCGAAGTAAGTGAAAAGTAAATGAGGATCATCGAAGAATAATGCCGCTGTATTCTCGGATGGATTGATAGTTCAGAAGACGAATGTACGCGGTGTGCAGGATACACTCAAGCAGCGAGGGTGAAAAGTTTCGGTTAAGAAGAGAACCGACGACCGCAGAACAGACTCGATTCGAATCGGCGAATACTGCGGGGAGGAATTTCCTCCTAATGGACATCGAGTTTCGAAGAAGAACCAGAGCCACGGTGAAGCGTTGTAAACCGATCGTCCGGGCAGTTTACCAAAGTTGCAGAGCACAAGCCCAGCCGGCCAAGCACGATGCGTCCCTCAACATCTGACTTGAAACTTGGCAAACTATCGGCCAGTTTCATGCCCTGTAACTCGGAAAATTGCCGCCAATTCAGCAGCGAAGAATCCCCCTCCCCTCCCCTGCCCTCTGCCACCCTTACACACACACACACACACGTACGCAACAAAATGGCGTCCGCACTTCTACCTGTGCGTGTCTCGTAGCCGCAGGCTTTTTACCACCCCGTGATCGACCAGCCTATATTAGTTTCGAACTTTGGCCACGGGGATGGGGAGGTAGTTGGGCGTATGGAGGGCATAAATCAGTTGAGCTCGAGTCGCGGCCTCCCCTTGTAGGGTGTAAAGATAAATACACCGCGGAGTATCGTGTCTAGGATAGAAACGCGGGATTTTGGCCGGCACTTCTTTATGCCCGTGGCTGTAACGTCGCTCGTCCGGTGTCCTGGACATCATTCATACCCGCAAAACATGACGTTTGACAAATCGCCGACCCGCCGAGGAAACAAACTGGGATGCTCGTCCAGCGACAAAGAATAATTATTCCCTGCCGAAATGAATACGCTTTTTATAAACTCCTTCTTACTTTTCATGCATTCCTTTTTTACTCCTTGATACGGCACCCGATCTACCGCCGGTTTGTATGTTGGACTGTTTTTAAGATTTATTGGATTTGTCACTCTCGGTCAGGGGTTTTTTTGGGTAGGTAAACTAGTTTTACCATTGGCGAAAATATCGCATTGCGCTGGAAGCTGGGCTGAAAGCTGATCGGGGTTCAAAATTTTTCTCAACTCAAAAACGAGTGTATTTGTAAACTGCTGGTGGCTAGGAAAAATTCTTAGTAACATTTTATCTCGTTCCTGCAACGGTGGTGAAAGATTTGCAAGGTAAGTTTATGGTAGATTTGTGAAGAAAAAAATTTCGTGTTTGAGCCTTCAAGTTATGAAAAAAAAAATCTAATTAACAAGCTGTAGAACTTTTACACGATACTTGCGATAGAAAATTTTCAACGAGCTTTCTTGCTCCCTACCCATTTGTTTACTACAAATGTGCAGTAGAAATATGTTTTAAAAAACTCAAACAATAACGTCGACGGGTATATAATTGAATGAAGTAATACGAAAGCTGAGGCTCGTTAAACAAAGTTCAGTTTTCGAGATTCACGTAAATTTTGCAGTTCGTGGTTTGGTTGGTGGAAAATGAAAACATCCGCCCTTTCAGAATGAAAACTAAACATGACGGGGGAAAAACAGCAAACTTTTTACTCGTTCCGGTAGCTGTTTACTTTCGCCTGCACACATCGGTTGCATCGATGGTCGGGTCAGTGAGGGTAAATATTGAGTACTCGCGTAGTTCGGTGGATACACGTTAGGTGTGTACAATGTACATATACACGTAGAATGTGGACAGACGCAACTTGTTGGCGGTGAACCACCGTGCCCACCGCACATAGTCGTCTGTACGACCCACCGAAGCTCGTTCAGGATCCCTGGCTTCCGAGCTTGCAGTAATTGGCTCTGTCTTCAATTGCTAGGTGAACCGAACTTCGTCCTTGCAGGTTCAATCTTCTATCCATAATCCAGAATGGACAAGTTCGTCGGGCTCGATGTTCCGCGACCACCGCTCATCAGCCGGTAGAGGGGACGAAGCAACTCGCGCTTAATCGGTGCTTTCGTTTCAAAGCTTTCATAAAATCGTGCGCGGAAAGCTGTAATGTCAGTTCTTGTTTGCGGTAGAAAAATTGTGGACGATAAACTTGGCGTGGCTTCAAGTGAGAAAGGACGTTTTTTATATTCAGGTTGTTTCGTGAAAGGTATAGAATATGGATTGGAAAAGTAAGCCTGAATCAATTTAGTAGCTGTGTTTTTTTTTTTAATACGTAAAAGTATTTTTTATTGTGAAAAAAATTCACTTCAGACAATATGAATCTTGTTCTCTTGTAAAATAAATACTTCATGATTTGTCAATTCGTTAGAAATTTAGAAATTCATTGGTAGTCGGATTTTAGTTTATTTTTCGTTCATCTAGAATTCACCGCTTTATACCCTTTGTCTCCGTACATTGTTAAGAATACTGTTTCGATCAAATTCACCTTCATAGTTACACTTTAATTTCAAATTCTCGAAGGTTATTACACTCTTCGACATTGGCTTCCATACTTTGCTACCAGGCATTTTTGAATGAAAAAGTCTAGTCAATTCCGAGTTTTTATCAGACGATCAAAACCTGTTCTCTCAAGTCCGGCGAGTTTCTACGGCCAGTAAATTTTTCCCCTGTTCACGTAGTAAAAAATTCTTTTCCCCTGAAGCCTCGCTTAGCATCTTAGCCCGCGGGATCTTCTTACATTCCGAAGAAGAGCCGAGTCGCCCTCGAGAGATTCCCGGAGTCCCGTGGTGCGCCTTAATCCGGGTTTGTTCCTGGAGATTGTCACTTTGTTCTCATCGCAGACACGATAAGCTCTCGCTCTGTTTCAAAGCTTCGGCAAGCCACTTCAATTGTTGCCGAAGGTCAGTTATGCAGGGGGGGGGGGGGGGGGAGGCTTTCGGAGAGCTTTTCTCCATCTTAAAATAAAATGACAAAATAGAAAAAAAGGAATAAAAAGAAAGAAAAAACAACCACAGGTGCTGCGCAATGCTGGCACAAATGAAATCCGAATGCCCGGAGGTAAACAGCGTCTGCGAGTTTGAACGAAAAGGGTTCATTGCCACAAGAGGATGCTTAGGTCCGCTAATTCCGCCCCTCCGAGGAACAAGCCCTAACAAGCGTTTTAATTCGCTTACTTCGCTTAACTTAAATTGGCCAGATAGCCTCATTCCGCACAAATCCGTCTCCTTCATCAGCCCCGCGGAGAAATTCCAGTGCAGCTTACCCTTTCTAGTCTGCAAAAACAATCTTCTAATTACATTAACGCTTTCATTTACTCATCCTGATGATTTTCGTTGCTTGTACGTATATTTCGGATTTACTTGTAAAAAATTGTCGCCCGAATTCATAACGAGCATTAAAACTTTGCTTTCTCCTTTTTGATCTTCGTTTGTATCGTTTTTTTTTTTCTTATTTCATTGATAACTGAACTTGCGGACGATAATTTCCACGGATACTTGTGCCTCGATTAATAAAAAAGTTTGAGATATTGCAGAAAATGTATTCGGTGAAAGTCCCGCTCAGATATCACATAACAATATTACTTTTACCGCGATGCAATTCTCGGAAGAATTATTCCTCAGTTTAAGGATCCATTTAAGTCGGAGTCAGGATCGGAATCGATTTACCCGTATTTACTGCCGATAAACTGTAAAGTGTTTCGCAATTTTACGGATCTGATGCGAGAACGTGGAAAAGGGCAAAGGAAGAGGCGGTGTAAAAGAATAAAAATAGAACGATAAAAGTGAAAAGAAAAACACAACTTGACGAGGGAGGGAAAGGCGCGCGCAATCGGGCAAATGGTCGTAAATTAGGTTACGGCGTCGCCTAAATGCAATTCTGTAGCTGAAAAGGATGAAATACCTTTTAAGGCGGGGCCTCCTCTTCCTTCGCTCTCTCTCTCTCTCTCTCTCTCTCTCTCTCTCTGTCGTCTTATCACCTCGATTCTTTGTGCGGTCTGACCTCTTACATCTACTTTCCGCCTACTATTGCCCGCACCTTTTGCTCCTGGCCTCTGGCATCAACTACGGAGACGAAAGCCACCCTCCAGCAACCCCCTTCAAACTCTTTTGCCTCTCGTCGCTTTGCCCGGTATTTAATTTGAAAGCTCTCTGCTGTAAAATCGAATGAATGTAAGAAATTTTTAACCTCGTATCGAGAGAAGAGAGAAATAGAGAGAGAGAGAGAGAGAGAGAGAGAGAGAGAGAGAGAGAGAGAAGCCGAGGGCGTGACGAGATAGAAACGGAGCGCATCTATCGTCTACGATAGTCAAGGATGAGGGGAGGATGCTGCGGGGATAATCCGGGATAGCGATCTTACACAAGGCGAGCGCCAACGGTAAATGGCACTCGTTTCGAGGCTGCCCGTTTCACCTCTACTCTTATTGCTTTTCACCATTTGCTTTCTTTGTTTTCTTGTCTTTTCCTTATAATTTTCCTCCTTTCCCACATCGGACCGTTCTATCAAGTTTCACGTTTTGTTTTACAATCGTAGCTACACGGTTTTTCGGCTGAAGAGGTTAAAAGAAAAATATGAAGCTAACAACAAGCAAGAATAAATAAATCAAAACAAAAAACTCCGGCCATTAAACTTATAACACCGTAAAATGGAGGGGTGAAATTTTTGTTTCATGTTTTTTTTTTTTTTTTTTCTTCCTTGCAAGTAAGGTTCAGTGACGCACGTACATTTAAAAGTTAAAAATAATTAGAGGTATTTATGCGCAGTTAGAGAGGCGTGAAGAAGTTTTCCGTCGGCCTCGGTGCCTCCCTTTCCTAAATTTTGTCATCCCCCTTAGCGTCGCATAATATTTCCCAGTACGGTGATTCAATGTAATTTAAATTTTGCGTTACGAGCTGCTTCCACACCCGCTGCTGCAGGGTAATGTAAATCCACATTACCCTTGTATGAGAAAATGATTCAAACGAGAAAACGACTTTGTACGAAATTACGGGGTAATGAAAATATCAGCACATATTACAATATGGCTTTACTCCGCTTTTCCTACAGGGTAAATCCACCCGCCCACGCGTGTTTTCACCCTGATATTTCGTGAGACATGTACGTTGTACGGTGAGCTTATACATGTATGTTATTATACGGGATCGCAAATGATGGAGAAGAAGAAGAAGATAAAGAGGAAAAAAAAATACACACATATGTATATATATATATATCAAATTGAACGCGGCATCTGGAAAACATTTTTTCCCGTTCAGCAACGTATTGCGACGCTTTTTCTTCGCGCATGTGATGGAGAAATAACGAAGGTCCGAATGTTATCCCAAAGTATAAGCGCGGAGCGTAACGCGAAAGAAGATGGTTATTATCCGACTCTGGATTAGAAGGAACGAGGGCCATGTCGGGACGGCGGCAATCGTGTAAGTAACTCTGACTCTGACATGAAAGTAAAGGCAAGGTAAAAGTTTCTCCCAGAATTACCGGGACAGAGATCGGCGATATTGGAAGGCAAGGTGCTCCCTAAATTGGCGGAAACAACAATTTCCCGAAAAAGCTTTGTACCTATTCCTCCCTGTTGCCGGACGCTCGCGGCATTTTCCGTTAGCGAGTCGTAAAGAGCCCTCCCGGGGAACGACCTGGAAGACGCCCGATCTCACCGAGGGTCGGGGGCGCTTCACTTAGACGCGAAATGAGAAAACGGGGTATAAAACAAGCGAGCGTCTTGGGAATCGGTGCGAAAATCGCTGCGATTTGAATGCGGGAAAACAATTTTCAGCGCCTTTTACTTTCAGAGTAAAACGAATAATCAAAACCGCAGAGCGTTAACGGCGGCCACGCTTGAATGGTTCTGCTTTTCTGATGTTCAATGCTTCGTGTTACAATTGTTCGACGCAAACTCTGGGGATTAATTATTCCCCGATGTGTGCGGGGTAAAATTGAAACACCACGTATAGCCGCGCAGTAAAGGATTTTGGAACGTCCAACACGGTCGATTTGGTGTCGAGAGCTCGTTAGGCGAGCTCGTGTTTCGGGTATGGAACAGAAATTACCGCGTCGCTTGCGCATCCGTCTACACACAGGCCAGTTCTTCCCGTGTGTAGGTTCATAGATGCGGCATAACGTTCGGTTATGTACCGCAAATAAAACAGATCAACAAGAATTCACCGATCGGCTTATATCGTTGCGCCCACCTTCGCCAGCGAATTCACGGTTCAACAAACTGCATCCCTGCCGCGCCTTGCAGGGCCTTGTCATGTATGATACACGGGGTATTCATCGATCGTCGATTCCCCGGGAATTTCCTATTTATCGTTGTATTAAATTCTAAATCGCGAGCAGCTAGATAGAAACGTAGTCGATTTTATGCGGGAAACGGGAGCACTATTTTCGTACCACATAGATTAGCGGTGTTCCGGGGTTGCGCGAGGCGCAAGACGCGCGGTATATTCGCCGGATCGAGACCCGTTCCCAACTTCGAGACCAACCGGAAGTCGCGGTGCACCACCGGAAAAAGAACCCGCGCGAGCATAAACAAGGGGCTAAATCATCGGGTCGCTTGGTCAATAAATTTTCAATCGCACTCGAGTCAATTTTCGCGAAACGGTTCTGCTTCGTATTGCATGTATGCGTGACTAGATCCCTTCGGCTGAGGAAAATCACGGAACCGGAACACCCGGTGGTTCCCAAAACCGCGTCTCGCCGAGGTGGAGAGAGAGAGAGAGAGAGAGAGAGAGGAGGAAAAAGGGGAAGAGAACAAAACAGCGGGCTATTCATGCGAAAAGCTCTGAGAAATACAGCCGCGCAGCGGCGAAGCTCGATCGGTAAAGGCGATAGCTGGCTGCTGTGGTGCAAGACTGCATCGCCGAAAGCTCCAGGCCGGGTCTTTGATCCCGAGGCCTTTGCATCCGCAGCTACTGCCAGCTACAAGAGTGCAAGTATAACGTGTGCAACCTTCGCGATGATACGTTTGTAAAACCACCCTTGGTACTCGTGGAGAAATAGTCGGTGTTAAACGCGCCGGCAGCGTCGGTGAGCCTTTGTTAATCTTGCGAGCGTGTAGGATCGCGGAGCCGTGGCTAGTAATAGAGGCCAAAGCGGAAATGAAAAGGGAAGAAACGCCGCAGGAAGTGAAGCAATATCTCGAATCCCGGTTTCTAGGGTACACGTACCTAAGCGTGTACAATACCGCCTCGCGCCTCGTGCAACGACGAGAAATCCCGCTCAAAGGCGCGGATTCAGATGCAAATGTAAAGGATAAGAGCTAGGGAGAGAGTAAACTTGGGGAAGGTGGGCGAGCACATCGAGGGTAGCGAGGAATTGAATGAGTGTCGTTCCGAGGGTCACTCGTTGGCTCTTTCGGATGGACCACCCTATATACCGTGATCCGATTTTCAGTGCGCATCGACCGTTTTATATCGATTTCCCCGGACCGATTCTACTCACCGATACATCGTCTCGGTACATCTCTCCGTTTCTCCGACTGGCTATTTTCGCCGAAAAAGTTAACCAAGAATCTTTGGAACCGGAAAGCTCTCCGGCACGCAGGAAGGGCCGAGGAAAACCTCCCTCCCTTTTTCCTTCAAGGATGCGCCCGCGTTTCACGGATGGTTAACTCGCCTCGTTTTTTCACTCATTTCGCGGAGCACTCGGTGAAACTGCATCTCTGGGCCCCGGATATAGCTTTGAAACTGAATTGGGACCAGGAGAGGGACTCGGATTAGCCGAGGGTCAAATAAGCGAGCCTGACGTGACAATATCGTCAGCCCGGAGCTCCGACCTCAGGGGCCCGGAAGCTTTGAATCCGCAAATCGAGGACGAACTTGATTAGATTCCGACCGCTTACCGCGATCCAAGCAAATCGCCTGCACAGTTACTTACGAGACTGTTACTCGACGATAACAACGCTTGCTCGGAAATTTCCCCTAAGCCGTTGAACTAATTATCCTAGATCATATATATATATATATGTATGTATGGGAAGTATACGTATGTATGTGTGTATGCTACGATCCTTTCGTGGAAAAGTACAGAACAGGTTAGTTTGTGATAGGAATCAGGCGCAAGGATGCTGCGAGTTCCTTAAACGGTTCTGAATTTTTTTCATTTTTTTCATCCTCACCACCTCGATTTTACCAACTGTGGAAAGTTGAGTGAAAAATCACTGCAGGAATGACGATTCCATCTTTCAGTTTTCAAAACTGATAAAAACTTGAAGCCGGATTTCGGGATCGCTTACCTGTAAGAAATTTTGAAATACTGCAGGTTCGTATCACTCTATACATCTGCGTATAGTTTTAATCCTTTGGATTCCGGAGGATCAGTTTGCCCGGGGTAACAAAGAAGATTTACAAGTTTATTATCCTGCACGTGTCCGTCCATCGACCCGCGTAAATCATATTCTTCTACTAGCTATTTCCTCGTGTCTGGAAACAGGTGAAACATCGAGTAGGCGGGCCGTGCGAGACTGCACGTAGTGCTTAATACTTGAGTTATTATCTTATTTTGTATTTATTTATTTATTTTTATTTTTTTGCCTTGTTAGAGGAAAAGATTGATGCTTCGGTTCAGAAGCCTGACGTCGTACTTTTCCTTCATTCATCATTTCGTTTCTAATTTTTGTTTTCAACTTTTATTTTCTTTTCCTCGGAGTACTTCACCACGAATCTTGTCTAATTCACTCCCACGACTTTACGCTCAATAATTTCTTCACGGAGGGGGAGACCGTCTAGACTTTGATTAACCCTTTGAGTACCTTGAACACCTATTTCATCAGGTTTTTAATCCGCTTACTACAGAGAGATCGAAGAAGGAGAATATAACCCTCGGCTGTAGTTATTAATTTGGCAAATTAGTTTCTCCCCTTGCGATACAGATGATCGATAATCCTTACCCAACTATTTATTGCCCCATAAAACGAGAGGGTAAGAACAGTTTATTCCACCCTCGTTCAACGTTACGGACATCGCTGCGCCGACAGTCGTTAATTTAAAAACCAACCGGGCAAAACAGCCGAACGTCGTTCATAAATCGCCAATTAAAATCAACCCTGAATACCACGTCACGTCGTATAACGTATTTTGTACAACATTTCCAGCTTAGTAATCCTGGATAATTATAACATACGTCCACGTGTTACAGCTGATCGATAATTTCAAGGCAAACTTGGCGAATAAAAATATTTAAAAAAAAAATTAAAAAATAAACCGAACACAATTATACCGATTGAAATTGAATGCGTTCCTCAATCTCAAAGGGATATGCCATACACTTTCGAATCAGTATCACCCATCGAGTTTCGAGATAATACAAAGTATCAAGAATCTCGTGGTAGATTGGTTCCGGTGAGTCGGATAGGGTGTCAATTTCGTTCTTCCGCCGGGAGATTTCCGCTCTCGACGAGTGCGTGCGTGGATACAAATCATAGACTGGAATTTAATATCAACGTTGAGTAGCAGGAGAAGCATGTAACATATACAACGTAGGAGAAGTAGTGAATTGAAGCGTGTACGCATCCAGCGTCTTACGATGCACGAGCGTAGAAACGGATACAATAAAGCGACTATGGGGCGCAGTTTAATCACAGCTCGGGGGGTGAAATTCCCTAGGTATATAGGTATTTATGAGAGGGATTAATCCAACCCGATACTATCGCGTTTCTCACATTCTCATGCCAGGAGCGTCTCCTTGCGTCACTTCGGGATTAATATCGCCTCGGAGGAAAATCAAAGGGAATAAATCGGCGTAAAGATGGAAAACAGGCGTGGCGGCGATCGACGTGTGATTTTGGGGCGATCAAGGGCCCTGCATAATGCAGATCGGCGATCCGCACGTGTAACGTATTCATGGCAAACAGGCCAAGGCGGTGGTCCAAATTTATAAGGCCGCATTGAACCCCGGCGGTTTGGTTGGTTCCCGGCTTTCCGGGGTTTCGGGTGCCTATGAACTTCCCCGCCAGACGATATCTCCGCGGCTATTTTATTCATGGAGGTAAAGCCCGCGGCGCGTCCATAGATCATGGGAAACAAGCCCTCGCAAAGTCGTCTCTGTCATACGCAGGTTATACGACTGGATATTGCTCGCTTAACGCGCATTGTTAATGTAATTATTCGACTAATCCCAGGTAAGATCGCGCCGATATTGCCCTGCGATAAATAAAGCGCAAGTCATCCCCATGCGGTGATCGGGTGGGGGTGAAAATATATAATTACCGATTGATCGAAGGACCAGAATATCGCATTTTCATAGAAGCGAAAATCTCGTTTGTAGAATTTAAAAATTTGGAAAGTTCAAGTACAGATAATCGAAAACATAGTAGGTCGAAGAACAGAAAGACGAGGTATAGAAAGGTCAAAACATCGAACAGCAAAATCGAGAATGTGTATAAAATTCTGTATTATCGAGATGAATTCCATCGATTCTACAGTTTGGCATTTCTTTCTATTCGTTTACTTCTCCATACTTGGAGTTTCGTCATTTTTAAATTCTATGAGTCTAGTTTTGCCCTTTTTAAAGATCCGACATTGTCGGCCCTGGGATTTTCCGATCTTTCTATACTTTCACCCCCGCTCCAGTGATCGAGCTTACCGAGCGTTGCGCAAACCCTCCAAAGCCCGCTGTAGGTCACCTTGCTGTCCGGTTCGACGCTCGCGTTGCTCGACGTCGATTTCGGTAGTCTTTCTTCGGTGAGCAGCCACTCGCCGGTCGTTATTGCCACCGTTATAACGATCAGCGATAGCAGGGCTGAAATCCCTGATGTAATTCCTAAGCCTCCGCCGTTCCCACCGGACCCTCCGCAGCAGCAGGCGCAGCAGCAAGACATCACGACCTCTCCTCCGTTTGGGGCATCCCCAATTACCAGGGGATGACTGTCTCTTTTTCCCTTTATGCCCTCCTCCCAGCCTCCTTTCCCCCCCTTATGGATCTTCTTTTCCTCCTTTCCACACTGATTCTCTCCGCTCCGAACTGATTGAAACACCAGTTTCACCCAGCGATTATTTCCACGATTTTTTATCTCACTCCCCGGTGCGAAAATTAGACCGCGTTGATTGATAATCACGATTTTACCGAAATTAACCCCCGCGTCACGTCATTTCGCAATTAACATCGGAGTGATTAAACTCACCGCCACAACGTAACGCGCTGCGATGGTTGTTGCATGAATTTTTTAAACGAATTTAACGAAGCTTTGTTTTAACCGAACGGATTTATTCGTACGCGAGCGGAATATTCGACAAGTGTTAGCCGACCATGAACGAGAATCGAAACTTGCCGCGGAGAGTGGTCGAGATTTTTTATTTCGTTTACGTCCCACCCCTTTCACAACACACCTTTTTCCAATCAAGCTTTACCCCTGTCATACATTCAACGTAAATTTTAGATGTAATCGAGGAATTGGATTATATTCGGCTAATTTTACCGCACCCTTATTCAAAATCAAATCGTTAATTCGAACGAATACATTATAATTACCGTTGCTACACTCAATAATTAAAACCGCCGTATGAATTATGCAAAGTTTAAACAGACACAACAATGTAATCTGCATTTATGTTAATTATTGTCAGCTTCCTCGTTTAAAGTACTGTGGCTACAGCCTGGAACGAAAGTGGAGGTGCGCTTTAAAATTGTACAACTTTTATTCCCAGGATGAAGATGTAAAATTTTTTTAACGTTACACGTCATACCTCGTAAATGCCGAGATGCAAGTTTCTCTCACGAATTTTTCTGCGTTCGATTTATCACGTGTAAAAATATACACAAACGTACATATTTTTTCCATGTAAATTGAAAATGAAAGGAAACCTCACTGCTTTGCAAAAAGATTACTTACAACTATTAGAAATATTTACCCGCGGGAAATATCGCGCCACTTTTCCGTCGAATTTTTTACGCCTTTAACGGCTGTCGATGCACCATTTAACCTTCTTGATAATGGTAGAAAAAAAGAGAAGGTGAAAAAATAACAGTCCGGAAAAGAAACTGTTACACACCACTGTCAGCTATTCATGTATGATGAGAAGTATTTTAATTCCTTGAAATATATTCTCGTTCTGTGATTCTTGAAGTTTTTTTTTTTTTGCCCTGGTTTAGAAGTCTCGAGGCGTTACATCGGCAAAAAGAAGTTATTCAGTTTCGATTAAGCTTCGCTGCAAAGCTTGCATAAAGTTTTTACGACCCCATTCCCTGGGTCTGGATGCCCGGTCCGTGCCAGTTCTATTTATTGTCCACCGTCGGAACGGCACTTTGCAATTGATAGTTTCTCTCCCACTATGACTGCAGATCGACGACAGAATCCGCTCACCGATTCCGCACGGCTCTTCGAAAGCTGAAACACGAGAAAAGTGATTTTCTTCAGTTTGAAATACACTTGAAAATCATGGGAAATTATTGTACTGTATATTTAGGAAAAAAATAAGAAGCAAAAAACAGTAAAAATCAATTTTGGCAAGGTAGGGTAAGCCGAAGAGAAATCTCGATTCAACGCGAGTTTCAAACCCGCGTGCTGCTTCATGGGAATTGAAATATCCACCGACAATGAAAGGTTCATTTTCGCATTTCACCTTCGGATTATTTGGAAATACGCGGAATTCTCGGAGCTCCGAAGAAACGCGATAAGTATTAAACGCTTAGTATTTATCGAAGCGTCATATTTTCGTCGAATTTTGACGCTGTGCCCACTTTCTTATTTTTTTTTTTTTCTTTCATATCCGAAATTTCTTCTCGTTCTTGTTTACTTGTCAAAAGCTACCGAATTATCAACAGTTCTGAATTTCTGCTCAGGAAAAACCCTTTACTTCTGCTTAATTCACGCGCTAATGTATCCGGAAAAGTGGATATTAAACTTATTACGATTTAGAGTAAAAACAGCCGCTTTTGTTGCTTCTAAATTTCATCTCGCATACAAAAAAGCAGTTAATCCCTTCGTATTTGTTTACATTTCTCTTCGACAATGCTGCAGATTGTGTTATCAATAATGATTTTTGACTTTTGCCATGATAAACTGATACTTGTCTAAAACTGATAGATGGAGAACGTTTTTGTCTTTCATCAGCACACAATAAATATTTTCTAACAATAAAAAATCCAAAAACGGATCGTTCTGCGTTGTTATCGGTGTTAATATCTCATCGGCGGTAAAAATATATTCTGGGGAATCTACCAGGTCTTCCACTCCGCTGTCAGTTCAGGGTTCGCGGCTCGTCATTGTTTCACCCTGAGAGAAAAGAAAGGTCTTCTCGACCAAGGCGAACCGTTCAACAGGTGATTAAAATATTAACGTCGCCTTCATTCCTTCTGCAGGTACAAGAACGAGGCGTAAGACCCGTGGATAGTCGGTTCAAGGGGTGGTTGACCCTTTGCGAGGTAGGAAATACGCCTTTTTTCATTCCGATTTCATTTCCGGACAACACAGAAAAATCGAATTATTTCACATTTAGACGACAAAATCCAACGACGCATTTCTTTTTGGACAGACCGAATAAAACCTGACGCTGAAATTGGAATGACGAAAAAATGTAATCGTGAGTCACGTCACGTCTGTCCTTTTTAACCCTTCACGAAATTTACTTTCAACGAAGGGGTAAAAATTTATTTCTATTTATTGAAAATGCGTGTTTAAACAGTGGAGGGTACGTTAATATGTACACGACAAATATGACTGGCACTCTGTGAAAAGAAGGAATATTTGAAGTTGAATGGCATCGACTGCTACAGTGGAGTCACACTCATTTGTGTCGAAGAAATACTCAGACGCACGAATTCATGGACTTTCAATTATAAAACTTATGCCAAATTATTAAAGACCGATTTCCGTTTCATCGTGAAATTTTTGGTGATCCGTATCGGAGATCGCAGCAATTACATAGGGTGTATATTAGGACATGTGCATTAGAATGTTACAAAGTAAATACAAAAAAAAAAAAAAAATTTTCATGGAAACAGGTTCGAAGGTTTGATGTATAAAAATACGTCTGTTCAAATTTCGACTCTTAATATTAACATTAAGAGATTGCTCATCGCACTTTTCTATTCTCCACAAGAATAACGTTGGAAAATGATTTATCCTTCTTCTGATTTCTACAACTAGCTAACAATGTATCGTGCTGGAAATTAAGAAACATATTTTTGTAGGAAAGCGAACAAAAAACTTTACGAAAAAGGTCTCGCATCGTTTTCTGATAAATTCACTCGTTAAAAAGTTAATCGAGATCAAAAGTTATTTAACGACCTTGAATAACTTTTGAAAGAGTAGATTTAGAATAAAATGATAGAAGACCTTTTTCGTAGAGCGTTAAATTCTCTGCAAAAATATGTCGGTAAATTTCCTCTACGACGCATAGTTAGCTAATTATTAAAATCCGAAGGAGTATAAACAATTTTTTCCATGTTATTAAAATGAATTATTTTTTAATCACTCTGATCTGCATCATAGCAGAAGCCTAAAACGGTCCGACAAGTGACAAATTGTGAGAAATGTTGATGGGTAGGAAATGTGACGGAATAGTTGCCGGATAATTGCGTTCGACTGTCCGAAGCCGTTTCATTACGTTTCACGAGTCACCTCTGGCGAAAATTTTCTATGCCAAACTACGAAAAGTGGATCTACTCGTTTTCCAGGCCATTTGGAAGACTTTATTAGCTTGGCGTAGAAAATTTTCGGCAAGGATACGCTAGAAAAATGGCGGAGAAAGGCGAGGGCCAAAGTAATCAGACAGTATAAATTTTCCGAAGTTTCTATTAGCGCGATTTGCACCGAGACTGCAGCATATACCGAACCTGTGAAGAAGAGAATTGTTCCCCCGACTTTTCATCCAGTATAACCACCTTACCACCCTTCTCACCCTTGGCCTCCCACCCTCCTCTCAACCAAGCCACTCTTATCCCCAGGGATTATCGGGACTTGAGCTTTGACCCGGGTTCAACTTTTCCCGCCGCTAACTTTGAGCTGAAAGAAAAAAAAAAAATAAAAAATAAATAAAAAAATAAAGTAGAAAATGCCGAGAGATAAAACTGTGAGCGGAAAAAGCTCGGCTCCGAGTCGCAGTGCAGTTATGATGTTATGTATCACATTATGCGTAGACGGTGAAAAAGATTGATCAAGTATTGTAGGTATGATCTAATATTTATCCGTCTATAGATCTTCGGTTTTAATATCTACCTACTATATTTACCCTCCATCATTTCATTTCGACCGGCTTCTCTTTTCTCTGAATTCACCGAAACGCGAACTGAGTTTGTAATTTTTTTCCTTAATGTGACTTTTCTTTTTCCTCATCTTTTGCGTAATACGCTCAGTCCCGCGCCGCATTCCAATGAGCCCTCTGCGGCTGGTTAACTGCCTAATGGCCCCAGTTAAACAAACTTTCTTTTCAACAGCAATGATACAAAAATTCACCGCAGTCAGCTTACCCGCTTATTCTAGCTATAAATATACCTCTACACAAGCCGTGAGAGGATGAAAAACTGGGATTGCTCGTCTATAATTACCGTTCGAACTCTTGCGTAATCGATTCATCAAGTTTGAATTATACTGGAGAAAAATTTTAGAATTGAATTTAATCGTCTAAAGGACAATTTTACCCCAATTCCGTTTTCACAGATGCTACGGTACGAGTGCAAAGACGGTGGGTACTTAACTGCAATGCTTTCTTCATTCCAACCTTTCGATTCAATGAGTCTTGAATTCACGCGATTTTCACAAATCGCGAATTTGTGGGAATACAAATCGAATACATTAATTTAGAACAAGCGTAAAAAGATAAAGTTTCGAATTACGTTTAGAAGCTTGTACGAGTATCTTGCAAACGATGTTCGGCGATCCATATTTCACCTTCCTCCGTTGCGTAATCAAAACTCTCGTCTGACGAATACACCTACTCAGAATACGCGTAAACGAAACGTATAAATTTTCTATTCTGCTTATCACAGCGCGGTGAGCGCGATGAATGACGAAACTTCCTTCTCTTTTTCACCCCGGTTGTCATCGTGAATTTTACTCCGCCTCTTTCACCCGACGCGTTTCTCCCTCCTCCCATACTCGAGTGGAGAAAAGAAATCGGGAGTGAGGAAGATAAATAAAACAAAGAATAAAACTGACGTACAAGGAAACCTGACGTATAATATCGCTGTTGAATTTCTTCCTCCTTTCCGTTTCTTCTTTCGCTCGGTTTTTGCTTCTCTACTTTTTGTTCCCCGGACAAAATACGGTCGCGAGTTTCCTCTCATTGCCAAAATGGTGAAAAAAAGGACGCTTTGGAAACGATGAATATTTTTTCACTGCCTGCGGCAAGAGCTTGAGAAGATATTTTCTCAAAGGCTACTCCGCTGCTTTCTCCGGATTTGGCTATGGCTACGTGTCTCCATTGATCAACGCGCGTTAATACCTCCTGACGAGCTGTGATCAAATGTATCACTGGGGCTTACGATTAGTCTCGTTTAAAACGAGACTAATCCCTTAAGTTCCTTTATCGCATCTTACTCACGTTGGAACAATTTAGATCCTAACCAATTTCAATGCGCGGTTCACCGCAGGATTTGTATTCGAAAATCAATACGCTGCAGCTGGCTATGCGTTACCTTTTGCTGATAGCGATACTTCGAATTCATTGGCTCACACGTCTTTCTTTTTTTCTAGACTCCAAAATTCTTTTCACTGTTTAGCGCAACTGTGATTAGTCAGACTTGGGTTTACATCATTTTAGATTGTTTGGTTAGATACAATATCGGAAGTATAAGTCGTCGACCCTGGACGTATTATTACAGTTAACTTGAAATTGGTTCGATAGTATTCGAGAATGAGTTTAAAAAAAACTGATCTCCAGTTTATTAACCAGCTGATATAAAGTCTAATATTGAAGCAGGGAGATTACAATTAACTCTGTTCTATATTTGACTCTCAGCTTTAAGTCTCATTTCTGCATGGTTCTTACGTACGGTGTGAGTCAAGATGATATTTTATTAATAATCTGAGAAAATGCCTTGCAACATGCAGTGGTCGAAGTGACTTTCAATCCGTTGTAGAAACTGGCAGAAACGTAAGTCCAGCCCGCGTTTCAAACTGCATAGATTTATTTAAATTGGGCCAATAAAACGAATCGCAGGAAAAAGTGATATTTTACGAACTTCATCACCCGGATGAATTTCGAGCCTGACGAAAGATTCGATAACAGGATTGAGAGCGATACCCGACCACGGAAAAAAATTTCAACTTGGTCTGAAGGTACGAAAAACCGAAGAAGTGGATCATCGGATGAAGCGAAGGAGGAAAAGACCGGGCGAAAAATGGAAGTCTGTTAATACCCGGTGACACCGACGGGTCTTCGCCAACCAGGGTGAGGGATTCCATTTGAATTAGCAGCGGGTTTGCCGGGCTTAAGGAAAGAGAGTGGATACGGTCAGATGGTGAGTTAAGCTGAACGAGAAGCTCGGAGTGATTAAAATTGAGCTAATAATGGCGGGTCGAGAATCCGGGAGGGAAAAAAAAGGGGCGAAAGCCGAGAGGAAACCAATTTCAGGAGAAATATTGCACACGGGAATCAGGCTTGTTCACATCGCCTTTTTAATGTGTTCCTTATAAATTCCTTTCACATGCCCCGGAGCTTAACTCCGTACTTGTACATACCTGTTTCTCGAATCAACATCTCCCGCGAAATTTTCGACTCAACTTTGTTCAACTTGGACTTTACGTGTTTACAGAATACGGGAAGGGATAATAATTAATCACTTCCATGCAGTATCGCGCACGTTGCGGCGTTTATCTTTTAGTGTAAATGATGCAGAACTCCGCCGACGTGACTTTCAGTGACGGATCCATGTTTTTGATCCAGTGACTTTTGAAAATCTTCAACGATACAAAATTATTCAAACGAAATCGAATCCCTGGAGTATTTTACTTCTACGCAAATAATTTGTGGACCTGAGGGAATATAAGGACTATGATTAAGGGAAGGGTAGTAATTCGGCTAACGAAGTAAAGAGCACCGTGCCTGTTTGTATAATATATCTAGAATCCAAGGAACGAATATAAGACTGCTGAGACCAGCTCGTTATTTGAACCTAATTGCAATCAATTCCGTCATCATTAACGGCCTGGAGCTTGTATTAATTTGAACCGCATCCCTTGTTCTTGAGGAGAAATAAAAACGGAGATCTGAAGTTTAATTGGTTTCATTTCGCGCGAGTATCGAACGGTGTAACTTTTACAGCTTGGAGGTAAGTCTCGAAAAATTGCAATCTTACTTGCTGGCTAAGCTTTCGGCGAAAATTTATTGCCGCGGGTTTGTATTTTCGAGAACCCTGATGCCGGTCATGAAATTTTTTCGTTCTTCTTTCTTTCGAGTGGGTTAAAATACGCTCGAGAGACGCCACAATAATCGTACCGGTTTTGCACTTTTCATGCCACAATATCACACCGTGATATATTGGACAAGGTAATATCACGCTGAAAAGCTCGAAGCTAAATCCTACAGGGCTTCTTGGAAGGATACGTGGCTGCGCTCGGTGGATTCGCGCCTTCTTTGAGCTGGCTGATCGAAAATACACGGGTCGCAAGCCCAACGCTGTTACGAACTTGCAGCCGACGTGACTTTTCAAGCGAGGTAGAAAATTATGGGGAGTGTTTGAAATTAGAAATTTGAAAAGTTCCGAAGACACCAAAATCCGAATTCTTTGATGGCGAAACTTAAAGTAAAGAAATCAAACTCTGACAAGACGTCAAAGTTTCGAATAATCTGAAGCTCGACGCTCAAGGTTCCGAAAGTGCAAAGTTTCGAAGGGGCGTAATTCTGAAAGGGCAAAATACCAAAAGAGCGTAACTCCGACTAGTCAGAGTGTGGAAAGTGCGAAAATGAGAAAATTCAAAAATTTGAAACATCGAGATTTTAGAATGAGCGAAGATATTCAGTTCTATAGGTTTCTGGCTTGGTGAAATTTCACCACTTTGATCTGTCTTTGTTTTGGATTTTTGATATTTTCACGTTCGGAATCCTGGTCATTCTGATTTTTGGGTTTCCTAATTTTTTACACCCACTCATCGAGTAAACTACGCTGCGTGAGTGTATTTGAATTTTCCATTCCAACCATTCGAAACTTTGTTGTTTCTTCAAAGTTTGATTTCTTCCCTTCAAGTTTCGCCACAAAACAATTCAGAATTAGGCGCTTTCGAAACTTTACAAATTTGGAACTTCAGCCCCACCCCAAAATTGTTACAAAATATAGTTATCACTATTCCGGGTATCGGGATTATCCGAAGAGCCCGGATCTACCGGATTCAACGCTTCAATTTTGGTTATCTAATTTCCTAAACTTATGGTGTGAACGCAATTTATTTGCAAATTTTGAACAAATTGTTATCGATACACCAACTATCCGGATACTCACTCTACTCGGTTGTTCGAATTACCCGGAAACTCGATCCATTCGGATATCCAAATTTCCGGAATGCTCGGAAGCTACCGCATGGTGAAAACAAGTGGACGTTGGGTTCAATGTTTCAGGTCTTCGGGAATTCTTTCTTACTTGATTCTTCCTTCTTTCTATCGGTTGAGAAACGGGGAGATTTGTTCACTCGTTACGTATGCACCTCGTATATTAAACTCTGTCGTGATTTGAATCCAAACCTGATATTCCGATTTCCCCTGGAAAGTCGAATCCTTCGAATCGAAACTTTTTCCCCGAATTACATTATCTCAGATCCAACTTCTGAGGGGAATCGAAGTTTTCGACTCGATTACCGACCAGCGCAGGTCAGGTTAAGTTTATCGCCCCTGTCAATCGATTCCCCTGCAGCTAATTAGCATGGGAAACATTCGGTGCGATTATATCTTCCAGTTTATTTTCAACCCTTCAATTTTACAGCCTCGGTTTCCCGTAATATTGTGCCGCATTTTCACGACAAATTTTCAACCGGATATAGCTCCGTGAAATGCTCATAAAAATATGTATGAGCTATTCGTACATTTCCGTATCGCGTATAACAGAAGCTTGCGCGAACTTGCATCGGTTCAACCTTCGAACATTTTAATACCGGCATGTCGGAGCGGAGAACTGATGCAGTTCAAGAGCCGTGTAACGCCGACACAGAGGCGCTACAAGAGAGGCGAATGATCGCTCTATCTCTCGTCCCCTTTTCCCGAGGGGAAAAATCTCCAAGTTTCTTCTTCGCGACGCACTCAGCTGCTGCTTACACGGACATGTATGTACGCATATCGTATGTGCGTCTTGTGGGGATTCGGCAGTTTGATCGGGTTGAGCCGGGTCTCATCTCCGCGTTATTTATCAGATTTTATTTGCTTCGTACGTACGTTTTACGACCGATCCAAGCGTATTTGCAATATGCTGGCGACTAGCGATTCGTCTCACGAAACATTCCTATGGATAAACACACTTAACCCTCCCTTTTTGTCGATGCGGGAGAAAATTCTAGTTACAGTTAGATATTGTAAAGTCCTTCGGTTTTCCCATTTTTTTTTTACAACTAACGAAAAATAACGTTCTTTCGGGTAGAAATTGAAAATCAGTCGTACAGCTGTAACCATAAAATCTAGTAAGTATTGGATTCTTCTTATTGGATATGATGTTTTGGTAACTCGAGAATGTGGCTTAACTAAAGTAGTAAGGTAACTAAAGTAGTTACACTAAATAGTTACTAATTTCATGATATTTTCTTGTAATTTCAACTATACCCAAATTGTACCGTTATTGTAAAGAAACTCAATTAAGTAGAATTCTCCATAGTAACTGTAACAAATGAAATTTCGCTGAATGCTTTTCTTCGATTCCCGGCGATCCTCGCTAACCCTTCAGAATGCATTCGAACCTTTTCTCTCTCTCCCTCTCTTTGTCTCCGTCCGTCTCTCTCAGGAAAGCGCCCCTCAAGCTGTCAGCGTAATTATTATGCGTAATTATACTTGGGAAATTCGTGCTGTTTCTTCTCTTCTCTTTCGTTATTTCTTCCGCCTTTCTTCACCCCTCTCGTCGGCCGTCGCCTCCGGAAAACAGGGCCGGTTGTTCATCGGCATCCGTCGCATGGAACGCTCGACAATCCGGTCAGATTCCGTTTTGCCGTTGCACTAGACCGGCTATCGATGGATATTTTCGATATTTCTTGAAGGATATTTCTACCGTTTGGTATTCCGTCAACGATACGAGGGGAGGAGGAGGAGCTCGATCCCGAGGGAGGACTCCTCGCTGAGCTGGGGAAAGTCGACGAGGGCCGATTGACGTGTCCCATTCCTGCTCGTCCGTTATTTTATTTTATTTTATTTTTCCTTCCACCCCTCTGTTTCTTCCTGCTTCCCATTTTTTCTTCCTCGCTACAACCCTTCGGGTCGGCTGGACGTGGATATTTTCTCTTAACACGGACGCTTGCAGGCGAACACACGCCCATTTCCGGCTTACGTATTCCGTATCGGTATTATCCATGTACCGACGCGTTTCTCTAGCCAACGGTATACGCTTTACATACGGTACGTGTTTACATGTGTTTCGCACGTATGTGTGATGCAGGGGATCGGAACCGATATCCATCAATCGGAATCACCGCTTCGATGCTTCTTCTCGGTTAAAATTCGAACATAAATACCACAATTATTACCATTATTAGTTTTTCGTATGTACAATTATACGTATAATTTTTCAAAATTATCCTCAGCTTTATTCACCCCGATTTTCTGTCCCGAATTTTTCTTCGAACAAATACAAAATTACTCATCCTTCTGAAAGATAAGAATGCTGCCAGGTTTCAGAGGGGTTTGAAATTTTTCACGAAGATTGTCGTCTCAACGGTCGGGAAATAAATCAAAAAATATCGGAATAAGATAAAGCACGATCTTGGCGAACAAGCGTTGTTCGAGGAAGAGTAAAAATGTGCGACAAAAATTTTTGGCAAGTCACATTACGTGTTGTATAATTGTTTTATTTGCTGAACATAATATGATACGTGTTAAATTCAGTGGATAAAAAGAAAGAAAGAAAAAAGACAGTCTATTCTACATTCCGACAATGATTTGTCTTTGGGAAAAATATCAGAAGTTAATTTCAATTAATCGAATTGCAGAATTGTCAGCATCGATTTTTTTCACTACGTTAGATACTTTTAGAGTATTTCTCTGATTCTTAGCAGATAACTGACACCAGACGATCTAGTTTTAGGTCGAGAAATATTCTTCCCCCGTTGTTTTAAATCGCGTAATTACATCTCGCGTGGGTACAACGCTTGTTATGCAGCTCGGTGCTTATTATTACAGTAGGAAGCGAAGCGAAGCTGCAAGCAGACGCGATTGCATCAGATACAGGTGGTTGCGCACCCGGCTTCTTTACGGTTAGTGTAGGTGCTGCAAACTAGGGTAGTACTTCATCGAAATTACTGCAACGTCGAGTCACGTACTGCAACTGCCGGATGAATAGCAACCGTGCACACGTGTAAACGTGTGGGTGAAGCATGTCTGAAAACCGAATTAGTCGCCTTACACGTAATAAGTTGTATTATAGTTACGACGAAGTTTTTACCTGATGGCACGTGAAACGGGAGAAAATAGTGGACAGCAATTTTATCCTTGGATTAATTTAATCACTCTACTACGTGCACTGTCTTTCTGACTGAAAAATTGTTGGATAAACCTCGGCTCGTTGGCGAATTACTCGGGAGAATTTAAATACCTGGATCGCGTTTGCGTTGCCTGCAGCTTACGAACATTCGCTGAACGCGCCTCGTTGCGCGGAGTTAATTTCTTCAATTGCAAAATCTATGACTGATAATATATCGCGTGATTTATTTATGTAACCGTCTCTTGGCGTAATGGCCTATATTCCCGGTATCGCGGGGCCGATATTCGACGAATGATAAAGCCAATAGTTTTATTGCCCGATCATATCCACGCTCCATTTGGCAACCAACTATACAAGGATCAGAAGCCATAAAGAAAAGGTCTTGCGTTTCGGGGATTCGATAAACAGTCGGAATCGCTTTCTCGCTAATGCCGATCGCATATCCGTCCGGATTCGCGATCATTCGTCTCTCAGCGCATGGCCGATTACGGCTTGCGCGCAAATTTCAATCGTGTTATCCTTACACGATAAGAAAAAAAAAAATCTCCAATTTATCCCCTCAGCGAATCTAGATAGTGCAATTAAGCTTGAAGGCGCTGATTCCGATTCCAAATTGAGACGTCGGTTCGAGTCGAAGTCACCGTCCATGCATGCACTGCTCGCGAATCGTGTACGTAGAGCAAGTCCTGCGTGAAATTGGGGATCCTCAGCGCGGTTCTGCAAACATTCCACTGACTCTGAGGGACGCCGTCTCGGTTGACTCTCGGTTGGCAATTGTAAATACGGGCATAACCGAGTCTGTGACACGAATAAGACCGGAGCCGTAAATCAGCGGATGGTTGTCCTCATTACGAATCGAGCTTTTGCACCCTGCAGCCAAACCCGGGAGCGAATAAAGCTCTGCAGCGTATAGCGCTCGGGCTCTTACCGTTTGCCCAACCAAGTGTCGCTCCGCGTCTTGTCGACGATGAGACTCGCGGCTAGAGCTTTCGAAGCCGGCAACAGCCCGACGGGCTTAAAAAATTGCTCCGCTGATTCCGGGGCGAAAATACCGGCTCGCAGTAACTTCGGCGGTGAGATTAGAAGGCGTGTGCTGCGATTTAGCAAATGATAATATTTACCCGTCAACCGAGCGACAGAGAGGGAGAAAGAGAAAGGGCCGGGAGAAAGGGATTCGTTGACACCGTGACGGGGGTGAATTTGTCGAGCTACAAACAATGGACCGGGCGCGAAGAGGAAGAGAGAGAATGAGAAAGGGAGAGAAGGGTGGAAAAAGGGATGGAGGAAAGTAGCGAGAGCCGTCACGACGGGGGTTGGGAATAATAAAGGAGAGCCGAAGGAGGGGAAATGGAAAAAAATAAAGGGAAGAAAGTTCCGTTTTCCAACTTGACAAAGCTCGCTCGTAAACGGAAACTCTATAATCCGGGAAAATAATTTCTTTTAATCTTAATAAACGGAAGTTTTTGCAGGTAAATACAAGCGCGACGGAAGAAGGATGAACAGTCGCGGATTTGACGCGTCTGCATTTTTATGGTCAGGGTTGCGCTACTCGCACAAATATATTTCATGTAAAGATATATAGGGAAAGGGCGGGAAGGGAGGAGGGGGGCGTAACGTGGGTGAACCAGCGGCTGGAAAAAAGCAACGCACTTGAACCGAACCTCGAACCGAGGAACTCGAAACTTCCCCAACTTTCGGCTCCCTTGCCCTGCACGCGAGTTTCTGCAAAATTGATAATTCTCGAACTTTTCCTTTCGCGCTCCTTGAAAGATTCCGAGTGTGGTCATAATTTATTTTTTCCCGGGGCTCGCTTTATTAAATCACAAATTAAGGAAAATCTCCGGTCTATAAAATATCGACGTTCGATTTTCCAACATTTCGGGATTCGTTCTGTAATTTCATGTTTTTTACGTCGACGACCGTTTGTTGGAAGCGTGGCTGATATAAGGCATGGTTGAATCTTACGATGACGACGAATTGAAACATTGTCCTTTGGAAAACGGTCGAATCTGGGAGCTCACGTTGAGAATATTTACGCATAAGGTGCGCACGGATCGCGGAAGCATGAAGGCAAAAAAGGCTTAAGGTAGGAAAAATAAAATGAATAATTCAGGGTAACGGTTGAAGTCTGTCTGCATCGTGCTTATACAGCCGGGTTTGCTGTCGCGCGAAATGGCTCGACCATGAATTGCAAAATATTGCTGTTTATATTCAGAAATTCAGAATGGTCCTTTATACGCCGCATCCGAGAACGCGAAACAGAAAAGTATTGCCCGAGAGTTGAAAGAGTGGCGGGGACAGATATAAACCCTTGGCGCAGGCTCCCGTGGCGGCATTTGGCATTTTAATAAATTGAAATTCAACAGGAAATCACGTAGCAGCGCAAAAGCAGCTTTTCCGCCTCGCGAATCAAGTCGAAAGAGGAAGGAAAAAAGAAGCATGCCGCGCAAAGAATAGAACCCAAAGAGCAAGCAAACAAGCAGGTTTAAAAGAGAAATCGCGAAAAACCAACACGGTGAGGATCTTTCTGAAATCTTTTCGGAATCGGCTTATTAAAAGCCAAGTCTGAAAGCCAAGCTCGTTTCCTGCAAGCTCCTGCTTTGATTGATTATAACATCAAAAACTACATTTTACATAATTAATTTATCGGCAGTACATATAGCGTTGACTATTAGGGTCATTTTTTAGAGAAAAAACAATTGATTATTGTAAGGTTGAAAGTACACCGGTTTTCCAATTTAGCTTCACGCGTTGTTCTTTTCCGAAAAGATGCCATTTTCCCTTGGAAGTCGGGATTTCCAAATTATAATCTATTTACCACCTTTGATGAGGATTGAAAAAAATACATTCACATTTTGTGCTCAAGTCATTGGCCACATATATTTAATTAACTAACTAATTATGTAAGATGTTGTTTTTGATGTTGTCAAATAGTAAACAAATTGAGTATGAATTTTCCCAAAACCTCTAGAATATCTAACAGTGCGAGAAAAAGAAAACTGATATTTAAATTCTATACAAGGGACTATTTATATATTGGCTAACGCTAAAACAGGGGTAAAACATTCGGAGAAACGTTATCAAATGTTATCCTACAGTAGTAGGCATTCCAGGTGAGCGTTAGCCAACATAAGTGCTTCGAAGTGCGTGCTCAAAGCCAACACGGCGCCTGCTTGAGAATAATAAAAGAAATTCTTTCAAAGGAGGTGCTAATAATGCATGAATTGCTCAATAATAATATCTTAGCAAATACAATTTTTATTGCATGTATTCGTGAAGAAATTCAATATATAATGTATTTAGTACTCAATGAATAATGAATTCCCGTTTTACCGAACGTGTTATCAATCTGTCTTATTATTAATGTGACTTGTTATTTATAACGTGTACTATTGTTTCTGCCGTTAACAGGTAATGCATCGAGACGCCAAACAAACTTTACAAAACGCGTTAGCTAGCGTTAAAAAAAAAAAATGCAGGCAGAGCAAGCAAATCGTTACTGATCGTAATCACGAGGGCTGGGATGCAAAAATTTGCAAAAGATGCGTTAGCTAACGCTCCAACGGCCCCCAAGCATAACCAGTGACCGCAACACCTTGCTCTCCGGAATTTTCCTTCGAAATTCGCGTTGCGAATTATTGTACGGCAAATTCGAAAGCCGGTGCTCAGAGAAGGAGCGCAAAGCCATCGATTCCCGGTTAGCTCGTGGCTATTTTGGTGAGAGGCGTCCTGTAAAAGGCGAAAGATGTATGACCCCGCGACAAAAGTGGATTCGGTTAACCGGGCGAAAGCAGCAGCTAAGGTGAAAGGGCTGGGCGACGAACCGGGCGTCGTGGAAACGAGGTCTGAGGGGTTCTGGGTGGCTGGGTCGTGTCAGACGGGCCCTTCGGCGTGCCCGCGCTGTGACCAAGGGTTGATTCAAATGAACGTAACAAGGATGGATGGCCAAACTACCTCTAATTACGGTATAAGTTAACCCCCGTATCGCCCTGCAGAGACGCGCGCCATTCCAAAGCGCTAGTTAACCAAGTTCTCTGCCCCTTCGCCCTTCTCTCCGCGGCCTCCAGCCGCACCAATGTTCGCGCTCAAGCTCGAATCTACGCCTTTGTATACCTATCCCGTCGATGAGAAATCGCCGTCTACAGCCGCAAGCTCAACGCCGTTGCCTAGGCCATTTTTCACGAAAGCACAGTTCGAAAAGTAGAGACGAAGAATTAAAAATTGTACGATTAGGTATAGCGACGTGTAGTTCGGGTCAATTGGAAATTTATTTACAAGGATCGAAATTTAATTTAGACATTTTTTGTAGAATTTAATCAGCGTCATTGATGTACGGATTATATTCGAGGTGATATTGAAACAAAGAACGAACGACGAGGTGAAAGCTAAACAATTTTTCGTAATCAGTGATATTTTATCGACAATATTGTTACGTCCTCGATATTCTCTGCCCTTAGATATCGCGTATATTTTAAATTGTTTTATATATATATATATTTTTTCTTGATATCATGCAATTTTGTTTCGAGAATGAATGCAGAAAAAAAAACACGTTGCGAAGAAGCATCAACAATTGTCGCGCGTACATTTATCGGGATTTCCGAGATCGGAAAAATATATAAAGAAACCCATAGACGAGTCGAGGAGCCACTTCTTCAGGGGGAATTCAAGGAAGGGGGAATTTATCGGATCCATTTATTTGGGAGCAAAATAGCTGAACGAGTCGTGGCTAGGTGACGTCATCGCCGTTAACTTACAGCGCGAAGCACGCGGTCTTCCCGCAGAATCTCGTAGCTTCTGCAGCTATAAATCTGTGCGAGCGATTTGAGGCCGCCCGGCGAGTTGATCGCGCAAAATGATTAGAAAAGCATCGGAAATCACTCAGCTCTGTTGGCTGGATAAATAAGGTTCGACTAGAATCGGTGGCAGGCTTTAGAAAAGAGCTTCTCGGGGTGAGGAGAGAAAAGTTTTTTCCACATACAACACGGCGGGAAACAACGGCTGCGATTCAACGGCTCGGACGATCTAGCTTATTGTAGTCTGTAAGCTGGTGAAATTCCACCCCCCCCCCCCCCCTCCCGAACTTCAGGCAAGTCGTAAAGTTCTAATTGACGAGTTGCGAGGGGATTTATAAGAGACGTTTTAGGGCTTGGTGAAAGCCGTCGTTAAACCTTGACTGTCGCAACCTCGCCGTTCCGCCACCTTGCAGCCACCCTCCGGGCTTTGAGCTGCATTCCCAACCGACTGATCGTTATTTGCCTTAACCCGGGACTTAAGACCCCTCGTTAATGTTACTCTGCACGAGCGACGAAAGGAAACAACGCGTCGTTCGATAATCCCTTCCGCGATCCGAGCGCATTAGCCAAAACCATTCTCCTCCGGTTTTCGCGTCAAAATCGGGCCGTGAGATCCGTCACACCTTTTCCGGATGCAGAAGAGGCTCGTCTCTCGAAACGGTTCGCGTTACGCGCAGATGGGCTTGAAAGTTTCCTTTTAAAATTTGCGAAAATGATGGAAGGCGCGGCGGGCGATCGTTTTATAAAGATCGCAACGTGCGCGGGTTTGAGAACAATGAAAATACCCGAAAATGGAAAAACAAACGGTTCGCCCTTCGGCGCGAACGAATCTCAACCGAGGACCGCGTAATGACGATGATCGGGATGCTTGCGAGTATTCCGAGCTTGAGTAACGATTTCTAAAGTCAATTTTTTACCCTCTCAGATGATTCGTTGAGTGTGAAAAATGTTTTTCATCCTTTTGTTTCTCCGTATTGTAGATTATACGCAGCTGCTGCACACCTCTTACAGCGAGGCTTTCATCTGCTTTCAATTTTGTCTCAGGTTTGTCGAGAAAAAATCTCAGGTTTGTCGAAAAAACGAACAAATTATAACCAAACATTTCTCGCCGCACGGAAGTGAAGAAAACTTTTCCAGCCAGCGTTCTTTTTTACCGGGAGCGTTATTACTCACGCAATGGCTGAACAACTGCGGGAATTTCTCGCCAATTGTAAACGATGAAGGCATAATAATAACGAGGTGCTCCGGATTCGCCTCCCTGTCGGGAAATACGTCGGTCGAACAAAAAGGAATAAAGAAAGTATTCATTCCGACCTGTTTCCGAGTTTCAACAATATTCGGTGAATGATTTCATCGTCTCCGGTAGATCAGCGAACGCAAGAAACGATGTCATAATCGTCAGCTTCCGCGTTCCACGAGTGCAAAATGTAAGTTCCAGTTCCTAAAAGTTGCTCCGATTTCAATTCGAACTAGAATTAGCGAAACGTAGACCAAGATGCGTGATTGGGGATGATCTTTCCCGCATTTCTATCTCCCAAGTGCTCTGTGAAAGTGGACGCGATGAATTGCGAGAAATCCATTACCAAGATTGCATCAAAAAGCAGTTCCGTAGATATTGTCGAAGGCGATTGGTGATCGCCGGTCTGCCCGTCGCCTTCGGCACTTACCCTGACAAAGGGACGACCCTCCGCCACCCGCTTCGCCCGAATGTCCTCGGAAACCGCTACTTTGAGTGCATAATATGTGTAAGGTACTCGTATTTCGTACGGAGATATGGACAACACTACTGCCTGACACAGGCGTGAATGCGAATGTTACTCATCCTACTTTTTTTTAACCAATAACTGCATACTTGTCTAATTAGTTGGTCTAATAGGCGTTGAAAGAGTTAACGGCAGGTTCTAAAGTAAAAGAATATATCGGATGAATTTTTTTGAAGACTGTCAACAAGATATATTTTATTAAAACAATGGGAGAAGGAAAGATGGGTGATGGAGGTTGCACCCTTGGGCCCATTATCTGGTATTCTACTTATTCTAACTTATTCTATTTATTTACAAATATTTTCCCGAGCAGATAACCGTTCTGGGTTTTTTTTTTAACCAATGCGCCCGGAAGAACCCAGTTTGCCGAGCCTAGCGAATGATTTCGACTCGCGGTCCGAATTTTTAATGGTAATCACTCGATGATCACTTTCATTTTCGCTAATTTTTCCAGCCGTGTTCAACTTAACAGCGTTTCTGTCAACTCCGTGTGCGACAATTCCAGACGTGGACCTATCGAAAACATGCCAAATTGTAAATGGAATATACAAGCAAATAAAATCTGAGTATCAGGTTTATGAGTAGGCGCATGATTTCTGTAAAGGACTATTTGGTGATGAAATTGGACGCGGTAATTGCCGATGAAAAAAGCAAAGTATTGCACCAAAAACTTGCTTTTGTAGAAGTAAATAATTCACTAAGCAGAAAAAAAAAAAAATAATAATAAAAAATGTGGACAGTGAAGAATGAAAAGGTTGAAAATAAAGATTTTCTTTGTAATCAAGGGAAACTAATATCACTATTCTAATGTATAAAGATCAGTAGTTTACAGTACTTCGGTAAGCATTGTCCACAACCAGTAGAATGGTCAAATGATAAAGAATTTGTGAAAATATTCTAATTTACTAATTAGATGTGCCGGAAGAAAAAAAATTTTTTTTGTAGGTTACAGATATGAACGTGTTGCGGAATTCGGTTTGATTTTACTTGAGATTGGTTGATTGAATTAATTATTGTAAGTATCGCAAATTTTCGAGTAGAACTCCATCAGCGTTATTTGGTATAAATGACCTTTTCAACGTTTAGCAGCATTTGCATAATTTTTTTAAATAACCCAACGGTTACATTTACGTGTAATGCGGTGAAAATAGTCTGTTTTTACTTGTCATCATCCCGTTTGATGGCCGTAAACTCAGGTTCGTTTTGGGTAGATTCCAAGATCGGCCGCTTCGAAATTTGTACGACCGGTGGAACGTCTGGCTGGAGTTGCAACTGAATTTCACCTCTATTTTCCTCGTACCAATTTGGTACTATCGGCGGGAAGCCAAGTGCCGAGCCGATGAAATAGGCTTGACCAAGAAGAATCAACGTTACTGGCGACGTCATTTTGACCTCGTAAGAAATGCGCGAAAAAATTGTAGTGAGAACGAAATGCGGAGCGTACGAGTATTTATACTCGAAAAAATATTGATGTTGACATCGAAATCCGTCAACGGGTCAAACTGTCACTTAATTACGATAATGCATGATTATATTTGGCTGTGCTAAAAATCGCCCGATAACACCGTTTGGGTAAACAGATAATGACTAAATATAGATTCAATTATAAAAATTTCTTCAAGTTTAACAACATTGTGCAAGTTTTCAAAGAAATCTTTAAGCTTTCCAAGTAAAGTGTAAAAAAAACATACCGAATACTTAAAATTTATCTCACCGTTTCACGTATCACTCCAGTGATCTCGAAAACTTGCAGCAAGTGTTTTAGTCACTGAATCGTTCCACTTTATTACTTAATCTACGCTTTATTGTTAGTCATTTCAAGATTGACTTCAATTCCTCTGATTCACGATTTGGTGTGATTTCGACTTTCATACCAGTCAATTGATTTAGAGTACAGGGACCTACTCTTTTTTCCGAGGTTTTGGCTTCAAATCCAGACAACTTAATCAAATCGAATAGTAGGTGAAAATTTGTCTATGTAAATTCCTATAAGGAGTACTGAAATATAGCATTTCTGATCAAGTCAACTGTTGAGAAAACTGTAAATGATTTTCAACAACTGTAGTTTTCTGGTTTTCATCAGAGAAGTATACATTAATTTCTCAGGAAAATTCAAACTTTCATTACAACTGCAAAGATTTTAGGTAGGATATTGATTTTCACTAAAATTGCCAAGCTGTGCATACTCAATTTACGATAGTTGAATTTTGTCTAAGGATGACGAATGATTTCCATTGAAATTTTATCAAAAATCCTCAATTTTCGTAAAACTGTATCGTTTCTCCGAGAAATTACACATCAACCAAGGAACTTGGTGCTCGAGAAGAATTTCATGGGGTATATTCGATTGCTGCCTGAAACGCTCTCGTTCGTCACGCACACGTGGAATAATAACAAGGTAACGGATATCCGGTCAAAGAACAGCGACTTGGCTCGAAAGCAGCCTAACTCGAGTCAACCTAGGCCAAACTGAGCCGGATTGTACGATGTTCGAGTTTGAAAGTGGAGAGAAGGTGAATCCGAGGTGGTAAATCCCCAGGAGTGGAGGCCCTCGGCTCAACGTGACTAAAGTCGACTCGAGATCGCGTGGGGAAAGTCTCGCGAGTTATCCGTGTCTTACGGATGCTTAGATACGGCGGTGTAGATACAGCATGATCAATTCTGTGGAAAAGTCTCGGCCCGGAGGGTGAGCGATATGCACACCCGATCACCCATACGAAGACGCCTTGGTACAGATGTGTATGTATAAGATGCCTCCGGCGCTTGCCGAACTCATAAAAAGCTCTTGACTTTTATGCCGAGCGGGCGACGAGGATGCTCCGAGTCTGACGAAAGATGTATAAGATATTGGCGAGAAAAAGTGCGATAAGAAAGGGGGGTGCATACAAAGGAGATCAAACATTTGGACGGGAAACGAATACGAGGTGCAGGAAAAGCGCCTCGCTTATACACATATACACCTTTGTGTGTGTAAGAGGGAAATGAAAGGGGGAAAGACAGAAACAGGCGAGAAAAGAAATGAATGGAAAGGCGGAAAGGGAGGGGGGAAAGGACCCCAGTCGTCACGGGGACACGGGAACGAAAGAGATATATTGTTTTTCAAATGGGTTTATATTTGGAACAGATTGGGGTGAATCTTCGCTCCTCGTCGAAATCGCGCCGCTTTAATTACCTCGAGTCAATATTAGGCGAGGAGATTGTACTTTTACTTATTTATTTACGTTCTTTCTTCTTCTTCCAAGTATTCTCGCCTGCTGATCATCAACCGCGATTCATCCGCGTGTCAGTCCTCACGGGGTGAAGCGATGTTATTGTGTATTTTCTTTTCTTTTTTCATTACCGATATTCAGTATCGTTTCGGAAGAAATTTTCGACCTATCTGCACGACTCGTCGGTGGAAAATCGATGTGTTTCTCAGGTTTCCGAAAGGAGAACAACGCCCCTTTGTCACTTTGTCATTTGCCTTCTAACTCCAATTGGTATCATTGTTCCTAGTCGCATTGTTTACCGTCTTTACATAATAAGCTTCGGGATACCTTGAGGCAATTATTTATACCCCGATAAACTCCGCGGATTCCAATATCAAATTTTTATTCAGGAATGTTATTGGCTTGTTCTGGTTACTAATAAGATTGCACGGTTTCGGCGCGAAAAATCGTTCCTCCACGTCTTAGAATTAGAGACGGTGACAAAACGAGATTTATCCGCACGACTAACGGACTGCCAAAATTATGCTTTTTATAAAGTTGGTTCGCCGTTCGTCCGACGAAAGCAGCTAAGATATAATTTTCAACACACGAATAACTACGTGAAAGTAGTTGCTACGGATCGATTCGGTGACAAACAGTCTTTTGGCTGTAAAAGTTGCGAATGAATGTCGAAGCTGGCTCAAAGCTTTTTTTGCAAAAAATTTTACGGATTTGGGAAACGCTAGAATTGACTGTCACATATATCTACTCTACCGTATATCCTATGTGCATACTTTTTTTCAGAGTAAAAGTAATTTCAGGATAAAAAATCGTCATCGCCTGCAGGGAATTGCGTACGAGGAAATTGGAGCAATGAAAAGGATTTCCGTCAATTGAAATTGAAAATATCCAGAAATATTTCGACAACCAGAACAAGTGTGTATAAAATCATAAGATTCTTTCACAAAACTTGGGATAGTTAATTTACGGTGAAATCCACAACGTTATGCCAAAAGCAAGACTTCGAATTCATTTTTCCAGTACCAGAATTGATCCGCAAGTGATGGAAATCTAAGACAGAAGATAAGCAAACCTGTAAAACCAATTGCAAGGAAATCTCGGCCCCACGAGGAGAAAATTTAATCAAACTCACGGTAATGAGACTAGAAAAAAAAGGGAGTCAAGAAGCCAAAACAAAGGGTTAAATTAGCGTGATTTTTGCGGGATATAAGATTACCGCTAAGGAGATTGCGGAGCGAGGTAGAAAATATTTCCCTCTTTCAAATCACGTCCATGAATATTCCTAGAAAACAAGTTTTCCCTCGGGCGAAGCTTGCAGAGCCAGAAGTGGTCACCCGCAACATACTCGCGGTGGTTCCTGGTTCGTTAGAGCCACTCAACGAGCCTCTCTACGTCGACACGGAATCGTGATATCAGATACACGTTATACCCGTCCGACCACAGCTTGTGGATTGTTGTTAGAGAACTTGGCCCTCGATTTTACGCCGCATCTCCATCGCTTCGCACCCCTAGAAGTCTATAACGATCATCCGTAAATTTCCCTCCGTTGTCTCTGTCCCGCGATAATTTCGCGATCCTCTTGAAGTTCCTCAGTGAACATGCTTGACGCGAATTATTGCAAAATATGTCGTCGTTAAAGGAACTGGCTGCAACTTTATCGCAAATCGCGTCATCGTCCCGACAAAAAGTGAGCCAAATTAGATTTGCGCGGGGTTGTTTTGGGTAAGGGGGTGAAATATGAGCGCGGAAGATCAAGATACGCAAGATTGCCGAGGTTGTAATCGACGTTGTCGATTCCGTTCTCTCTCTCTTCACTCTCAACTGCAGCAACGCCAGGGTCCAGACATGGCTGCTACAGTTTTTGGCTCATTTCTACCCCGCGGGATCAATACGGAGTTATTGAGATCACGCGAGCGCCGAGAAACGATGATGAAGAATGTACGTCTGTCTACGTGGATCTTAATGGCTCTGCGGTTATTGAGTTCATGCGATGGAATGGAAGTCACGAGCGAAATTGCATTTAATGTCAAGCTCGCTCGACTTCGCTTAAATCAAAAAATCTGTGATTAAAGTTGAGGAAATGTTGTTGTTTTGAAGTTGAAAAGCTCCAGTTTTGCTTCCGTTTAACTATTCAATACACTTCTAGAGTCATAATCGTTCGGGATAATTGTTATCTGACTTTCGTTACACTGCCAAGAGCTTTATAGCCAACTTCTATAATAATTTGATTCCTTCGAACTGCCGATCGCGAAACGTTAAATTCGATCTTTGTAACTAATCGGGTGGAGGCTGAATCGACGACCCTAACGATGCGGTCTCTCGCCTGTATTGTTGTTTCCAATTGATTGTTACCAGCTACCCGACATCTTGTGATAATACCGATAATTTCAGGCGACCCTTTAATATAAGCGTGAAAAGCTCCGAGTCAAGCCATAGCTTTTTCCAAGGGCCCTTCTTTCGAGGGTAATTTTACCGTAATTTTGGTAGGCTTCGAAAATTCAATTTTCGCCGCCTCTTTGTCGTCAAATAATTCGCACGGTGTAATACGCGCTACGTATTTCCGGCATGCTGCTACACAGGCGCGCCTTTTATGGGAATCGTATTGCCTCTGGCAAAATCTCAAAGCGAAAATTCGCCGAGTCACATATTCTCCTAATTGCTTCGACGCCGATAGCTTTTGGTGTGTATAAAGCATCTCTACTGGATTTCTGTGCATTCGCCATCTTTTTCCTCAGTAACTCTAACTCTTCTAACTCTTCTAACTCAAATTCTCATGCTCGTGCATTCCCAGTGCCAGATGTCCTCGCAAGTTTAATGAATGCTGCGACGAAACTTCATGCAATGGATATCATAGCCGTCTATTGAGGCAATCTAAGGTAACGGTATCAGTGCTGTAATTAGCCGTAGTCATTAACTGCAGCGGTAGAATTAGTGCGTGAAAAAGTTGATCGGAATACATGATAATTGACGTTAATAGAATTCGACGTGAGATTTTCATTTCACGAGTATATACGTGTGAATGAATTCTTTCAGTACGTACCAACTTTGTCTTCCAGCAGGAAGATTTATTTTCTAAACTTTAAATATTGCGTAATTTACAACAATTGCAATTCTTCAAGTATAACAGCGTCCGTTATTTCCGGAGAGGCAATCGGCTGTAGTCACCTTTCTCTGATTCATGCTGACACTGAGATCCTGCGTTCATTGATTTTTACCGCTGTCACAGCCAACCCCAATTAAATATTTCGCAAGCTACCGAAAAGAAGTTCATAAAACTGCTAATCGTCATAAAACGTGTGACTTCGACGCGTGAACGTGGCAGAAAATCCGAGGCAATTAGGCGGAATGTTTTGCGAAAGCTAACAAGTTTCCTTAATTTCTGTAAGTCGTGTGTCGAGTTGGGGTGAAAGAAGGTGGCGAAGCCCTGGGGAGTCAAAGCTTTGTCGTGCGACTGTTTTCCTTGAATAGTCATACCAGGCAATTGGCTGCCTCTTTGAAACGGTTAAAGTGACAACAAGAGCGGCATATTATACGCGCATTGAGATTGCGGGTGAATTGTTGCAGAGCTTGCAGCTAGGAGGGTGCTTTTGTGCTCCGTAGACGCGGTGCCACGTGTATTCGAACGGAACGGAACAACCGTTGCAGGATCCGCAGATGGTGTTGTGGATTTTCACGGATTTAAGCCTATTGCGTGGGTTCCAAGGGACTTCCAACGACGCGTCAGGATTACCATCGCGCTGCTCTTCGCGCATCCTTGTCGGATGCTAAAAGACAAAAGCGCGAAGCTCGCGCCATTCCCTTTCCCTCAGGCTGAGCTCCGTCGTTCCTCATAAAATTTCAGACTTGGTCCGAGTTTCGCGAGGTGGAAAGGAATTAAGGCCGTTCTTTGCGGTGTGGTTTATTATTCATCTTATTCCTCCTTTTCTCTCTCTAATCTCACCGGACAGTTTTCGCGAGAAAGACTTTTTTCTGAGGTGGGTTTTCAGGGATAATACGACGCCTCGTCTTTTCGCATTTATTTTTCCTGCTTTTAGTTGGGGCGTCAAAAGAAAGCTTGCACCGGGCTTTTCATGCTCGCGAGTATCTTCAGCACCGGAATATACACGCGTGTTCAGTTGCCGCGGAAAAATACCGCGCCTAACGATCTCCTCCGAGTTTTTCGATACTTCGTTAATTATTTCGAAACGTTGAAATTATTCACTCCGGTGTACCAACACCAACGCTTTTCCGCACTCCCTTTCGTCGCTGAGCGTATCCGAGTTCTAGAAATGTGTAATCTGGATAAACGTACCACTTTCATCTCGTTTTGCTAATTTACATCCGTACTCCAGAAGCTTCTACATTAAATATATACTTTTCAACCAAGATGAATTATACAATCTTAGCACAGTGCACTTGCAATTAAACGTGCCTCCTGTAAACTCTACGCGCTTGTCAAACTTCGAGTGCAGCTATAATCGTATAGCTTTGACCATGATCGTTGGGAGATTTCTGTACTCTTTGCATCAGGCTTCCGTAAACTAGTTTTTAAGAAAGCCGAGATACGTTATTTCGTATGAATATGGAAACTGCGGTCGCATAATGAGACCGAAAACCAATTCTAACCACGGGACTGTTCGAACGTAATAAAAAGCGAAGTCTGAATGCTTGTCGCAAAAATTAGCTGCTGTAAAAGATGAAGAAATACAAGAAAATAAAACTCGTCCAAAGTCCGGAACCACCGAGGCAAATTAGGGGCTGGTTACTGCTCTCATAAATCTTGAGTAACGGACTCTTTCGATGTATACCTTGTCAAGCCAGCTGGAATTTCATTAAATTGAATTTAATTCTTAACAATACTCTTCAGGGAATCGCCATTTTTAAACACAAGCCCTTGAGAATACGAATTCTAAGGATTCAAAACCGATGCTCCAAAGAGTAAAAGACGAAAATCGCTTTCTTTTGAATGTGAAAAATTCGTTAACTTTCTCATTCGCATGAGTAAATAGAAGTATAACAGATGCTCAGCCCTGGTATGTAATTATTTTTCTGGAACTCACGTGTATAGCTAAATCCAAATTGATGGATTTTGATCGATAATGATCAGTGGAGTATATGACATTATTTTATTTTCTGGATCGCGGATTATCGAAGCTACGAGACGACCTTAAACCAGAAGACACGAATTCAAAAATGCGGGATACGGGAATTTAAATAAGAGATACCGAATAATTTTTTCCTTCATCTTCAGCACAGCACAGCCTAATTTCCATACACGTCAAAATAAAAATGAAAAAGAAATTGCTCCTGAATCTAATATACCATGGCATTGAAATTTGCATTCTCAAGATTTACTCGTGCGTAAATGTGCGAAAGAGCATACAGAACGTCGAGCTCGGACGTTGTAATTTTCAATATTTCACACACGACTGTACATAGGCACATAATACATATTAGTTCCTCTGTATTTTCAATAAACCTTACGATTTCGTTACCCAAGAATTTTTAATAAAATTTTCAAATTATACGGCGCCGTTAGAAACGGAGAAGATCAGAGTGGGAAGTAGAAGCGAATAATTCCTTTCTAATTAGAGACGACCACTTTACTCGGAGGATTCCTAATCAGCCTATATTCGTCTTTCCAACTTCGCCCAGAATTTTTATACTCCCGAACAACTCTTCCGTACCGAGTCGTTCGTTACGCGGTACTTGGGAATTCCGGAAAAAGTTCTTGCGAAACTTGTTGCTACTGCACCGGGTAAAACAATGACAATCGCAGTTTACCAGCTGGGGTCCGAGCTTTTGAATTGTTGCGATAGCCACTTGGTTAAAAATAATTGAACACGATTCGATTGAATCGGAAAAAATTAATTAAGTATTTCGTATTATTTTAAAACGGCGCGTATTAAACCAAAATTGCATAAATTTCAATGTATAGTTCAAATAGCGAAAAGGTATTGAAATGATTTATAGTATCATTAAAAATATTTCACAATTTCAGGTGAAAGAATTCAATCATTTTTCACTTATTGTATGAAATCGGTACTTGGTAAGACAATAACAATAATAATCGATACTTTAATCGCATAAATTGATATCGTATCGCGTCGTTCACGGGAGTAAAAAACAAAAACCTATTGTGAGAAAAAATAATCGATTATAGTCGATAAATTTGGAATTTAGTCATTTTTATTTTGAAATCCCACCGCAGTGCATTTCATACCGCCGATAAATAGCCAACGGTCCGTTCTTACAAAAAGCGGAGAGAATCTCAGGCTCGTCTTCGTTTCCGCAAGCTCGATGAAAGACAGTTCCGAACCGATTTTGAATTACAGAGCCACTGCACACGGGCGGCGATTCAAGCGGCGACAAATTGCCTCGGGGATTTTATTCGTGACCAGAAATCCAGATCTCGGTCGAAAATATGTATAGATATAGGATATATCAAGGATAATATCAGGATCCTCTATCATCCCTTCGTCTCCGCGGCGATCGACGCCAATTATCGTGTAGCTTCCTCCCGACATCCCTGCAGCTCTCCAGGAATCCTCCCCCACTATTATCGAATCTGTTATAACCGACGTGCGAAATTCCGTTTCGGAGCATATTTCGTTTCCGATCAATCGGCGGACGCGATTTGTACTTTTATTTATTTTTTTTAAATTCGATGATTTTCACGTACGCCAAGTTCTCACCGTCAGCTTGGCTTTCGGTTCTTTTTTTCTCCATCCTTCCTTCCGGCGAGAAATGCACAAGCTTTTTCCGCATTCTCGATGGGAGGAGGAAGAAAACCGCTCGAGATACCAAACAAAACAAAAAAGGAAACGAAACGAAACGAAAGCAAGAAAAAAAGCTGCGCCGGTCGGACTGTCGCCGTTTATCTGGCGGGCATTAATCTTCATTATTCTGGGGAACAGGACGCCTCTCCCTCTTCCTTGGCGGTGGATGCTCACCACGCGTCTCGACGTCTGCAGTCTAATACGTGCGTCGTAAGGCTATCGCATCGCCACCCTCCCTGTAAACCAACAGCAACCCCTATCAGTTTCGCCACCCTCCGAGTTGCGACGGCTCTTGCATTGTGTCTAGCAAGTATCGCGGCGTGTCCTGCGAAATGTGTCGTTACATCCTGGACGCAATATCACCACATTGCCTTGCGGTGCGAGTGCATTATTACGAGCAAACTTCGCGCGAATAAGCGATCGCCGGAATAACTCCCAATTTTTTTCCTCGCGCTTATCCGAAGTAATTCTCTGTATAATAATACAGTAAGATTACTGCTTGAATAATAAAAGTAGCGGTACACTTATACCTAAGTTCCTCGTTTTTATTATGCTATATGAAATTCGGATGCGCAATGTATCAAAAGTGGAATAATTTTAGGGCGGAATGCAAATTATTATACGGTTTGTAGACCGAGACGGGGCCCAATTTATGATCAAAGAGGGACCGCGTCGCGTGATGAATACCCCCGATATCTCTTGAGAAATATATTTCGCGAAGCATTTTTTACCTACTTCGTCTTTTCATTTTTGTTTCTCATTCTCAATTTTCTTTTTCTTTCTTCACTATTCGCTTTCCCTCTCTTCTTCTTCTTCTTGTTTCACGTTATTTTACTCACTTCACTTTCCATTTTCATCACGCTCGTTGCGTGTATATTTATCGGGTAATACGGTGTATACATACCCAATGAACCGGCCTCAGACATTCGCGACATATTTTATCATCTCCGTGATGCGTAAGGTAGGTACACCCCAACTCGTAAGACTCTCTTACCCTCCCTTCAACGACCGAACTTATTTATGTAGGTACGCGCCATTGCGGCCCTGAGAGAGAGAGAGAGAGCGAGAGAGAGAGAGAGAGGGGGGTGCGAATGTTCGAATAAACACTTTATTGGTGATTATTTAGTCGGGATAATTTCTTCCCCTGACTACAATTGAAACGCTCTTCGTTATTTGGTCACCATTCGGAATCACTAGTCCAACATTGACGCGTTAGAAAATATTGTTAAATTAATTTTTCAATTCAGCAATATATGCAAAGCGAATGGTTCGTGAGAGCGGTTTTGATTTTTGATGCGTGAAATCGATAAATCAGAGGCTGACGTAAAAATAAAAAATGCGAACATTCACCCTAACAAATGTATGCAAGATTATTGTAGTTGCGATTGTTATTTGCTATCATTTACTTTTTTCCCCGTAGCATCATGAAATTTTCATAGGTCGATTGTACCCAGATATGTTGTACGGAATTTGAATAGTGGATTGGTACAGGTACGTACATACTCTCACAACAGCATATGGGATATAGTTATTCCGTAGCTTTCCGATAAATCACAACTATTTCCCAGTTTTACAACGTGTATCTCTGCTTTTGCAACAATTTGCAATGCTATGCATCAATTGGTGAAAAGCAATAAATTGTCAATCTCAATTCAAGCAAATTAAAGCCACCCCCCCCCCCCCCCGCTCCTGCCCACCCTGTAAATCTCATACGGTAATAAAACTCAATTATTCTCAGTATTTATAAGTATTTTTTTTCGTCCTTTCATTTAAAACCACACGTTCCGATAACTCGTTGATGTTTTTTTCTGCAGCATGTCATACATATGTATTTTTAATTAAATTTTGCAGTATCATTTTCATATGGATGAACAAACAAAAATGACAGTTAAATCGAGAAAGAAGATCCGAACTTTGATCAAAGCATATTTCAATTTTATTTTCATTTCTAACGTTTTACACTCGCCGATGCTTCGAACGAGCTTGTTTTCGAATTTCTCACGGTTGACATGATTTTACTGTTTTTAACGCACGCTCGATTCGGTCAGTCCTTCGGGTCCAATGATCCGGCTAAATAATTCAACATTGCATTCTCACCATTTCAGTGTAATTGCCAATATTGTTTTCCACCTGCCCGAGTCTTTATTAACCGTTACCAAAAGCTCGTATACAGTTTCCACTCAATGTATGTTACACGTACTCATAGCGCCGTGCACAATGGCCATGCAGAATGCACATGCAAGCTCGACTTCAATAATCGACGAGATTTTGTACCAATTTTAAAACTTCCAGGACGATTTTTTTCCCTCGGTGTAATTGAATTACCGTGTTTTCGTTCATGATTAGCGAAGTGAAAGAGTATCAAGTTCGATTTATGCAAATTTAATCCATGAGCTTGCGACAAATTTACTAAAATTTTTGAATATTCATTTACTTTCATATTCGTAGATATTCGTGATTGATTTTTTTTTCTTCAAATACGCGCAAGGATATCTCTTGATAAAGTGACAACACGAACCATTTTTATTTGTGTCTTTTTATGTACAGAATATTCAATCGTGACATGCGTGAAAAAAGTATTCATAAATTCATGCAAGCTTTTTCCTCGATGCGGCATGTCAAAAAATCTGAAATTCAGATCCTCCCGAAGCACTGAGTCATTGACAAACGACATTAACATGTGCGCGGCGCTTTCTCTTTCCTGTGCATTGGCAAACCGTTCCAAATACAGATGTTCCGATTAAAATAATGCAGAAATATCGGATTTAAAGTACCGGAGTGAATTATTTTTGTCACACACGTCATCCTCGACAAAAACTTTTGAAACGGCGCCAAATTGCATGGTTACACCGAGTCTCGTATCTCCATCTAATCCAAGTACCTACCTACTTTAATTGAAGGTCCTTTCTCGGTGCTGCAGGCACGATCCTTGCGTTGTTACACGAGGCGGCACATTATCGCAAACATTATTTATCAACATCACTTTTGACAGTGATGGAAATGAGGTTTCGTTGCTTTATTTTCCTTGCCTTCTTAATATCATTTTTCCCTCAAACGCCGTAAGTGCCTGTCTTGCAGACGTTAACGGTAAATATTTAATAAATAATATAAAATGCTCAGCGACGATTCAAAAGAACGATAATTTCACAATAGATTATTCACCGGTTGTTAATTACAGTCTTCCACGTTTCTTTGTTTATTCATTTCAGCTTAGCCTGGCTTTGATTTGTTTACTCTATCGACAAACATTCAATCTTCTGCACGTTGGCTCGTTTATTTAGTTTCTTCAACCTATAAACAACCGTTAATTTAAACTAGTCCAATTTATTACCAACTGCCACACGATGTTTTCACGCTCCTCATATTTCCGGACGTTTAAACCGAACCACCCCACGTTATATTTCCAGCCCCCAATTGATCACGCAAACATTGACACACGTGTGCAGGTATCAACTTTGACTTATAGTACAATCCATCACCGGTCCTGATTTCATTAAATTTTTTAACCTCTCCTCTCCTCCCTTATTTACATCCTCCTTGGTCTCTGTTTTAAGGCTTAGTTGCAATCCCGGTAAAATTTCTTTCACTCCAACGCACGTTAAAAGAACATCGGGTTACAGTTTCGACGGATTCGGGTGAAATCGAAAAAAGATAATTCTTGACGAGGCTCGATTCGCTCGCGCTCCACGTTTCTCAGCTCGGCAAAACTCCACGAGATCCTCGATCGCGAGGGTGGGCAACCGGGCCGAAGCAGAAGGTCCGACTACCGGTCGACGCCCGACGTCCTACTGTCCCGAACTCCTCTCTTCCCTCACTTTTCCTCCGCGTCCTCATCCTCCCTCATCGTTTCCGTCCCTCTTCGAATCGGCGCAAGCGCCAAACCGCCCTTGCCCATCGCCGCGTTAAGAAGGAAGGGGTTCGCCCCGAGGGTGAGTTTTCTCCGTTACCGTTCTGCATATCTACTCGTCGCTGCCAAGCTGCCGATCTGCAGGTGCCTGCAGCCCTGATCCACTTCCCCGGATATTTCTTGCCGCGAATCGCACGCGTTCGCATGAAGCTTATCGCGAAACCGCGATTAAACCGGGATAAAGGGAGCGAATTTCACAGCTTCGAATCATACCCGAAAATTGAATTCCCATCATTTTTTAAACGTCTTGTGAGAAAATTGATCCTTTCAATCGGTAAAACAAATCACCTTTCTGCTGGTCGGTTTTTACGTTTTGGTTCTTATGTTAGCTCGACGGTTAATTTCTCTGCGTTTCTTTCGATGCTGCGTTTAATTTTGAGAATGTAAAGGAATGAATTGTCAGATGCTAGAGACCGTGAAAGAATGGAATAGTGTTTTTGTCTGAGCGTTAGTCTGGCTCATATTTGCTGCGCAACTTCCTGCAGTGCAAATTAAATATTCAAACACATGCTAGCCAACGTTGCAGGCTTCGGGTTTCACGCTGATTGGTAATTTGGAATAAGATTGTAATCTAAAAAATGGAATAAGTATAATTGAAAATTGTCTAGCGCCGCCTTCCAGGCTCCGTCACGCTTAATAAGATTAAGAATGAAATGAAATTGTCGGGTTACTCTTGAGAATCCGAGAAGCCCGATCATGTCTGATATCTGTATTCAATATTCGCCGACTTAACGCGTTATGCATATACCTAGTCTTCGTAGTGATTCTATTCGAATGATCAAGCCGGCTTTAATCCCTTCCTCGTGGAATTATCCTCCGCAGTAAAGAAAGAGCAATGAAAGATTTTTACTGCATCAAGAAATACTATGGATATATAAAAATTTTACCGGATATCAAGGACTTCTCGGATTCAGAATTCATACAATCCCTTTATTCGTTACTATTCAGTCGGAAGTTCGCTAAGAAACGATGAAGTCGCCCTTGTTATAATGAAACATTTTTATCGGAAGCATAAACTGATAACTGATAAGTATCTTCTAGCATTGTCTATCTAAGTTTCCTCTTTGTTTTTCCGTTGTCATTTTCAAACTTCACACCATTTATCTCTAATTCTGGGTTCTGAGTAATCAGACTATGAAGATTAGTTGGAGGTTAGCCAAAAAGCGTGACTTTTCATTAATTTTGTTTATTCAAGATAGTCGTACGCTGAGTATTTGTCAAATTTATCGTATTCGTTAGCTGTGAAAACCTCTTCAAAAATTCAAAAATCGGGAATGCTAAAATTACAAGCAAAAGTGTAGACACAACGATGGTTCAACATCGATAGCCTCAAAACTCTAATCTATTAACCTGTCGAAAATAGTCTGTTAAATAAAATGGACCATCGCGTGAAGTTAAAACTAATCAAATCTACTGGATTTTCAATAATTTTGAAACGATTTGAAACGAAGCACAAAAACGAGTGTAAACGTTTTCGTTTATAACACGTGCATCTTCTATTTTGAGAGATCTACGACTACCGCGAAAAAAAATATAATCGAAAGTATGGATCACTGGCCTACAACCAACTTCCTTGATGGAAAAATCGCCATGCCGATATTTAACAGTCTTTCCCATCGTAAAATTCTACGAACAATAAAATTCTCTTCATCGGAATTTCGCGAGGCGGTTACACCATGCCCTGAATATTTCCAACTCCGTAGGTCCGAAATCGGTCGGGTTGCATTAGGTTGATGGAAGGGGTGGGGGTTGCCGAATAAGTGCGGGTCGTTCGGGTCAGCTGGGTTGGTTACCAGGGTGGCAATTGGCAGCACGGATCGCGAGGGGTCGCGTTCACGTTTGTTATTTACAAGATTGGAGTCCACTTCCGCCCGCTACGTGAGACCCCTTCGCCATACAGCACACCGGCGCTTCCTGCAGCCCGGCCCGCAGCCCGATTCTGCCGACTAGGTGGTTCCCGATGAAATTAACACTTCGGCACCCTTCCCTAGGCCATGCGGACCATGCGGCATAAGCCCCGAATGCCCACCAACACCACCGATTTTCGTACAACCACACCTGCACGTACATTCTTACTGATCCATGCGATGAAAACCTTTCCCACCTTTTCCCTTACGCTAACAATTTTCCATTTCCATCCCCCACCCCCGAAAGTTCTCGATCTTATTACGTTTCGAAGATTGCTCGTTGCTCTCCAAGCTGAATTTTGGAAAAACTATATTTCGTACACGGTAATGTTACGTCATTTTTGGACTTCCGGTTTTTGATGAAACACATGATCCTGGTTGTGATTCGCTTTTATTTTGTACGTATACCGTAGGAATAGCTCAGGCCCGAGTTTGATAAGGATTACAACATTTTCAGTTCCATTTGTCCAACGGTGAGCCAGCTATACGTGTAAATCTCAATTTCGGACGGAATTGATTTCGGTAAGTTGAGGATTGACTGGAGAGCCCGGTGCAAAGGATAAATGAGAGCCAGTTTTTTTTTTTTTTTTTACCACCCCGGTGCAATCCGGAGGGAAAACTCATCAGTGCCGCAGAAAAGTCGATAAAATACAGGGTAACGTGTTTTCTTTGTTGCACTTTGTTCCGTTACCTTTTTCTTTTTTATCTTATCGTTTGTTTTTTTTTTTTTTTTCGTTTACTTTGTTTTTTTCTGTTGTACCCCTTCAGCTTCGCCAACTGAGAACTAGCCAAGCTGTTGTGCCACACCTTGTGAAAATATTGCTGGCACGTCGTAAAACTGAAAGCGGTAAAGTGAAAAGCTGCCGTGATAAAATGTGGAAAGACTAAAAAATACAGAACGCAGAGAAATGTATACAAGACGTGAAACACAGGCTTGTTATGTTGCAATGGCGCTGCACCGCGCCAACTTGACGAGAATTAATAACTCTTTCCGGTACGTGAGAAAAATTAAAACTCACTGTTTCGGTGCTGCATCGGGTAGTTTCCGTGAAAGTTGCCACTCAACGCCGGTAAATAGGCAACAATAGATTACGCATTGAATGCCAGGTATACGGAATGTAGATCCGGTTGCCTATCTCCTGGCGCTGAACGGCGACTTTTACAGAAAACTTCTGGATTAGATAATCGATCATTCGATAGATGAAAATCTGTAATTAGAAGTAAACATTATTGGTATAATTTGGAGAACGTTATACTTCTGCTCTTCGGGTTGAAATTTCGTCAACGTCAAGTGTAACGAAAGTGTGCTTCAAAAATCGTAAAGACCCGATGATCTGTGATAGTTTTTTGAAATACAGCAACAAGAATATAATAATTTGTAAGGTGTTGGATCGGATGAGCCGAAAAAAATATTCCGCCATACGTGATCCATCGATTTCTGATTCTCCGATACCGCATCTACCCCCAGCGGATTATTATACACCACACGCGGATGCTAATTTTTTCAATTTACATTCGATCTCTCGGTCGCGAAAATTCCCAGAATTGAATGACATTTTTCGGTGGTACGTTCGACAGATAAATAAATATTATACGCGTAGGAATAGGAATCAGGGTTTATTGTTGTCAGCATGCGCCCCCCGCACAGAAGTTTGGGGAATTTAGCGTTTTACGCTTGTCCTCCCTTGACTCCCTCTCTGTACTCCCCCTAAAAAACTTTTTTCCTCGTTTACGGTACCGCGGGGTTGGTTATTGGCATACGGCGAATGTCGCTCACTCTTGTCAGCGTGGATCATGAATGGGGGAAATATTTTTGCGGAAAATGGCAACCGCCTCCCGTCACTCCTACAATTCACTCCACATATTTATTCGGTCTCTGCCCATGCGGTGGAACCTTTTGTTATTCAGATCATGCGGCGTTGTGCAAAAGAGGCGAAGGGTGTTTGTGCAACAACGGCAACAACAATTACACCCACCGAAAAGGAAACGAGTAAGAAAAGGAAGCTGCTCGGTTACCCCTGACGTGTGTTGAATGTTTTTTGTGTTACCATTTTAACATTACATGAATCAGGTGTCAGGTCGATTTTTTTTCTCCGTTCAGAGTGAGAATAACGCTTTTTAATCGGTTTTAAAATAACACCAACAAAAAAAAAAAAAAACAACTTTGAACAAGTCTTGCATTGTGATTTATTACAGAGAATGGATATTGATAAAAAATATTCGTGTGTAAAACGTATTGCATGAGTCTACCGACGAAATTTCTCAACAAAAGAAAAACTGAAGAAAATTATAAGTTATCACTTAGTGAATTTTGACAGGAAAGTATGAATAATCATTTTGTATTCTGGTACCTGGTTCCTCGCAGTTTCAAGATCTCGACGCTTTCGTGGTACTTGGAAGTAAATATCGACCAACAAATATACCGACGAACAGTACTCAGATTTTATTTAATAATTTTGATAATTCAATATCTTATCAATTTTATCTGAAACTATCGACGTCGCCGACTTGAATAGCATACTTGTTTGTTTCAGAACTCCTTGGTACTAATATCTTCTTGCTTCGACGAAGTCTCTTCTTCAATAGGCACCGTATTACTTCACAAGCTGATTCCGGGGTCAAGGCTGCTGTACAGATATCGCAGGTTATCTTAATCGGGCAGATGTTGCGTAGACGCGAGCTTGATGCGAGGTTCCCGGTAATTGTTTTCATTCCAGAAAAACATAATGAGCCAGATCGGGTGTCGATCACGTACACTGAGAAAAATTTCATTTGTTATAGTAACTAGAAAAATTCAGTAAAACAGGTATCGTTAAAAACATTCTGTGAGTATTGTTGGGATTACAAAAAACGAGGTACGCGTCAACATTTTGCACTATCGTCGATCCTTTTTTGGTAATTGCAACGCAAAATCAGTTTCTGAGGTTTGCTTTAACATTAATTTATTGTTGCACAAGCATTAAATTTTCGCAACGGTTACAAGAAAATATAGCAACAGTGATCGTGATGAGAAAGAACAGTAACGGATACTAGACCTTCTGGTAACAGCTAGAAAACTAATTTTCATTTTCTACCTAGAACTATATTTTTCGACTGTGGTAAAAAATGAAAACAGTCAAGGACTGAGCGATAACCGGAACTAAAAATTTCTCTCGGTGTACAATTGTATTCGCGGATAAACATATCATACCGCAAGGCTTTTGATGTAGAGAAATTAGAACCCAATTTGCTTCATCCATGTAGAAACTTTCACGCCGATATTGCCACTCAAGAAACGGACGTTCGATGCACAGTTTCGCTATGAAATAATGCAACAACTTTTCTAAAATAAATTCTCGCTGCTTCAGAAACGGCGTACTCCAACAAATGAGTTCTATTAATACGATCCTCAAATGAAACGAAAACAACGGCGAGAATGTACCACTGAAAATAACAATCATCCTTTGACGGGGTGTTTCTTCTACAGGTCTGAGGGATCAAATAATTATACCTAAAAATACCGTTGAGTGATGAAACGGAGGGTATAACAATCGGTGTGTAGGAAATATTTAAACGAAGAATAACAAAATCTATCGCGCGTATCAATCCCACGTAGATAAAACAGATGTATCATACCTACAAGAATAACAAATAAAATTGTCTCTTCATCAATAATAATTTATTTCCTCAAGCAACGTACAACAAAAACGGTTTGCATCATGTCGTTGACAAAAATATCCAACAAAATTAGTATAATTGCATCTGGAACATTCCTCCCCCCCCCCCTCCTTACGCGCGCTCAATGACTTCTCCGCAGTTAATGATGTGATCGGCTAACTTTTCAGCACGTCACAATCGTGACGTCTTCGAAACTCCGCCGTTCTCTTCTGTGCCCAAGTTCGCCTCTTGTTCTCTCTCTCTCTCTCTCTCTCTCTATTTTTTTTTCTCCTTCTCTCCCATAGCTAGGCTAGTTCTACCGACGTCCTTGCCTCTTCCAGACCTTCACTCCTCCCGTTTCGTGATCTCCCCTCGTTTCTCTTCGCCTCTCGCAACTCCGCATGCTCAGAGTTCGCGCCGCGTCGCAGCCGGTTCGATTCGCCTCTCTCCTCTCCTCTCTCACTCTCTCTCTCTCTCTCTCTCTCATTCTCCCTCGTCTTATTTCTATGATAGTCTTTATCCGTCTCTCTCGCTCCCTTCAAAACCGCTGGCTTCTTCTCCGTCGCACTTTGGCCGCCGGTTACGTTCCTCGGCGTCGCGGCGTCGGTCTCTCTCTCTCTCTCTCTCTCTCTCGTTCTCTCTTTCTCTCTCTCTCTCTACGGTCGGATATTCGCTCGCTCTCACATTTCGGCCATATTGGATACCGTGAGCCGTTTCAGACCTCAGTGTCACAGTAACATTGGTAAAGGATAGATCGCGCTCTCAACGCACGGTGAGTTATCATTGTGCTTATTTCTGAAAAACACGCGGTTTAAATAACCCTCATAAATTGCGACTGTATCGTTTCGACGTTAAACTATTTCCCGAAAACGTTCAACGATCAATCGCTGCATGTGGTTTTGGTTTAATCATGAAAACAGACTGATTTCTATCCCATTGTATTCTCTCAAGTCTCTCGTCGTGTAACATCAAAAGCTGGTATACTTCCAACGGCGGGAACACAATAATTTTTCGCATTCTGCGACGTAAAATTTTCACCAGATGTTGAGATTGTTCATATTGCATTTCGTTCTTTTTGCATTCATTTATTCATCCACAGTTTTCCCGTGTTTTTTAGAAGCTGGTTTAACCTTGACCGTGAAATCTGGCTAATTGTAAAACACAACTTTTTTTCCGGCCACAAAGAGACGAAAACAAAAAAGAGAGAAAGGGGAAAAAAAATTGGTCGAGAACATAAACCGATTTATCATTTGTTGTCAAACTTCTGATGACCGGTTAGACTTTGAAAAGTTTTCGGAAATTGGTTTAACTTTATAAAGAAACGTACGATACACACAAATTGTTCACTGACAAATATCAATCAACATATATTAACGAAACTAGACCAAAGCCGGATATCGATCGTCTCATTCTAATCCTGCGCCATAGAACATGACTAACTAAAATATTTTCGGTCCGACGTGCTAGAATATTTTGTTTTCAAACTTTGACCCCGTAACCGCGTCTATTATGTACGTATCTGGACTTTGACGACAGTTTGCGATAATTTCTATAAATTTTATCTTCGTTTTCCCGCTGCTAATGGCGCGGCTCAACGAAATGTAACAACAAAAAAAACACTCTGGTCAAAATCGTTGTGCAACGTGCCGGTTCATCGCTAGGTTACAAAAACATGACATAGCGATACGTGCGTGTTTTTTCAATCATTCTTTGACTTTTCGGTTTTTTACCCTTCACATATCGTCACGCGAGTCCGGCGTGTGTATCCCATCATTATTATTTATAGAACCATTACTCTTGTATTTTAACGTCGTCGTGCCACGGAAGTCACCGATTAGACTGATTATCGTTCTCACCTGAGTTTCTGTTTGCTTCCAGTTATACTACCGCGAGCACTAGGTCTTCTTTACTTTTTCTATTTCTAATTAATATACGCAGCGTTCACGATTCGACCTCGAGTCGAACTTCTTTATCTATTATTAACCGCGTCCGAACGCGTTAAATTCCCCATGCTTTTCTACAGTAGGACTTAAGGTATGTTCATTACGTCGTTGCAGTAATATTCACACCGAATCACGGTGCGCAATACGTGGGTTACGTTACTCTGGGACAACGGTCAGTCGTCTTGACCGCGATTGGATTCCTTTGTTTATCCATTTCTCAGACTATATCGTCCACCGTTTCGATATATTGTAATCACCCACTTATCCGTATGACTACGTGCATACATTCGTTATAAAACGAGAATTTCCTCGCAGGAACATCAGTTGCTAAATACTCACCAGTACAGTTCCACTTCTCTTGAATTTTTGAGGTCAGTCAAGCTCGCCAGAGACGCTCGTATCGAGTTACTTCTCTTCTCTTATTTCTTATCGCTATCATTTTCTGTCTCGTCGTACGTACCTCGCATGAGTTTCGTGGTAGCATTTAATAACGCGTTTATAAAACTACTGGATCAGACCAAGTCACTTCTCTGGATCGTTGTTTTACCAAAGTTTATCCTTGTCTATTAAAACGTGGCTGGAGACCTCTGAAATACTGTTACGAAAAAGTCAAAACAGTTCTTCAGACGCTGATGCTCATTACCGAACAGCTACTTTCGACTACTCGTTCGTCGGGTGAGGAGGACCCGTTTTTTAAAGGAAAATAAAGACTCGCAATTATCGATTCAGCCGTTTCGAGCATTCCATTTAACTTTTAGCTGGAGGAATTTGCTGACTGAAATAATTTCGCTTAGCTGTGCGAATGTGTTCTGAACAAAAATCCCGTTCCTACGTTGATTATAATCATCCCATTATTCAATTACAGTATTTAGTGTCAAGACTTTATTTATCCTCTCGGTTAAATATACGCTCCTATATTGTATAAAATCAGGGCTAAGGATCCCGCGGATCAATTAATGAAAAATTTATCGTCACGTTTTATTCTCTTATTGTTAGACACTCGCAAGTCTAAGTGGTCGTCAACAAAAGGCAAACATTGCAATAGTTGACTCAATAAATTCGATGAATCAGCGCATAGTTGAAAAGGAAATGAACATTCACTCACATACCGCACATTTTGCAATTTTGGATCGTTTCATTCGCTGAATTGCAACTCCGCGAACAATTTTGAGCAAGGAAATTTCGATAATTGTTGTACAAAAGTCTCAGGCTTCCTACTCGATATGATAAGAAAACAACTCGCAACTCTCTCACTTGGCTGAAATTCTTGCTTTTCTTTGTTTCAGCCAGGAAAAATGCTTCGTTCGACGCTATGTGGCGTCGCGGTGCTCCTGATTACGTCACTGGTAGACGCCGCTCCGTACAACAGTAAGTATCTGACGTTGCAATATACGTCATTAAATTTCTAACAAGAAACATTCGCCGTATTTTGGCTTGGCGATTGAGAGGGAAATATTGCACAGTTTTGGTCGCCCGTATCTTTCTGCGGCTTCAAATTACGAAGAAAATATACGTAGTCGCATTGAACATGAAATAACATATCGTCAGTGTTTGAGTTGTTTGACAACACCGTTTTGCAATCCATTTTGCGGACGATTTGATTCGATTTTATTAACGCTTTTATCCTTCAATTGTTACGACCTTTGAATCGGTCTGTTTCAATCACGAGGCGGATGGAAATTTAAGTGCAAATTTAATACTTGAAACTTCCTGGTCTCCATTTCGCAGTTTAATGCCTTCAAAAGAATTCCGGAGTGTGAATATGTAATTATAATTGACGAAATGAGAATCGTATGATTTTCTGAACAGTTTATACGAATTGTAAAATGAACTCTTACTTAATAACCTTTCAAATATTTCCCCGAACTTTGACACGAATGTGTAATTTCTAGTAGCGTATAGCGGCCGGTCTATTGATTAACCCCATGGATCGTGTCGCTTGAGTTAGCTACGTATAATTGCGTTTAAAACTTTGTCACAGCTGCTCGACGCGATCGATTCGTTTAATTAACACATATCCGTGGCTAATTAATTACCAATATTGAATACAAGCGATAATATCTTGGCCTTAGAATTTGAGAAACCTGAATTCTTTATTCATTGTTTACAGCACGGATTTTTCATTGTCAAATTGTTTTTGCTGGTTTGATAATGGTTCGTGAGATATTTTGTCGTACAGTCACGTGGACAACGAATCGCGAATTGAAAATCATCTATGGAGAATAAATTTCCCGAACTGTTCTCCATAATTTCTTTGTATTCGTAGGGATTTCCAGGCTTGAAGGACAATTACTTGGTTTTGCGCACCGCGCCTGATGCACTTGCAATTAGATCGGCGACGGAAGCAGCGCGAGTGTCGGTTTCTAAAAATATATGATCGATCGAGGGTTCGATCAGGTTATACCCTGTTTGCCCAGCCATAATGGGATAATGCAGCTAATCATAATCCCATATATCCAGAGGGCCTCGTCAATTTTCAATTATTACACCGACCGCCCGCGTATTTCCCGGGATAGATTGAAAATTGTCAATTCGCAAAATGCTATCGAACAATCGAGGCGGTATAAAAGTAAAGAGTTGCGAAATTGCGAGGTGAATTGACAAGAAAATTAACCGTCAGCATGAATATAACTCACAGATGTATGAATATCGTAACATTAAAGCAGTAGGTTTGAATTCAGAATTGATGCGTATAAACTAACAAAAATGAATTTTAAAAAAATCTGATTTGAAAAATGTTGGCATATGATTAATATTTCAGAAAAATGAATACGTGTAGAATAAAACTGGGACTCCGTTCCAAATCTGCAAAAACAGCTTCAGGTTCGGTTGCATTCGGGTGATTGTCGAACAAGGTCGCAACGTTAATTAAAAGTCCATGTGGGTGCGTACACGTTTCGTTGCCGTGCCTACCGATGTGGCCGCATTAAAAATTGACCGACGGTGTTTATCACAGCGAATCTCTTATTGCGTGGGGAAAAAATTTTTAAAACATTGATCAAAAAAATTCTTCAATATTGAAACAAGGTCGTAATCAAGTGATCTCTTCGTGCCGAACGCTACGTGACTATGGCTCTTTCCATTAATCGCGCGCTTTACCCACACCTACATTGACGCTGGTGTTGATCCGGCTTTCTGATTCTCGATTACGTAAGAATAATAGTAGCCGTGTAATTTTATTGCGTCGTGTGATAGCGAGATGTCTGCACGCGAGTAATCCGCATCTGTATACAACGTATTTACGGTAAAACACTTATTTTTCCGTTTCTTCATTCGCGTACAAGGAAAAGTATGTAGTCGTTGAATGCAGCTTCGTCACGTTTATTTAGATTAGCGAGGTCGGTTTTACCGAGAGTAATTATTTGTCCGCGATTTCCTGGCCGAGCTGCATGAGTCAACAGCCTGCATACGCACCGAATGATTGACGTCACTGAATAACCCGTTTGCGGCAGAAAAAAGTCATACCCCAATTTATTCTCCTTGGAGATTTGTTAACCCAGAGTCGATGGCCGGGAATTTTTTGAATTTATACGAACCACCGTCAAGTTCAGTGGTCAAAACTCTTATATATCACTTTTCTCACCGTCTCTATCCAAGTTCGCGGATCAAATTTATTGAAATTCATTGTCTTTCGCACCTTGCAGAATTTGGAAGAACGTGCAAGGACATCGGCTGCCGGAGCAACGAAGAGTGCGTCATGGAAAATAAAGACTGCGGATACAACGATAGGCAGGGTGATACTTGCGGACGATTCCCAACGTGTAAACGGTCGTCTGGTTCAAGTGAGTAATCGACCGACTCCGGGAAAAGAAAAGAAATCGAAGTCCGTGCTCGATTGCAAAAATAAGAATCATACGCTATCGACTGGCTTGAAATCGAATACCGTACACTTACACTTTTGTCCTTTCATACAGGCGAAAGCTGCACCTCACTCGTTTGTCCGGCTGGTCAATATTGCAGGACAGAAAATGGCAGACCAACCTGCGTAAGCACGCTGGGAGGACAAGGTAAGCTTGCGAATTCAATCGATTCACTTTTCCTTCGAAATTGATTTTTTTTTTTTAGGCGTTTGTAATTTCTGTAGTGCAAACTGCAATGTGCCAGGTCTCTCGTTTTACTTTGACGAATAGGCGTTGATTTGAAAGTTTAATATTTTTGTACGCACTCACTTTTACACCTAAATTAGAGACTGGCACGGAAAAGCGTGTGTAAATATTTTCCAAGCAGAGAAAAATACTGTTTATTGTTACGAGAATGAGCAGCGTAAAAATCTAGAAATGCGCCTTTTTGCTATGTGTCGTAAAAAGAAGATGTATGATTTCGTAGAAATTTTACAATTTCAAACGAGTTGAAACATTCCAAAATTCCTAATTTCAATTCGTTTCACGTTATTCCTTTGTTGACTGATTTATTCAAAATTCAACAACACTGCCCACTCTCGGTAATTGAATATTTTATTCTCATCACTCTATTCTGCACATAAGTTTGTACATTTAGTAGAAATTAGTCACACATTTTCTGAGGTTTTATTTTCTTCTGGAGATATGGTTTCTTTTCGTTTCACGATTCTAATCAATCACATTTACTGTATATACACAGAAAATAAGATATGGGATAGATACAGAACAAAAGTTTTCGCGAATGATATTTGATATAAAATTTATTCACCGCTCTAGATCGCGTATTCGCATGACCAATTATTGCTAAATAACGATTGCAGTGTAAAGTTAACGATCTGCAAGTTTTATCGCGACACTGCAGTAAATAAATAACCCGCATCGAACGGTGAAATATATACATAAAAGAAGAAAAAAACTAAAACGATACGATAATCGTGGGCGCAATGTACGTTCTAAAAATACGACGTCACGATTGAATCTGATTATCTTCGTTATCCATCCCGTATTTTGGTAGCTTTGGTTCAAAGTTTCTGACACAACTGACTTAGCATGGCTGTAATTTTCACCGTAACGGTGTTTGACCCATCGGAAAGCGATGCGCGTCACCTATCTCCCTCTCAATCACACCTAAAACGATCAACTCGCACTTAACCACCATCCCTCACTGTGTCACCGACTTTGACATTTTCACGTAATTCTACTCGCGCAAGCCTAACACTTTAACACACTGCCGGGCGATTTCGTTCGAAACGAACAGATTACGAGACCTGTATTCCCATATAATTTTTTCAAGAGCTTGATCAGAAAAAGAATTGTCGAATTCCGAACGTAATCGCCATCAGTCTTCACTCTAAGAACACATCAATCGCGTATTATCTCACGGACGATGGTAACAATCACTTTGCTTCAACGAAAATTATCGCAAAAATTAACCAATGCGAAGTGAAAGATAACCGCTTCATCCTGACACGAAAATATCCACCACCCGCACCGCAATCACCGTAACTCTCGAATGATCGGCGGCTTGGCTTGCATGTCTAACGATATAATAATCCGGCTGTAGTGCAGCGCCAGGAGGGAGGAATCTCGCATCAACCATCCCCATAATATTTTCAGGATACGATTCGGCCGGAGTCTCGATAGTGAATGGACAGCCCTCGCAATCGAACAATCGCCAAGATTCGCCGCCCGTAGTTTCGTCGAACGCGAACCCCTCGTACCCCCAAAATCCTTACTCCAACGCGAACGCGCCTCCGATTCCACCCCCGGGTCAAAACTACCCCGTCAACTCCGCGACCAACCTGGGCTACCCCCCCGATCCACCGAGCAACCGGCCAGCTTCCGGTTCCGGGTCCACCAACCTTGGCTACCCCGCATATCCCTCGAACAGCGGCTCCTCGACCGGAAACACGAACCTCGGTTACCCTCCCTACCCGACTGTGAACCGGATGCCGATACCCGGGCAGACCAGCTACCCTCAGTCCAACTACCCCCAGTCAAACTACCCCCAGTCCAACTACCCCCAGTCAAACTACCCCCAGTCCAACTACCCCCAGTCAAACTACCCCCAGTCAAACTACCCCAGCGGCTATCCACAGCCGGGAAATTACCCGGTCCAGCAATATCCCGGACACCAAAACTATCCGAACATTAATCAGAACCGTGGATACACTACTTACGATTCGAATACCGGATACCGCAGGAAGAACGGATGTTCCGTAGCTTCGCCGACCGTCTCGCTTGTCCTTATTTCATTCGCTGTGATCGCTAAATATTTTTCGTAATCTTGTGTTTGATACGCGGTTTACGGTGAAACCGTAACGAGTCAAGGAAACGAAAGTAGAGTTTTTCATGAACACGCACGATGTGCTTTTTATATATTACCTTTATTACACGTTGGTCTTTCTCTTTGGTTCATTCTTTTTTTCGTAGATACTTTTTAAATTTTACACTTTCTGAGAGTAGCAAATTTTACATTGGCCGTTGGATATTTGAAAAGTTAAAATTCCCGATGACTATTCAATTCGCGTGGAAAAAGATCGGGGTTCGATTGAAATCAACCATTCTTTGCATCCTTTGATTCGAATCACTCGCGGAATTTCCAACCGTCCCGCGAATATAAAACCACTGTTCGAAACTCTCCTACGTATACCGTCCCTTGTCTCTCCTTCTGCAGTTCAAGGGGGTCGGCACGATTTCGTCGTGTCATCTTCGAGTTTCGTGATTTTCATGAAAGAAGTCGCAGTTCACTCTCGTAAGGTTGTTCGATTCTACTTAAAGTTACAATCTACGCTGTGATGTGTAATTTAATTTACCGATTGCTTGTAATCTAGCCGAACTATGATTTGTCAATTACCTTTAAATACCATTGAAATTGTTAATACAATTTAGAACGTCGTTTGTAGCTTGAGATTGTGAATTTCACTGCTCCGTCGCGATTCATCTTGCGTACGAGTATTTTATATATATTGTTACAAAGCGGAAAATTAAGAGAGGAAAAGGATTTATTTTGTGACGAAGCTCTCATTTTAAAGTCTCGAGATAGACTGTTTCTACAATAATATTGGTTGACGCAGCAACCTTATTCTTTTGAAAGACATAAGAGGTTTATAAACGTCTTTTATCTATGATGACTACTAGATCATTAAAAAGGGGGCAAAACGGGTGATTTCACCCTTTGTAACAATATGTTCAATTGAAGCCATGACGATATAGGAAACATCAGTGCTTCCGTGCCTTATGTAAATTTTTATCCGTATATTTACTGTTTCGTCCTCACAAGTACAGAGATTCGCTTGTACCTTTTAAACGTTTGTGAGAAGAAAGGGAAAGAAAGCGAATCGAATCGATCTTTGTTCTATAATTCACGTAGCTGCGTGAAATTCATTCATAGATATATCCTGGTAAGCTTCTATTTTGTAGTTTGTTGTTCTTATTTGTACTAACTGTTAATATCTTGCATAACATAGCTTCTTACGTTGGAGAAAAAAATTGTATTAAAAACAGTTAACCGTCCATTTATGAAAAAGCTGTTAGGATGACTTTCTTTCTGTTTTCGTTAGTCTTTTTTTTTCACTCACATTATGCCGTAGATTATTATAACATGATTACAGTACTGACGACGAAACATGGTAGTGATTATAATGATGGCAAGAAGGAGAATATATATAGATTTACGACAAGCATACAGTATAATAATATAATCAAACGTAAATATGAAATGTATATACATATGTATATTGTAATGGGTGCATGCATATTTATATTCGTGTATTTTTTATTATCGTACATAAATTAAATAACGAGACACGTGGGTCCTGAATGGCCAGATACAAAATTATCGTTGTTCTGTGTAAATCCCATACAAAAAATTTTTTCGCCTTTATCCAGGATGTTACCGATCAATAATATAATCTGTTGCACACGAAGTCTGAAACGTAGTATTTTATATCTCCACAAGTTTATCGAACGTCTGAACTTTGACCTCGGCTCGTTTTTTAAACGGAAACAAATATTTACGATAGTGGCGTAATTACGAATCTACTTGGAATTTCCTCACCGTATCTCTTGATCTCCAGATCTGACCCGATACATTCGCTTCCACGTATTTGCTCATCCAATCGTTTCGATAAATCTTCAACAAATATCGTTTTGATTTAATTATACCGCTCTCAAATACGCAGATATGAAACCGTAGAAACAGACTCGCTAACGAACCGTTTTGAAAATAGTCAGTAAAATTCTGCGAAGAGAATAATTGTTCACCGAATTCTTTGAAATTTTTAACTGTCGATACGAATTGGTAGCAGACTAAGACAAACAAAAAACAAGACAATTGTTCTTCGATGAAATACAAGGCATGTAATTTTTGCGGAGTATGATATTTCTCAAGATTGAAAAGGTGCGGTTAAATTCGATTATTTAAGAAGAGACGCCATTGTCGTAATGCAAACCTGATTACCGGCATCCGTCAATACCGTTCCTTAGATATTGTTCCACGGAGAGGAACCGGGGGTCGAGGGTCGTACCCATCTCGCAACATACCTACACCACCGCCGAGGACATCCTCGTTCGGAAGGACGACCGGATACTCGGGGAACCGGAATCGGATATACGGAGACGGAGGCAGGGGAAGATACGTGCCTCAACCGACTCCCAGCAGGAATTTCGGATACGGAGGCAATTCTTACGGAGGTGGTGCCAACCACTATACGACCCACACTGGGACGGACAGTCAGGGAAACAGAGTCTGGACCTTTTCTGGCTGATCGAGCGACCCCTTTTTTTGTATCGATCGGGCGGTAAAATGGGCCGCTGGAAACAGCCGAACGAACAATATGCATAAATATGAGAAGCCAGTCGCACTTGTGACAATGATCCGTGAAATTCGCGGTCGTGATAACGCAATTTTTTTTACAAACATTGACCCGTTAGTTATGTAGGTTAACTTTAAAAACTGAGGTCGAATTCGCGAAGGTACTTATTTTTGCTACAGTTCCTGAATTTATATAATGACGTGAAAGGAGAAAAATAGTGCCGCCAATTTTTTTTTTCAATTCGTTCTACAAGTGTCATAGATATTTTTGATATTACCGTGGATATTACTTACCCTAAATATGTGTACCTGTATTCTTAAAATTCTTAAGCGAATAATAAAAAAAAGAAAGATAACAAACAAAGGGTATAACGTTGCATTGTCGAAATACGATGAGTGAAACGGCTTTCAACGTTTCATGTCACGTTCTATTTCCCACTTTTGTACAGCTTACAATTCTTTGTATATGTGTTTATCATACGTTTACTACGGTATTCATTTTTAAACAATCCAAGAGCTTTTATAACTCGCGGATACTGGCGCTATCGCATGATCAAACTATGGTGCATGATAATTTTTAAGAGAATGCCTACACGCAAAGAAGGCAGCATAACAAGGCTAACCAATTTAACAATTATCCAACTCAGCAAAAGTTAAAATCCCGCATTCGCGAATTGAAGAGAAGCATGTCACGGCCTCGAGCGAACTGCAGATTCGGCGAAGCTTTGCAAATTCGGTGTTCATTTTAACAAACATTTCGCAGAAATAAAAACAAATATAATCACCTGTCGAAGTGAGACGCGAGGAAGGGTGTTGGACTTTGCATGGCATTACAGGGGCTAGAAATCGAGGAATTATTTGGTAATTTGGAGACAGAGGATGAAATTCTTGCAGAAGATGGCACTGGGGAAGTTAACAGCATCTCGAAACGCCAGAGTGGATCTGCATCGGCGGACTCTGGATCCAGCTCCGGTTATCCACGCCAGTCTTCAGCCTCAGGCTACCCTTCTGGATCCGGCTATCCATCTTCCAGTTCCTCCGGGTATCCTAGCTCTGGATCCTCCGGATACCCTTCCGCACAATCGGGAGCCACAAGAACCTCTGGCAGCAATGCAAACTTGGGTTATCCCAGTTACGGTTCCTCCGGTTATCCCAGTTCCAGTTCATCTGGGTATCCTAGCTCGGGTTCCTCAGGTTATCCTAGGTCGGGTTCTTCAGGTTATCCTAGCTCGGGTTCTTCAGGTTATCCTAGCTCGGGTTCCTCAGGTTATCCTAGCTCGGGTTCCTCAGGTTATCCCAGCTCTGGATCCTCTGGTTATCCCAGTTCCAGTTCCTCCGGTTATCCTAGTTCAGGTTCTTCCGGTTATCCAGGATCCGGTTCGTCGGGATATCCTGGCGGTGACACAGCGGTGAGAAGAACGTCAGGCAGCAACGTTAACAGCGGGTATCCGTCCGGCGGATATCCCAACAATCCAGGACCCTTGCCTTCCCAAGGCCAAGGATACAATTCCAACTATCCCAATCAGGGTTACAGACCACCGGGTCCCGGGCGACCAGGTTATGGCCAACCAGGATATGGTCAACCGGGTTACGGACAGCCGGGTTACGGACAGCCGGGTTACGGACAGCCAGGCTATGGACAACCGGGTTATGGCCAGCCAGGTTACGGACAACCGGGCTACGGGCAGCCTGGCTATGGACAGCCGGGTTACGGTCAGCCAGCTCCACAGTCGAACGGGTTTACCGACAAGATAACAAACTTTGCCAAAAATTTGGCACAAAGAGTTTTCACGCAAGCCATAGTCGATCGGGTGACTGGAAGGCAGTAAGGAATTTTGTTAAGCTTCGGCGCTGAAATTTGTGCCTTTTATAAATTTCTATTCATAATTATATCAAAAGTCTGCAATTAGGTTTAATCGAAACGTAAATATTCGATGTTATACGATGCTAATTTCTTCAAGTCAGAATATTGCTATTTAACGTTTTACTAACTGTTTTGTTGTCCAGCTAATATTATTTTTAGGCAGTTTAACCTTCGATCTTGAGTAATAAAATACATTGTGCAATGCTGATAAGTGGCAATATCTCGTTCATACACGAATGAACCTCTGCCGACGGAAATCAACGAAGACGGTTTAAAAACTAGATCGAAACGGAAGAGTGGCTTGACAAAGTAATAAGTAAGAAACATTTTGAATACTTACCGTAAATGTTTTCGTCTTGAACCCTTGTCTGTATAACGTGATATGTCAATTATCTATCGCAAGCTCAAACATGAACAAAGGTGTCAGGGATTTGCGTAAATGGGATTTGTTCGTCGGTATCACGACGTATTAAATCCGCCATGACGAGGCTGAATCGCGTTTAGGGCTGGTTATTTCGCAGCCCGGAAGATTGCCGTTGAAACGACGCCGACGTGGGAAAATTTTTCATCCCCGAGACCACATCTGGATTTACAAATCCAATATGGATTAAGTTTGCCCAGCGGACGGGGAACATTTCCGAGCTTTACACACGGAACTTAAGTCTTTCCACGAGCTGGTCAACCCTTATATACTCGCTGCCACAATAATTACGAGTTTTCCAGTGCACGCTGGGACCCCAACATTTTATAACCGTAAAAAATTTAGTCACGCGTCCTGTGTGCAGCACAAAAATCAGTCGTTTTTTTTCCAGAATTACAGTTCGAACTATCGTCAAATGCAAACAAAGAACTAATATTTCATCGTACAAGAATCGTTTTTTCTTTGGTTTTTTTGTCGTTTGTTCAGTTCCAACAAAACTTACGTGGCGTACAGCCAACTTCAAAGAAATTGTCCCGTTCCTCCCCGAGCGAGTCGAACGACTGTGAAAGCACGCGAAGAATTTTACTTCACCTTTACTATCCCCGTCGTCAACAAAGCTTTATCGTCTAAAGATAGTACCTTGTGTGTAACTGGGGGTGCCTGATGTAGGTGAGGGAGCCGTTTCTTCGACGTCGCGTTATCGATCTGATGGAGGGTGGTAAGTATCAGGCACATAACTCAAGTTTTTCAAAGTTTAAATACGTGTTGGTACGAGTCGACGAAAAGATGATCTGGGAACGGCGACGGCGAAGGTAATAAATGCGTTGATGGAGCGTGTAAAAGTTCGCAGACTATGTGTAGAGGATGAAAGAACAAAGTGATACGCAAACCAGGTGAAATCGCGCCCCAGTCGATCGTCGATACTTTACCGCAACGTGACAGTCGTAAAACTGCGCGTAAATGGCGAAAAAACAAAACGAACAAGAAGAAGAAGAAGAAGAAGAAGAAGAAGAAGAAGGAAGAGAAGCAAAGGACCTGAAGGAAATAAAAGAAAATAAGGCCGCTGGTCCTGCAAGGATCGTTTCCGCGTCTTGGGCATAGCTCAGACGAGTTTACTACACCTGTGGGACTGTGAACTATGACTTCTAGGATGAAAAAAAAAAAAAAAAACGGCGTCAAGTTTTACAGCCGTTGAAAAGTGGATAAAATCTGTCGTCGACGTTTCCGGGTCAATTTCGTTTCCGGAGTTCGAGCTAACAAATTGGCCGTGAGATTTTTTTCCTCAAATCATTGTCGGACGCGATTTTGAACACGCTGTACGTAATTCTGTGGCAGCATTTCATCGCAGAGCTGAAATATACTTATTCGAGTAACGATCTCGTAATTAGTAATTCAACGTAAAGAAGAAGCTTTTATTCATGTCAAGGTATAGAGGGGATCCTCGCTGCATTAGAGCTCCATTTAAGTCCGCAAAAAGTCCTCTTTGTCCTTATTCCGCAGCCCTCCTTGTATTCACCATGCCGGTAAACCCAGGTCGCTCCCATCCCTCGACTCGAGGTTAACAAAATAATCTCCGAAAATGAAGGTGCACGGAAATGAATCGTCGGTTTTTGCGCCGGCGATGTTTTTTTTTTCAATCTGTTGTTTTCTCTTTTCACTTCCCGCTCCATTCCCGTGAGTTTTTCTCCTATGTTTTATTTATTTATATATTTTTTTCTTTATTATTATACTTTCGTCTTTGTCTTTTTGCACTGTCTGAAGATATATATATATATGATTTGAGACGACAATTAATTATTATTAATTACAATTCTGCGGTGAGTTGGTTTTTGCCCTCCCGTTTCTGCCGCTTCTGCTGCTGCGGAGACAAGGGAGCCGAAATTTATATCCGCTATGGCGAAAAGTAATCTGCTGTTTTTTATTACTACTATAACTTCCAACGGGCAGCAGTAAAACGGAAACGACAGGATATCTGCAGATCGGAGCTCGATAATCCCAAATGCCAATCTATCTGTTCGTGGGATGAGAAGGGTAGGTATAGTTTCTCCGTGGTAGTATATTCGCAACGTCAACCCTAGAATACCGAATAACTATTCCGTTAACAGGCAGGTGGAACGAGCTGACGATTCTCGAACTTTGAACGTGACGCTGTTACTGCGCCCTGAAAATTCCATTAAACATCGGACTGTGAAACGACAAGAAAACTGCTCATTTTGCAGAAATCCATCCGTATATTTCTCAAAATTTTGTTCTGCATGAAAAAAAAAAATACTCACAGTACTCCAATCTTTCGCGTATAAATCGTCAGTTGGGAAAGAGGGTTTTCGAAATGCAACCAACGATTTGTACAACTTGAGCTGAATTTTAAAATTCATCGATAAGTTTTTTCTCGCAAGGTTTTTTGTCCAACGCACTAAACTACCATACATGCATCAATCGCGGTTAAATATGAAGATTCTGACAGGGGCTCCAAATCTTCACACGATTCAAAAATTACACGTCACAGACGTCAATCAAGCGTGAAGTGGCAAAGAAATATCCGGACAATTGTTAAGGAAGAATCGAAGCTTTCCAAAGGGCTTTGTGCGATGCACGGCGGTCGGATCAGTCGCTGGTTTTCGGATAATAACGGTGAAATTTCGTTCCTTCAAGTTTCCTAACGAGTTTTTTCTCCCGTTGGGATCATGGTTACCGACTTGGACCTTGTGCCTGACGACAGAAAGACATATATTTATTGACTAGACGGTTGAAACCCCGATCCGATCAAAGGGTGTAATAAAACTGTGAACTTTCCACCGCGGTATCCATTAAAATAACTCAATTTTTATACCCAGATATAAAGAGCTGGTTGAGTGAACTACGCCAGCGAATCTATATGCGTTACATGTGCACACGTCTCTCTCTCTCTCTCTCTCTCTCTGTGTGTGTATGTGGGTGGAATGCAGACGTGGGAAGCGCGGTTTAGTCGGCAAAAGTTGAGGGTGAATTGCTTACGCGGTTTAAAACGAAGAATTACCGATCTGGAGAATCGGTTCAAAGGCTCGCAGTGCCGGAGGATAAATTGGATTGCTCGCCCAGCATTGATTGAAAGCGATATTTTATTGGATACTGGATAACGTCACACCGCCGTTGCAGCAGCCCGGCCAACGGTCGCTTCGCAATTACGTCTGTACGTTCTGGGCAAAAAACTGAAAAAGAAACCACCTCGATACTCCAAATAACCGACTATCGGTCACGGCCGATTTTCTTGTACTCGTTCCGAGTTTGACTCTGGGAAATCTTACTCATTCCTCTCCGGAGGTTCACTTATCTCATCAAAAATCCAACCCCTTTTTTAATTTACAATTGTAGAGCCAAAGTATATTAATAAATTACCATTAAAATTCACGCTGCATCGAAGTATCAAACCGCAATTAGCATCACTTAGGAGTCGGACTAACTTTCAACTTTCATTGCGGTATGTACAACAGCGAGTTTTAGATCATGCTAAAAAAGAGCTTGTTAATTTTCACAAACGAATTTATCGGTCAGTGATTTCATCTTCGATCATTCCTCCAAAGTTTTAATAATACTAATGATTAAATTTTCTTTTTATGTTGGATCATTTGATCGAACAATTAATCACTACACTTAATGCATGAAAAAAAAAACGCGAAAAGCTTCATAGGCAACTAGTGAGTCGCTTAAAGAAATAGGAGAAAATTTTTTTCCCCAGATAAGCTGCGGCTTGTGTTAGATTACCAGAAGAATACAGCTAGTGTCCTGTGAAAGTGGTAATTACTTCCGGTCGATAATAACACTGATTCCGAGAACAACTATGCCTAGATTGGGACTGGCCTGGGTAAAAGCTCGATTAGTATTGATCGAGGGACGAAAAAAGACTGCCTTACCGACGAACAATTCACGAAAGTGGCAACGAGCTTTCATCCGACGAGTGGTATTCTGCTTCAGTCGTTCGAGCGACACGCGCGCCAGATCAAACTTTGATCTCACTGCTTTAGAATAGGACTGGCGTGGATAAAAGCTCGACTAGTATCGATCGAGGGATGAAAAAACTCTGCCTTACCGACGACCAGTTCCTGAAAGCGGCGGCGAGCTTTTACCGACGAGTGGTGTTCCGCTTTTCAAAATCGACGCACGCGCTTCAGTCACTCGGTCGAAACGCGCGCCGGCTCAAACGTTGATCTCGCTACTTGGTATCGCCGGTTAAATCTCCGACAGTCGCGTCGCATCCATCGTCAGCGACGTAACTCCAATTCAGCGGTCCCAGTGACGTCGTGATCGTTTCAAAAACGAACACGTGACCAATCAGCCCCTCGAGTTTAGTGGTAAGAATGGAAAAGCTCTGATGCTGCCCGCCCGAAAACACCTCGCGTTTGATTAACGTGCCCGTTTCACGCGCTGTCGCGTTGAACATTAACCACGCAACCTGAACGACCAAGATCGCACTTCGCGGGGATGATTATACGACGCTGTCAACGTGTCCGCTCCTATCGAAAAGCATAAATCAACCAGGAGTAGTCGGACCCTGTAATAAACGACGCTTTATCAAATTGGCCAATCGATGTGCCCAAGTTCTTTAATTCTCTGTGTGGAATCTGACGGTTCCAAACAACGTGGCGGTTACGCCGAAACGTTTTCGCTGCAGGAAAAAAACTGAGTTCAAAATAGCGACGAACGAAGATTCATGAAAAAATCGCAACGATTCGTTCATCTCGACCGCCGCTTTTCTACCTCGGAATTTAAGCTGATGCAGGAAATTCTACTGACATAATTCACTCGAGCAAGCATAAAAAAGTTTGACGACGTTCGGACCTGACGATAAGTTATTCAAGTGGACTTTCGACTCGCCTCGATGTTTATGAAAAAAAGCACAAGAGAAACGTTTTATCCTCAATGAAACAGATCGAAAGTAAAACACGTCGAACCGAAGCTACGTGACTGGAAAAACAAAACCGTGGCTGTCGAGGCGATGAAAGCTCTCCGCGATTTTTACGAAGGGGTTGGAATTAGCTGGAAAAAAATTGCTTCGCCGTGAAGTTTGGGATTCTGTGCACACGATGCTGAGAGCGGCGAGCTTTTAATCCGGCAGAAAACCGGACGCGATATCGCCGTCGCTTCGTTCAGTTTCATGTCGATTTGCTCTGTTCCAGTCACCGTTTTCTCGCTGTTTTGCGGCTGTCCAACCCAAAGTCAAATAACTCTATAAGGTGTGAGAGAGAGAGGAGATGAAGTCAGGCCGAAAATGGCGAACAGGAAGACCGGCTTATCGCTCACGGATCGCCTTCCGATCTCAAGAATCTCCGACAGTCAAGAGCGTAAAATAGTGAAGGCTTGCAGGAATCGGATGATCGTAGCGTTCGTCAGTGCAGAGATGAAAAAAATGTGTACAAGTGAAGGGTAAACGATGAGAGAGCTGTAATTCCCGTGAAATTTTGTGGAAAAAAAAAAGAAAAAGATCGTGGGACAACGCAGAGGCCTTGATGATCAGAAGCTAGCGAAACTTTGCGAATAATTCGACTAAAAGCTGGGGGAAAGTATCGGTGAATAAACGGCGTACGAATTTCTTCTAAATATACAATCAGTTCCATAAAGTTCACCAAAATGGACGGCATTTGCAACACTTCGAACGCTACCGTCTGCACCTTCAATCAGTCGAGCCCCGACGATTTTGGGTTCGGATTCGACCATCAGCTGCTCCACAATATCGTCTCGGTCGTCGTGCCGCTCCTATTCGGCGTCATCGGGATCGTCGGACTCCTTGGAAATTTTCTAGTCGTTATTGTCGTTGCGGCAAATCCCGGGATGCGATCTACGACAAATTTGCTGATAATCAATCTCGCCATTGCCGATTTGTTGTTTGTGATATTTTGTGTACCGTTCACCGCGACAGACTACGTCCTGCCTTTCTGGCCCTTTGGAAATTTGTGGTGCAAAGTTGTTCAGTATTTAATCATCGTCACTGCCTGCGCCAGTGTTTACACTCTGGTCCTCATGAGTCTCGACAGGTGAGTTGAACGATTTTTCTGTACGGCAATAGTGTCAAACTTTTCGTCCAAAGTTTTGATTAAAAATAAAAAATGAAACCGAGCGTGCTTTTTTTCTTGTCAGGTTGAAATTCGATTTTGAAAGTGTGTGAAAAAGTTGACCCGAGATCAAATATTGTAGACATATATTGTGATGGATTACCATTTGGGGGGAGGGGGACTTTTAACACATCAGCGTGTGAAGTAGGCTTTTTTATTTCTACCGTCAAACACTTGTAGGATCGTTAAACAAGCTGGCTAAACAACATGATAAATTGATATTCAATCAATTCAGAGTATCGGTAAGAAATTTTGTACGATGTGTTGTGTAGTTCATTGATCGATCATTTATGTATTTATGCTGGCGCTTTGAAAGAACCCGACAAAATTAGTTTGACGAATATCTAAACGATTTTATCGGAGAGTCGTCATTGACACCTCTGTATATTTTAAATTTCCTATCTTTATTTCTTTGCAATTAAACCACAACGCCGGAAAAATTCTGGCATTCACGATTCTCGCGAAGCTTTGATCTTTTCACATCGGTACAATGACCGCGACAGTTTCGCCCACAGTCAAATCGAATAATACGCACGAACACAAACACGGATCTGACACGAAGTAGAAGGGAAAAAGGAATCGTGATAGCGGTATAAAAAAATGTCGTATAATCCGCTAAAAGGTTCTGGCGCTGAGTAGTTTTCTCATCAGCAATTCCTAGAGCGTGAAACGAGGGACAAGTTTTTATCACAGGATGACATTGTATGTACATGCTATATATGCACGCGCGTGTATCTATAATCTAATACACTAAACGGTGCGTGCGATAAGAAGTTGTCTCGTATCTTAATAACCGATACTTCGAGCAGGTACTTCGCGTCACGGCATCTTATCGCGGTTAAGAATAAACTTTTATAAATAATTTTCCTCGCCATTTTCTCGTTACGAAACGGCTGAACAGGGCGCAAGCTTTTTCCAAAATTCATTCAGACATTTGAACTTGTAATATAATACAGGCGGGAATACGGTATAGAGGAAATTCCCGTAATTGTATCTTAACGACGGACCGTAAGACGCGATAGTCCGGACTGTGAATAGAATTGGATTTATGATTGAAAGGAATAAGTCTGAAACATGCAGAGGCGTCAGAGCTGTTGATGGTACAAGCCGTAAAACAAATTGAGCAAAGAAGTACGTCATTGTCGTATTTCGCGTTTATTCGCTCCGTTTCTGCATCTAGGAGACGCATAGCGTCAGATTTGTATCCCGCATATATTCGTCGTGAAAGCTGCAACGGTTTTACGTTCGCGACGCCCGAGTTCAAAGCTCAGGTACCGAGAATTCAAGTCTCGAGGGTTTGACGGAGCGGCGGAGTTTCTACTTCTGCATTTCGAAACTCCAGTAGTCGAGTAACTTTTTTTAAATTTATTTATCTTTTTTTTGCAGCTAACGTGACTGAGAGTCACTGTTCTGCGATATAATTCTGAAAAATATCTGAGTTAATTGCGTGGTAATCCGAGCTGTTGAATCAGCTCGCAATTAGGCATTGGGTGGAAATTAATCGGATATAATTCGAAGACTTTCTCGATCGTTATAATTATGGGAATGGCGGAGCATGAAATGACGGGATCCAGGGATGAGTTTCGGAGTGCAGAGATTGCGGAAGGATACTAATTAGCCATGAGAGTTTACCCCCGACCCAATCTCTATTTATCCAATTATTCCACGTTTAAGGTGATTCGGAATTGAGCGGTTTACTCAGCTGAAATTTTAAAACAACAAAGAATTCTTTCACAATAAAATTTTCGGTTACATGATGGGGTGGAATAATGCCGGGAGTTATTCCCGCCCTCCCTCCACCCCCCCTTGCATCAACCCACCTTCCTCCCTTCCACCCTTTTTTTTCTATCTGTCCGTGCATTATGAAATACCAACGTTTGTACTTTTCCACGAGTGTAAAAAAATCGCGGTAGAATATCTACGTTTCTGATAAAAATTCGCATCAAGAACTCCGGTACGAATGTTTTATTCCATAAACCGCGTAAAGTTCTACGCATTTTCTTTATGCTCGATTAATATAAACACTTGATGCGAGTTACTGAGATACTTGTTTTTTTTTTCTTTTTTGTTGGAATTCCGACGAGTGCTGTAGCGAATTGCGACTCAGCTCTCTGCCAAACTCAGCCAGTTTTTTTTTCTACCCCTTATGCGTATCAGGAATTCATGCGCGAATTCTTGTCAACTCCGAGACGCTGTGTTATGCGTATTTATTTCGTTTCGTACACATTTATCAATGCGCGTGGAGAAAAAGATGCGACGGTTCAAAGATTGCAGATCGGTAAGATTTTGCGAAATTCAGGATATGTGACTACAATTGAAAAGTATGAAATAACACGGATTATCTCTGGTGAAGTTTTGTAACTACATTTTGGTGAAAAATTCATCAACGTCAGTAATTTATTTCCATTCACACAATTATGATTAGATACATAGTATCGAGTTGACTGAAATTTATCGAAGTCTCTCGATTTATATGTGCGTACAAAGTGATATTCCTGCCTTAAACAAAGGCTAGTCAGCCCCGAACATAAGTCTTTCCCTAATTTGACGTTATTACAAAAAATTCATATCCAATTTACATCCCAATGCACAAAAAAAGGGAAGCTTATTGTTTCAAGGGGTAAAAAATTGTCTAGCATCGGAATTATTATACTTTTCTCCTCTACCGACCGTTGTGAAGAAGCTTGAAATTTCTTTGATATATTCTTTCAAGTTTCAGCTTTGACAGCCGATAAAGTACGGACTTTTATGATACCTCGCAATTCTATCGTAACAACTTTCACGCAAAAATATTCGTAAAAATTCTTTTCTCCGCGCTGAAATTAGCCGCTCGCTCTGTTACCGGAGCTTCGATCTTCGATCGCCTCGAACAATGTTCTAATCAGACTTTCGCCCTGATTTCAGGTATCTCGCCGTGGTCCACCCCATAGCCTCGATGTCCGTGCGAACAGAGGCCCACGCATTTTTCGCAATATGTATCGCGTGGGCGGTCATTCTGACGGCCTCGATTCCAGTCCTCATCATGCACGGCGAGGTGAGTCATCTGAAGTTTTCCCAGCTTGGTTTTACCTTGCATCGATTGACGGAAAGCAAGGGAGGAATTTCGACCGAGCTTGACAAAAGAGCAGGAAAAATCTTCGCCTTTGGGAATTCGGATTCCAGCGTACAGATTTTCACCCACAACACCTCCGGATGTTCCCGCTATTCGCAATATCTGGGCTCAGTCTGTCAGCTTCGAATATAATCAGGATCCGTGTTGCTCAATTATCCTAGCTTTCTAATTACCGCACCGGCCTGCAGGTATAATTAAACGTGAATGGAGTGATTCGTCAAGTCGTCGGCATCTGCTCGATGAAAACACCCTCAATCATTGGATAAGAAGCCTGCAGTTCTCCGGAGCTAATTAGATCTCAGTTTGTAATTATAGAAGCTGCGGGTTGTGTACACGCCAGCATCCCGCGAGCTCTTGATGACATTCCGTACCTCTGATACGTATATAAATATAAGATAGATATATATATAATATATATTAGACTGGTCCAAAAAAAAAAAAAAATCGACGACCTTTTCTTCAAAGTCACTCGTTTAAGAGTTATAGGAAGAGAAAATAAGACGCCCCTTTCAATTTGAACCCTTGATATTAATATTTAGTGGTTCCTGAAGGCAATTTTCCACTTTCCAATTGATTACCGTTGGAAAATAAGTTTTGTTATTTCTGAATTTTGTCGGAAATTGAATTCTCTTTAAAAAATGTCCGTTATAACTTTTTCATGAATAAACTTTTTCAACAGTTACTTAAGGTTAAAGTAAAGTTAACGTTAAATCGTGTGAAACTTCACTTTCTTACCAGCGAAAATATTGGACTTATCACAAAATATTGTGGAATTTTGTTCTAAAGCATTTCAACCGCTATGAGATCATGTCATTCAATTCAGTTTCAACCTAAGCAAATTTATTTTGTAATTATTGCAAGTAATACTATGCAATATGTGTAATTCCACTTTGAAAGCACCTTTTTCTTAGCAGAAAAAAATTTTCTTACGTTGAAAATTGATTGAATAAAATGATTTCATAGCGGTCGAAATGCTTTACAAAACAAATCCACAATATTTTGTGACAAGTCCAGTATTTTCGGTGTTAATCTCGAAAAAAATGAACCTTGAATAACTTTTGAAAAAGCTTAGTTATCGAAAAATTATAGCCGATCTTTTTTGTACAGCATTCAATTCCGTACAAAAATATTTATCGGACATTCACGTACATTGCCTCGCTACTGAGCTGCAAAATTCAGAAATAACTCAAATTATTTTCCAATATCAATTAAATGAAAAATAGAAAATTACATTGAAGAACCACTAAATATTAATATTAAGGGGTCAAACTAAAATGGGCTTATTTCCTCTTTCTACAACTTCACACAACTTGTCGGCGCTGATTTCGTTTCTTTCCCTTAACTTTTATTCACTACGGTCGGTTAATTTCTTCGACTCTCATCGAGCACGACAAAGTAGCAATTTCATGGTGAATGGAAAAATAATGTAACACAAATTTCCAAAACCCGCCTGTCATGGCTTACCCTTCAAAAAATGAGCGAATTATCGTTTTCTCATTTGAAAAACCAAACGAAATGAACGCAGTAATTACGACACGAGGTAATCCGCACCATCGACATTTCTCGAAGGCGACCGAAGCTGTTCCCCTGAATTCTCCGCACAAACACGGGAGTAGGAACAGACATTCACACGGAATATAAAGAACTCGAGATAAGATTTGTGTGAGTGAGTCGATGCGGTCGGTGATTCGAGTTTTCTCCGGCTGAAATGTACACGTCCCAAGAGCCTGGGTACGGACTGCTTCGTGTATCGCCAGCTTAAACACGGCGGAAAACTTCTTTTCTTTGCTTAAAGAGCTGCCGTGAGTTTCTCCATTGTACGAGAGGAGTGATTCGAAAAGCCAGGTGCACCGTTTGCCTCGGAAAATACTTTCTTCGCCGTTATCATCTTGTCCCTCTGTGAGTCAAGCACCGCTTCATCACGATGCTTTTCGCGATATTTGTCGAGCATCTAGTTGCTACCTTAACTTTTCAAACTATTGTGAACAGGTGCTTCGGTATGGGCGCAGACCCTTGAAACTGGCCTTGCTAAAATTTGTTCCGCAATTTATCCCTCTCCGTGTACCGGTTCGAAAATTCTGTCAAAGCTTTACCGAACGATTGCTGAGTGGCGAACATATTTTTGGTAGCAAAGTTATCCACGAATCATGATGAATTTATTTCATTCGCTTCATCACGGACAGTTGTTCGAATGTGATTAAACTAGCGATTGATGTTTCTTTGAGTGCAGGTGTCTAATTTAGTCAAGTAGCTTGTTGAAATGACATTTGAATTGCGATAAAAGACTTTGATTGCGCAAAAGTCGACGGTAAATTTTTCATTTCGATTTCGAGAGTTCGATTAATAGTTACAATATATTTGGGTATATTTTTGTGTTCGTATGCTTGCGTCAACGGGTTTGTTGGAACAAATAACATTCTAATTAAAAGTTCGACGCTGCTGCTGACAGCGTTGCGCGAAAACGACGGAAGAGATGAAACCAATATTATATGTGCAATGGGATTAAAATCGCTTTGAAACTGAACATACCAATTACGATCGAACAGTGTCACGGACATCGGGAATTTATCTTGATTACTCTTCCCACAGCCAATTCTTTGCACTCTTTCTGTCTGCAGCGTGGTTTCCATATTTTTCCAATACTCATTTCGGAATATGTTATATTTCGATTTCAGATGTGTCTTTCCATTCTGCGTACGTAGACAAGCACTGCTCGCATCGGTATTTATACGATTGTTCGTATATTCTTTATTTTTCGCACAAATCGAATAAATTTCGATGTCACATTGATCAAAGCACGCTGCAGGGCTTTATTCAAAATGCACCGACAAGAGGAGCTTTGCTCGTGACCCAATAAAGTCCACGAGTCTGATTTGAATGGGGTTGTTTTTCCGCTACCGTTATGCTCGCAGGGTCATCGGAGCAAATATCGTATAAAATTTGAATGAAATTTAATGAAAAAGGGGAATAAAAATCCTGAAAATAAACCGACGAATTTGCATTTTTATAGCCAAGAATATCAAAGAGCATAAGCTACTTTCTGTGTTAATGACAAAAAGAAACCAAGTTTTTAATACATTTCCAAGAAGTTCGCCAGGCTTTTTTCAAACTGGGTCAAAAATTATCAGCTAACAAAAATCAGAGTATCTCGCTCTTCGCTTAATTCTCGCGATTTACGCCCAGCCTAATGACGTCGTGAGTATACGCAGGCATTCAGCCAAAAAAAATGAACCTTTTGCCCTCAGAGGTAGAACATATTTGAATTAATTCCCATACACACAACGGATCAGCGTTATCTCAAGCCCAACTGATACCATAAGTCTGCACGGATCGTTGCCACCCTGACCAAATATCGCCCGATGGGATTAATCGAAACCTGCGCATATTATCTATTTCGTAGTATCGACGATCGCTGATTGCGATTGCTGACCGTAATCGTGGACAGAAGTTGATCTCATTCAATTCACGGCTGCAGCTTCTATCGGTTTCATCCACAAACAACCATGTCGCCTTATCGAGGACGACTCGAAGTCCGAATTGGTCCGTCAGTCAAGGTTGGAAATAATCCTGTAACCGACCCCAGGCGATCCTGTGGGAGTGGGTATAATCCGCGATTGTATCGATTACCTACGAGTCCACATCAACGGTCGCGATACTCCGTAATGGCTTGTATGGAGTTGCAATGTCCGAACCAATCGCTGACAGGATTTGGCACCGTAAAGCGACGTCAACGTCTGTCGATTGTTACGAGAGGTTCTTAGAGTGTCAATAAACTATCGCCGTCCGATCGTGAAGCTCGATTACCGTTGGCGGAGAACAAGAATACGAGTCTCGATGTTTTTCAACCAATTTCTCCATACATCGTCTGCAGAAATTTCCACGGTAAATTTACCCCGACGGATCGATGTCAAGAGTGAATCCCGGGAGTGGAAATCCAGCTATAAATTGCACGTGGGTGTCAGCTGCTTCCTCCTAGCAAACGGACGGCAAATCCAGGCGCGTTCAAGATCCCTGCCGGATATGTTTATTCACGCGGATGAGATCGGAGCCCGAGTGCAATCTGCGATGCAACGTTATACCGGAATAGCGTAAACCCCGACACATCCTCTGTGCATTCCCGGTTCGACAATCTCGTCCTGCAGGAAACTGGTGAGAAATTTGCGCCGCGAAAATTTCTTCCGGATAAATGCTCGTTCGAAGAACGTGATACGCGCAAATGGAGGGCTTCAATTTGCGAAATAACTTGTGAAACGTTGCGGAAATTCGCTGAGATTGTACGGTGAGAAAATTTATTCCCGATCGGAACTTTAATTACAGCCAACGTGTGTCCTTCGCTTTTACAATCCTTCTATGATTGTATTCCGTTTTTGCGAACCTGAGAAGTTGCAATTCCTTCTTAGGATCGGTTTACTCGAAAACCGCGTCTCTAATGAAACGCTCCGAACGACACTTGAGGCTGGGTATGAAATTGTTGCAGAACTTTTATAAAGCGCGCGGTGTGGTTAAAATTACGACCTCATATATACTACGCGTTACTTTACTCCCTCTTTATTATAGGCGGGGATTATATTCACGGTGAGGGTTAAAACGAGTCGAGAGAGGCAAAAGTAAAGCCGGCAACGAGCGACCTCCTCGTCCTCTTACTTCTTTTCTAGATGTTTTTTTTTTTTGTTTTTAATTTTTTTGTTAGTTTTCTATTTTCTTATTTCTTTCCACATTTAGACGGAGAAAAGTGCATTTCATCCGCTCGAGCCAAAGGTAAACTCGCCTTGGGAAATGAAGCTGCTTTACGGGACAAAGTTCGCTGCAGTCTCTTACTGCGACCGGCAATCCGAGTTGTAATGAAATTTCTGCATAATTATATGAGCCTGCAGACAGTCTTCAGACTTATAACTCCGGCTTTAATTAGAATCCTCGAATCGCCCCGTCGCGCTCTGAGCTTTATTTACGCGCCCCGACGAATCTCAGGATCAAGAATAGTCTCATTACTTGCACTATACTCGGTTTGGAAAGAAAAAAAAAACATACTTTTTTTCTCTGCAAAAATTACCCGTAGTTGAATTCTAGCCTGTTTGAATTTATTTCACTCGAATTATGGTGTGCACTGAATTCACTCCAAGTTTCAGTTTGGACGATAATAACACAATTATATTCTCTGTGCTAACTCGTGAATATTTGAAAAGATTCATATTTTCACCAGCAAAAATTCTCGACGAAGACGAGAAATTTAAGAATTATTCTTATTATTATCATTATTATTATTTTATTATTACAATGATTCATATCAAC